>NC_134150.1:18999285-19311250 GCF_033958435.1 Carettochelys insculpta
CATGGCAACAGTCCTGTGTACAACTTCTCATGGTTCTCCCTTACTTAAGGCATCTTTCTAAAAGTCACATGTAATTGTGTTTTGATGACAACTTTTCATCACTTTATTATTATTCTTTGACATGCTTTAAGCTGCAAGGAAATGAGAGCCTCTGATTACCAAATAGTATCGGTATATACAAAATGAAATTGTTATACATTTTTTCTAAAGTAAATGTCCATGTGTACAGATGAAAGTAGCAATTGTTAATGTATGTACTCTTGTATGGAAACAGTAATAGAGAGGTAGCTGTATTAGTCTGTATTCTAACAAAAAAATCCAGCAGTAATGTAGCACTTTAAAGACTAACAAAATGATTTATTTGGTGATGAGCTTTCGTGGGACAGACCCCTTGCTCTGATGAAGTGGATCTGTCCCACGAAAGCTCATCACCGAATAAATCATTTTTGTTAGTCTTTAAAGACCTGCATTACTACTGTTTTGTTTTGTTAGTATGGAAATAGTTAATAAGTAACTTGAAATATTTTAAGAGAGCTCACTACTGAAATCAGAAGAGGAAAATAGTATGGTACTTTTTTTTATAGGACACAAGCTGGTGTTTAAAATTGCTGAGGCTTGTTATATAATCTTATTTAGTGTAATCCAATATGCCTTGTTATCTTCACAGTTGTTTTATCTCCACTAATGATTATTTCACATCTACTAGAAAGAGAAATCCATAAATGCACCATTGAACATTAGACGTAGTGCGGTGTGTCTAATCTTTTCTTTTGCATGTTATATTTGACTTATTGCTGAGTTGTATGAAGTGATCCTGTAGAATTTTTTTTATTCTTTGCTTTCGTGCTTAGAAGTTTGAAGAGTGGAATATAATTTAATATACAAAAGAAACAGAACTCAAGCTTCAAAATTTCAGTCTTGATACTTGTTTCCAGCAAAAGCTATAGCACACACAATAACATAGTTATGCTTGCTCTGAAGACTGAAATTTCGCTCTTGTGTTTTAAATTCTTGTATAAAATACAATGCAGTGGTAGATGAATTCAGATGAATGATACAAGCCAACAGTGGCCAGAAAAAAATTGAATGCATCATTGTTATAACCGGGTCCTTCTCAGGGCATTAGATAGACTAAAGTGAATGAGCTAATATCTTTTATTGCACCAATTTATGTTGGTAAGAAGACTGTTAGTTTCTTTTAAAGGCTGACATTTCACGTTTAATGTCTCTCTGCCCTCCCAGCTGGAATTCTGATACAAGACTCTT
The DNA here is from genome assembly GCF_033958435.1 of Carettochelys insculpta. Classification (NCBI taxonomy): domain Eukaryota; kingdom Metazoa; phylum Chordata; order Testudines; family Carettochelyidae; genus Carettochelys; species Carettochelys insculpta. Next base: position 19,000,552 of record NC_134150.1, read on the forward strand.
TTTAAACCTTCCATTTCTCCAACTTCTCTAATCCCACCTACTTGGAACCCAGACAATTTTAATTGGAATCCCATTGGTCAAGATATATGTTTGTATACCCACCAGACACACGCTCTAAATATATGAAAATGTGTTGACAGTTGGTAAACTGTGGGTGCCACATGTTCACTTATTAAAAGTATGCTATTGAAACAAGTGCTAGTGACCACTCTTAACTATAGGTTTGCCCAGTGGTTGCCTTTGTGAGGTCAGTCTTTAAGAGTTTGCCTGAACTGGTTAACCTTACGCTGTGTTTTTGAAGACCCCACTGAATTCTGTTGAAACTTTTGAGAAAGGAAGTTCTGTAAGTGATCGTCATGTAATAAAAATGATATGCCATAGAGTCCTAGAGGTTTCCATCCCATGCACTAACAGCATAAACACACTAATAGAATTTAACTGTTGTAATTGGGTGGAGGAATATAACTCTTTTTGCATTCTTCCCTTCAGTTAAAATGAGTAGAAATGCAATCTTTCACTTAAGCTAATGTGCATTAATTGTTTTTCAGTAAGATAAACCACAAGTGAGACTGCAGCTCCTTTTGCACTAGGGACTATAACACTTGGAAAATAGTCCCTGCCCACAAGATCTTGGAATCAAATCAAATGAGAGGAGTGGAAAAAAATGAAGTAACTCCATACAACAGATGAGAACCAAGACAGAGAGAGGTAGTGTAACTTGCCCGGGGTTACACTGGAATTCTATGACAAATCTGAAAATCAAATGCAGGTCTTCAGAGTTCTAGTCTAGACAAAAACCTTTAAAATAAATTGCCTTTCTCCTTATGTAAATTATGATTGTGCATGACTCACCTCCCTCCTCCTTGCACAGACAACACTCCAGAAGGAACAGTGAGCTCCAACTCCAGATGGCCCTGCACCTGGCTAGCACCAGAAGAAACAGGAGGGGTGTACCTTCAGTTACTTTTTACTTTTCAGAAAATTGCTTTCCGTTTTCAAAACATGAAAATGATGCTTTGAGTTCTCTCTCTCTGTCCCATGTCAGCTCATGAACCACCACCCAGAACGAGGCTGCTTCAGGATGTTAATCCTTACAAGGAGGGCGCTTCAGCCCTGTTCCTCCAGACCTATCTCCTCTTGATGGTTTAGAGGTCCCTTCAGCTCTTGCTCTTGCTCAGACAAGCCAAAAAAGGGAAGTCCTATTTCTGTTTTTCTCTGTCTTCCTGTCCAGGCACTTTAGTACACGATAACCCCAAAAACTTATTCTCACTTTCTTCACTCGGACTTTTGCTGTCATCTCTGGTGTAGGCCACACAGCTGGTCACACTTTGACCTAATGTTCATTGTAGATATCAAGACAGGATATTTACAACCCAGCTACTGCTTTGGGCACACCATCTCATTAAGGCACTGGATCAGAGACATTTCAACATTCAGGCAACAAGAGCTAGTCATCCTGCTTCAACCACGAAGATTCATAGATACTAAACCAAATTCTAAAGCTTGCTGAAGGACAACGGTACTTCGCAAACAGCAGAAGAACTCAAGGACCTGGTAAATCTACTGCTTTTCATTGATAAGCTTGCCCTCAAATAACCCCATCATTCATGCAGTTTTCCTTGGTTTTCTGATATCTAGCACTTCTTGTAGAGAGGGGTGGAAACTTAAGAGTTTATTTCAGGAAAACTAAGGCTGTTTCAGACATGATGAAAGATAACAATTGCCTTGAAGTCTCTGCTGAAGCTGTATTACAGGCCAAGAAAATCTTCACGTCACTACCAGATCCTGCTTTAGGGAGCTATTCAAAGTGGTAAACCTCTTCATTAATCCTAATTGTCTATATGCTTTATCAGAGCCAAGCATCAAGTGCTGCAAAGAAGTATCATCTTACTTCCCTGAAATAGACCATGCTCTCCTGACCAGCTAACAGCCCTTCTGCTGTCCCAGAGTATAGTATATTTATCCATCATGAAGTTCTGGACTCTTTTTAAAGAAGCTATAACTCAAAATTTTGAATCATTACCTTTCTGACTTCTAAAAGTCATGAATAACAGGTCCCACTCCTGACTGAAGTAGCCAGCGTTCAGAAAAGGAAATCTTTCCTTCTTCCTTCAAACACATCATCATCCAAGAAACCCACATGGAATATTTCATATCTAGCCAAGTGTCACTCTGTATCAAAGTTCTCCTTTTCCTCAGCAAGCAGAAGTTCTACCACAGTTCCACCAAAAGACTATCTACAAGCACATCCAGCATGCCCAGTCAACATTGTCAACTCTGCACAACCTGGAATCAGAGTGGGAACACAGAACTGAAACTGATGAATGAGCTCTCATCAATGGATGAAGGACAGACAGACATTCTTATCCACTTGGATTTCTCTGTAACATAGGACATTATCCAGGAGAGACTGTTGGCTTGCCTGAGAGTTGGCAGGAGTCCAGGGTAATTTGCTAAAAGGATTTTACTCCTTGTGGAAGGATGAACCCAAAGAGTAGTGATGGGGAAACTGCACCTCCACTATCAGTCAGGTTCGCTGTTTTATTCAAATGGGATGTACCTGAAGCTCTGCATCTTGGTTTAAGGGTGTTGGGATTTTTAATAAACTGGACATCCTTGTGCTTGAGCTGTATTTTCTTTATTGTAGATGTAACTTCGTTATGTTTAATCAAAATATCTTGAGCAAAATAGCAAATGTTCTTACCTTAATTTAGGGCTAAACTTACTGCAAGCTTTATTTGTTTTCCAAGCCCAAAAGTATTTGTGTGCCAGAAAAAAATTAACTTTTAGTTTAGGAGAAGAGCCCTTATTACGTATACAAAGTTGCACAGCCCAAATGTCTGGTTTGAACACACTTCCGATTTTCTTCTTATACAGTCTCTCTAAAAAGTTAGGCTGTGATCCTGGAAGCACTGAATGATGCATTTAACTTCAAACAAGGCGAGTAGTTGCATGGGGGTAAAGTACTTGAGATTGTGGATAACTCTCCTGCCCCCCTCCCGCCCCCAACATTTTCTGCGCGGCCAAGCATGTGATACATTTTTGAGCAACATAGAAATAACTAGTCTTCCCTTATTTGATTTTGAGAGGCTAAAGCGATACAAAAAAATGGCTTGAGCACACTTGTCTTTGCATTTTACAGCATTACTTGACTTGGAAATACTGCTTCAACACTAATATGTTAGGTGTATGGTACCAGAACTACTTAATGCTGTTTAAAAACAAAGAAGGAAAAAACAACACAAATCTAGATTAAAACTCAGGAAGAGTAAAATGGAGAAGCTATCAGGAACAGCTTACTATAAACTGTTAACCACACTTAACCTTGTAAGGGATATCTGCTGGGTAGGGTTCCCCTCACACACACACGTTTTGCAGGAGGCTCTTTAAAGACCTAGTATCCCAGTAAACACACTGTATATATTTTTCTTTATTTACTATGGGAAATTTAACAAAGTAGATAACATGGCTTTTACTATAACTATATTTTATCTGGAAAACTAACATTGTATTAAACGTCTGTCAGGGCAGCTGCCCTGCCAGGACCAGCTGCCATGGAGCCACCCTCCTAGCTGATGCCAGCTGAGCGTGTCTGGCTTGCCAGCCAGGGCTGGCTGCCATGGGGTGGCTCCTCCTGGCTGGATCCAGCTCTCCCAGTCTTGGACGCTTGTTGTGGGGCAGGCTGCCACAGGATGGCTCCCCTGGTTGGAAACACCTGAGTGGGTCTGGCTGCATTTCTGAAGTTGACAGCAGCAGGGGGGCCCCCTCTAGCCCTCAAGAGCGGTGTGCCCTCCCTCCTGCATCCCCCCCGCACCTGCATCAGCCTAGTGGGGCCGATTAACTGGCAAACTTGATTATCTGGCAGTCCCTGTTCCCTTCAATGATTAAGCTGTTACTGTACCTCTGTGCTAGAAAACTGATACCAGTCAGTTCTTGTTGTGAGAGCTGAGGACTGGGTCTTGTTCATTTTGTAAACATGCTTTGCTTTCCTTGAGGACTTAGTTTTACATCAATGTAGGTAGTTTCAGAGTATTTGTAGTATTGGCTCGTGATGGAATCTGATAGCGCCTTTCCACATTTTTATGATAAAGTTTATGCTACACAGGTAGTGAAATTCTGTTAAAATCTCTAGGTTCGTGAACTCTTTGGTAGCAGATGCCCCTATAGTCTCTTTGTTGACCACATCTGTTCCTATTTATCTTCCCATATCCAAGTTCTCCCATGCGGAGTACTGGTGTTCCACTGTGGCAATCTGGTCCATGAATACCAGACACAATCTTGAGTTTGTTTCCATAGTAGACAGCAGGGCAGGCATTACTGTTTCACTCTGTTTTGCAGCTCACAAAACAGAGCAGGAGCAGTCATATTGTGTTTATAATATGCATCACAAGAGTGGTCAGCAGCTTAGGCGTCATGCTCTCATGCAGAGATGACAAGCACACAGTTTGCAAGGCCTGTTGGAAAAAATGGCTCCAAAAGAAGTAGAAAACCAAGGGAATGATGAGCTGAAAAGAAATGCATTGTAGGGTGGCAGGCATATTCCCATGATGCACAGTGATCTGTTCCCAGAGCTTCTGGGGCAGAGGATAACAGAGGGTTGTGAGTTGCACAATGAGATAACAATCCATGCTATAATCCACGCTCTCTGATGCAAGAGCAATGAACACACTCTGCTGACACAAGGAACATTGTATGGATGGCATTAAAGCAACTTACAGTAAGATACAAAACTTTAAATTGAGTTACCTCTGTATTGTAGACATGGAGTTACTACACTTTTGATATCAGACCTTCGATTTGGGAATCAATGTGAGGACTTTCAATGCTGTTAGACATATCTCTGAGGTTCTGTTGTATCTTAGAAAAGGAGGTTGTCCATAACTGCGAAAAAAGCACAGTTCAGACTCCAGACTAGCATCTGACTCCAGGCCAGGTTTCAGCAGTAGCAGAGCTCCCTACTCAGAGCTGGCCTGAGTTTGTGAGCTCGCCCCCATCCTAGCATAAGGGTGGGGGTGTGAAAGAGAGAGAGAAAATAGAATGTCTTCTTCCTGGTGGGATGGAAGGTGTGACAGTGGTGCAGACCCCAGTGCTCTTCCTACTCTTCTGGTTCCAGCTGCCTTGGGGTGGCAGACTCAGTATTTTCCTCCCAGTGGCTGTCCCAAATGTGGTGGTGATTGTGGAGTGAGGACAGGAAATCCAGATATTGTACTTACCTTTAGGACACAATACACACATAGTACTGTACTTGTACACCCTTCCTCTGTTGCTTTCTGGTTACTTCTGGATTCACGTGGTATCCAGCTGACTGGTCAGTCTAACTCTTGTGGTCGTATCTTTGAGGTTCTGCTATATTACTTAATTTGAAAATTTTAAACACTTGTGAAAGTCTTCTATGAATCCTTGTCTCAGCTCTGTCAATAACTTCTGAATCCCTACTGTAGGCCTTATATAGTGATATAAATGTTATGTTGTTTGTATAAAGTGAATTTACTTTCCCACAGTTTTGGTTTTGAGCCAGTTAATCTTCCTAGGTTATGTCTAGACTTCAGGCTTCTGTTGACAGAGGTTATGTTCACAAAGTGTGTGTCCACACTACAGAGATCTGCCAGTCGGGAGCATTCTGTCAACATCCCTGTACACCTTGTTTCCAAAGGAAGCAAGGATGTCTAGATGGAGGGGTTTTTCTAACATTTGATCCTGTGTGGCTGGATCAATGTCAGAAAAGCCTCTTCCAACAGAACTGTTGGCAAAACGTATGCAAATGCATTGCACAATTTACTTATCTTTTTCTGCCATTTCTCGGCAATCTAAACGTAGCCCTAAAGATTTATCTATCTTTGCACAGGAAGCATATTTACTTTTGTTCAAATTCTGTGTTTTGGCTGAGTGACGTTTACTATAACTCCTGAATTCCAAGAGTCCATACTTTCACAGGGAAGTAGCCACAATCCACTTCTTTCATATATATTTCATAATTCCACATACAATAATTTGCACATAATTAGTGGGATTCCTGTGTATAGGTATTAGTTTGAAGGTGCAGCAGGCACATATACAATTAAGTTAGGTTTCTTTCTTAGAAAAGCTGGCCCTGTGTTTGGGAAAGTAAGGCAGCTTTTGCTTAATTGCATATAGGCTGAAAAATTCAAGATGCCTTTGGTGCTATTGCCTATGAAACAGATTTTCATGCTGTAGGTTTAAGAAAAGGTTCTTTTATTTCAACAATAAATTGACTAGCTGTCCAGTAGTTAACCAATGTATTCTGCTGTTTGTGCAAAACAAGACTGTTGAAAATCTTGACTTCGAGTGTATTAATTTAATAATCTTGCAGTCAGACTCTAAACATAAACAAGAATATTCTGAGTCAGATGAACGTTTTCCCAAAACCAAGAAGATACATACACTAGGAATATTGAAGACTTCAGTCAGCTGACGTAATTATGCAAAGTAACTGCTGAGTGGAGTGAGACAAATAGGATCTTAAGACAGCTGCAGAAAGAACAAATCAAGATCTCTGTATCATTAGAGCCGCGTCTACACTAGCCAGCTATTTCGAAATAGCCGTGCCACCTTAGAAATAGCGCCTGCCACGTCTACACGTGCCGAGCGCTATTTCGAAGTTGAAATCGACATAAGGGGGCAAGACGTCGAAGTCGCTATCCCCATCGAAGTAGGGCAAGCGTAGACGATCCGCGTCCTGCAACATGGAAATAACGGGGTCCTCCATGGTGGCCATCAGCTGAGGGGTTGAGAGATGCTCTTTCCAGCCCCTGAGCTCTATGGTCACCGCGTGCAGCAGCTCCTTATAGCTCCCCGTCCCCTGAGTTCCGGTGCAGGAAGCTGAGAGCGCGTGCAGGCAGCAGCACAGCCACATGCCCAGCCTGCACATCCTCACCAGCCCCAACCCAACACCCAGCACCCATGGCAGCCAGCCAGCCCCCCAAGCGTCCACAGGGCACCCCCCCCAAGGGGACCCAGGACTCCCAGCCTGCCAGCCAGCGGGGGAAGAGGCAGCGGGGCCCCTCCTGGATGGAGGCCGAGATCCGGGACCTGCTGGGGCTCTGGAGCAAGGAGGAGGTGCTCCAGGTAATGGGGAGCAAGAGGCGGAACGTGGATGCGTCCGCTCGGCTGGCCGAGGGCCTGGCCGCCCGGGGTCACCCTGTCTGCACTCCTGACCACGTCAGGAGTAAGGTAAAGGAGCTGCGGCAGGGTTACGCCCGGGCCCGGGACACGGCCAGCCGATCTGGGGCCGCTCCTGCCACTTGCCCCTTTTACAGGGAGCTCAGGGAAATCCTGGGCCCCGGCCACCCTTGATACCTCGGCCAACGAGCCCCAGCAGGCCCCGGAGACGGAGTCCGCCCCGGAGGCCAGCCCTGCACCCCAGGGGCCGCCCCAGGAGCCCACCCCTGGGACATCAGAGGAGGAGGAGGAGTCCTCCAGCGACAGGGGGCTCCAAATCAACCTCCCCTCCCGCAGCTCCAGCAGGGCGTCCGCCTGATGGGTGTCCCCTGACCGTGGGAGCGGACCGTCAGGTATGTACCCCCCCAGTGCACACCCCCGCGGTTAAGGGGCGGGGACAAAAGACATGACCAGGGCCCTCCACATACCCAGATGACCATGGCCCCGAGGACAGCAGTGGCATGTCCCTCAGAAGAGTCTATCAGCCCCTATCCCCCAGCAGGAGAGCACCATGCCCCATCCCTGGGGATGGGGGGAGCAGAACCTAGGGCCCCACGGGGGGGGGTTGGACACCCATCATCAGCATCTCCAGGGGATGGGGATGGGGAACCAGCAGCAGAGGGGTGGGGGGACAAGGGCCATGGGTCAGGGCCCACAGTAACGGCTGTCTCCACTCTTCTTCCCCCCTGTGTTCCGCAGCTGCACCATCGGAGGGCCCGGAGAGCACCGGCACGGTGTCTGTGGTCCTGGACAGCCCACCGGGGCCATCGCAGCAGGCCAGCCCCTCAGAGGAGCATGGACCAGCCGCAGGACGAGCCCAACAGTGTCGGAGCCATCTGCGGGCGTCCATGGACCCCCAGCTGCTCTCCACCCTCCAGCGTCAGCTGGAGGTGTCCGAGCAGCGCCTGCAGGTGGAGGAGCGGCGGCTCCATCTCCAGGAGCGAGCGCTGGCCTGGCGCCAGGAGGCTTGGGGGCCCTTCATGCGCACCTTCCAGGACGTCACATGGCACTTGGCCCCCCCTGCCGCTCCACCCACCGCTCTGCCTGCCGTCCCTCCACCATCAGCCATCCTGGGGCCTGCGGCTGAGGGGGACCATGGGCCTCCGGACACCGCCTGGCCCTATCTGCCAGTTCTCCCAGACCCCACCCAGCCTCGACGGGGCCTCCAGCCCAGACGTGGGTCATGTCCCCCCACACCAGGCACAGGACAATAGGGGGTGCGTGGCCGAGGACGTTGCCCACCAAGGCCACCCTCCTTTGGACATATTCCCCCCACCCTTGAAATAGTTTTTGTTTTACCCCGTTTAGTACCTGTCCCCCCATGTATATAGTTTCCCCCTTCTTCTTTTAATAATTAATACAGATTGCACAGTTTTGTTTAAAAAAAATTCTATTTATTGCACAGAAGTGGGGGGGAGATGTGCTCTCGGTTTTTCTGTGGTGTGGGCGTGGGGGCAGGGAGCGTTGTGGAGGATGCGAGGGTGCAGTGGGTGGCTCACCTGCAGCTGGCCTTGCCAGCGTTCACCCCGCAGCCTGGTCAAAATGGGCCCGCAGGGCCTTCCGGACCCGGATCCCCTCAGGGTCGACCTGGTGACTGGGGGCAGCAGCTGGCTGGACGTCCGCCCTGCCAGCCTCCACAGCCCAGCCCTGGAAGAAGGCCTCTCCCTTGCTCTCCACCAGGTTGTGGAGTGCGCTGCGTGTGCCCACAACCTGGGGGGTGTTGGTGAGGCCTGCATCCAGGCGGGTGAGGAGACACCTCCAGCGCCCTTTGAGGTGGCTGAAAGTGCGCTTGACCACCTGGCACGCATGGTTCAAGCGCGTGTTGAACCGCTCCTGGCTGGCTGTGACATGGCCCGTGTAGGGGTGCATGAGCCAGGGCCGGAGGGGGTACGCCGCGTCTGTGATGAGGCAGAGGCACATGGTGGTGTCCCCCACAGGGATCTCCCACTGGCAGATGTAGGTCCCCGCCTCCAGCTGGCGGCACAGGCCTGAATTTCTGAACACCCGGGCGTCGTGGGTGCTGCTGGGCCAACCAACATAAATGTCCAGGAAGCAGCCCCGGCTGTCCACCAAGGCCTGGAGGACCACGGACTGGTATCCCTTCCTATTGAGGAAGTGTCCTCCTCTGTGCTCCGGGGCACAGATGGGGATATGGGTCCCATCTAGAGCCCCAAAGCAATTTGGGAAGCCCAGGCTGGCACACCCCATGATGGCAGCATCCGGGTCCCCAAGCCGCACGAGCCTGTGGAGGAGCAGGGCATTGATTGCGTGGACAACCTGCAGGGGAAGGACATGAGAGAGCACCGGTGAGGGGTGTGCAGGGAGTGTCTGGCCCTCGCCCCCGGGCTCCCCCCCACCCCCCGGTCCTCTTACCTCCATGAGGACAGCCCCGACGGTGGCCTTGCCCACGTCAAACTGCTGCCCTACGGATCGGTAGCTGTCTGGAGTGGCTGGCTTCCAGACAGCGATGCCGACCCGTTTCTCTACAGTGAGGGCACATCGCATGGGGGTATCCTGGTGCCATAAGGCAGGGGTGAGCCACTGGCAGAGCTCCAGGAATGTCTGCTGGGTCATTTGGAAGTTCCGGAGCCAGCGGTCGTTGTCCCACTCGTTGGGTGTCTCCACAGCCAGTGGCGTGTGCAGTGGGGTGGGGGGGCTGGGAGAGCAGCAAGGTCTGGGCCTGCTTCCTCATCCCCTGGGGGCAGCTCATCTTCCTCAAATAAAAGATGGTCAGCTGCCTCCTGCATGGCACTGATCAGGGCAGCCACTAGTCCTCCAGGGGCGGGTGTGTGGGCCTCTGGCGGCGGCGGCTGCTGCTGCTGCTGCTGCTGGGGGTCCATGGTGCTTCACAGGGTGTGCATGCTTGTGGCTCTGCAGACCGCATGCTGTGCAGGCTGTGTGTGTCTGGGAGGGACCCTTTAAGGGAGCGGCTTGCTGTTGCCCCGGAAGTGCTAGTCCGCTCTGTGACCCTGTCTGCAGCTGTTCCTGACACCCTTATTTCGATGTGGGCCGCTTTGGTGTGTAGATGCTCCCCTGCAGCGCCTGTTTCGATGTAGTGCTGTCCAACGTTGATGTTGAACGTCGACGGCACCAGCCCTGGAGGATGTGTAGACGCTATTCGTCAAAATAGCTCATTTCGATTTCGCTACATCGAAATAAGCTATTTCGTTGTGGCATCCCCGTGTAGATGTAGCTTAGTAGTGATTGTCTGGTTGTAAAAATATTAGGTTAGTGAAGAAAAGGCTAGAATTGGCCTACCAAATTTCATTTTTTTGCAATATTCAAATATGCCATTCTAGCTAATTATTAATTGAGGAATATCTTCTTTCATGAGCCACTTGGTGTCGTGCAGAGGAACACTGAATAGTTGTTGATGACAAATGGAGAAAATGGGTGGGTCTGGGGAGTAAATTCCTTGTCTCCAGATATAAGGTTTTTAGGAAAGCATCAAGATGTTTGTAGATAACACTGGTGCACTTGTGGACAAAGGAAATTGTCTGTCCAAAGTCTTTGATTGGACAGGCACATACTTTCTGCTTTTTTTAAGGAATGGGTTGATATGATGGATAAAAATTGAACAATGTTGTGAGGTTTTGCATAGCTGAACACCTGCTTTTAAGTGTTCATGTAATCAGCTTGATATCAAGGCATGAAAGTAAAATGAATTAGGTGGGCTCTAGAGAAACATTACTTGGTCATTCGTAAAGGGGCAGAAGTATTGGCACTAGCACAGGCACCCAGTGTGTTCGATTTAGTGCATCCCTACTAGATGCACTGAATGGAACTCGGGAACATCAAATATGGCACCATCAGTCTTTCCTATAGTGAAGATGTGTCCTGAGGCTAAGTCTGTGCTATCGTTTCTATTTTGGGATACATTTATATCCCAAAGTAGAAACTGCATGGCCAAACTCTGTGCTCGAAATGGCATCACTGTTTGAAGCACTGTGTTTGGTACCTGGTCATACAAGGTTTACTGGGAAGTTTGAAATAAGAACCTTGGAGTAGCCTGCATCAGGTCTGAAATAAGGTACCTTGGAGTAATTTATGCAGTTTCAGCAAAGGACTCACAAGCCAAAACTTAACTTTCAGGTGGTATTTATCAAGTTAGTGTGGGTTAAAAAGGTTTTTTAAATAAAAAATCAAATTTAAATTAACTATATTTAAAAAGTCTCCTTAAAAGTTCATTTGAAATTATGGTGAGCTATGGTAAGGCCTGAACTTTCTATAATATATATAATTTAAATATAAATACTATTATTTAAGCAATGCATGTTTGCTGCTGAAGTTTGAAGTTTAAAGAAAGTCACTTGATGGAATTTACTGACTAAGCACCTGGAAACAGTTAGTAGAAGTGACAAGCCAGTTTTTGGACAATGATGGCCTTGATTGAAGCTGCCCAGTGTTATTTTCTTCATTTCAACTGGAAAAAATGAAGGTTTTTTACAGAGTTGAGTAAATGATTGGGAGTTGGAAACACAGAAAAGCTTATTTCCTAATCTCTTAATAAAAACCACATGTGAGAGAAGGAGCCCTATTAGTTCTAAAGTCTTAAAAGAAATGTTGATGAGAAACATCAATTAAATTCACTTACTATAAGTAATACGTCTTTGCTTAATGAATCAGTTTAATTTTTTACATGTATTCATTTTTAAGACATTTTATTAGCTAAATAAAGCTAACTTTAAAATGCTGCTCATGTACATTTTAATGAATTCCAATTTCAGTCCAAATGTAGCTTGACATAATTAAGAAAAATTACCATTTTAAATCTTTATAATTGTTTATTGGTTGGAAAAATGCAAATTAATATATTTTAAACAATCTGATTGAATAAACGTTGATAGATACAGAGTGTCAGCAAAAAGTACTAAATTTTCTTTGAAGTTTATTACCACATATAAATCAGCTTGTTTCAGTGGTTGCCAACTAAGGAGACGGAATCTTTCCTGAGGAAAATAACTAAAACATTTTAAAAGTACAAAATCAGATTTAAATCATGGTTAGCTTCTTGTTGGTGATAAATCATGATTTAACTTGATTTAAATCAATCCACCATCCAGCATGTAGTCTGAATAGCAAGTAAAAGAAAGCTAGTCGTCTTATGGAAAACTTATGTTCAGAACAGAAATATTTTAGAGACAAATTTTATTCCAAAATGTGCCCACATCTTATCATTTGTATGATGCAGAAGAGTTGCATAGATAACCTTAATATTTTTAATAACTCACAGAGTTATTAATGTAAAATGATGTTTCTGCAAAGAAAAACTTTTGCGACATAATTCAGGATTACTTAAAGCAGAAAATGTGTTCCTAAATCTCACTGCTTTACTAGTTTCTCTAATATGGCACACTTAAGTGGAAGTTTTCATCAGGAAATAATTTTGTTACCTAGTTTTCACCATTATGAAATCTGAATTTTACAATTTGGGAATAGGATCTACCTGTGTATTTAACAGGTGCAAAACAATAACTTGAGGGCTAGATTTTTCATTGGGTGCATGGTACTATGTGCATATGTTTGTTTTCTCAATATGCATTCATAAACTTGAAGTACATCAACACATAGCTGGTTGGATACAATGTATAATTAAATACAAATATGTAGTTTATCTGATTTGTGCACACAAAATAAATGTATGTGTTGTGTACAAATGTGTGCACTCAGTGGCATGAGCTTAATCTTAAAAGTAACACTGAGCAAGATTTTAATTCTGCTGTATTTTTGAACAGTCTGCGTAATTAGATCTTCTGTCTTTGAAATCATCAGCCTAAAGCTGTTAAGGATCTCTGAGGCAATCTGTTTTAAAAACTTTGCATATAACAAATCGTTGCTCACTTGGTACCCTGGATAGTTTTTTTTTTTGGGAAGGTAAAGGTCTTGAAATGCTGAAAGTTTCATTTCTGTTATTAAGCCCTTTGACATTAAAAAGAAAGGTCAAGTCTCTCATTAGTGAAATGAATACTCATCTTAACCTATAAATAGCATTGTGCTTTTGTAACATGCAAAAAAAAAGACTGGGAAAAATAATAAGGACAATTAGACTGTAACTGGAACTAGCAAGTAAATCTTGTCCTTTTCTCCATGCCTGTCTTTTTCTACTGGAAAAAGAATATTGTAGCTGGGAGTGGTAGCACTGCTTATTATTGAGATTTTCTGACATTTCCCATTATAACGTCCTGTTGTCAGCTGCATATAGCCTTGCAAAATTCTAAATGCTTGGGGTGACATTTTACATGTGTCTGTTTGCCTCAGGCTGATTTTTTTTCCCAGTCATTTTGTTTTGTCTCTGATAAAGAAAAGGTCATCAGAATTTTTAAAGCCTTATCGGCCTGTTCTTTTGAACAGGAAATTGAAATTTGACAGGAAGGTCTTCTCAGAAAAAGGCAGTCCTTAGCTGTCTGTGGCAAGATGGATGAAGTCCAGAGGCCCTGTACTGCCTCACTTGATCCAGGAGAGACGCAATAGAGGAGTCTTCCATGCAGTCTAGATTGGCTGCTTCCCCTGCAGCCAGTCAGAAGGCTACACAGAGAAGCACATCTACACTCACAAAGGCTGTATACAAAGAGGTGCAGCTCCAGAGGCAGTTGGTTTCTGGAGCTAGAGGAGTGAAGATGGTGCTCATTCCTGGCCAAAGGGAACTGCAGCGCAACAGGGACCAGGGTAGCAAGGAAGGTAGCAATCTGGCTGTTTAGCCTGAATTTAGATGAGCCCTGAAGTAAAAGTGAAGCTTTGGCAAAGTCTGGAGATATGGGGAAGTGGCCCAGCAAGCTGAAAGTGTTCCATTTGAAGCAACATGGCAGTATGTGGCTCCTGTTTTTAGGGTCCCTGCTCTGAGACCTGGAGTCTGAATACCTGAGTCTCCCTCTATAGACCACTGATGAACTGGGCTACAATTAGTGAGAAACTCCCAGAAAGGGCACTATTCAGTGGCCCAGTTGGGGCCGGACTAAACTGAGGGTCAGCAACCTGCAATCTAACAAGTTTCTTTGTGTGGCCTGTGAGACATTTTGTTTCTTGTTGCCAAAACAGAGTTGCCAGATTCCACTGGTTTCAATCCATGTAGGGTTTTTCACCCTGCGGTATTACTAAAGTGATGTGTGTGTATAAAGTAAGAGAACATGAAGTGAGGTGCATACTGATTGTACACAACATTGCTTGTGGGTGTCATGCACTCCGTCTGCATCCAATCAAAGCACTGCTATGGTTCATTTGGCACATCCCACAGATTTTAGGTACACAAATAGAGTTAACAGAACTACTCTTTCCTAAGAGAACATCTTGGTTATGACTATTGTGTGGCCCACTGAGATGATGGAGGGCTACCCATTCACCCAGTCGCTAGCCTAGGTTGCCTGTCCGTAGCCATCAATGGCTGCCAGAACCCTTGGGAGGAAGTCCTGGGGGATATCACTTAATATCAGGCCTAGACAATTTAAAGGCCATACGTCTACTTGACCAGAACCAGCACTTGTGGGGGTGAGTGCCGTGCTGTTACACTAAGTCAAAAACCCGGCCAAGGTATGAGCCTTTGAAAGAACATGTTGCCGATACTCAGTAGAGACTTCTTAGACTTTTGCAGCTATAGTCTCAGAAAATTTCATCCACATTCGCCATGCTCCATCCTGGGGCTGAGTAGGATTTCTCAGATGTGGAGCAGTTCACTTACTTGGGGAGTATTATGGGCAGAGACGGAGGAGCAGACAAGGAAGTCCATGCCAGAATAGGGAAAGCAATAGCTGCATTAAAGTATCAGAGAGGTAGCCGTGTTAGTCTGTAGCTTCGAGAACAACAAGAAGCCTTGTGGCACCTTATAGACTAACAGATGTTTTGAAGCATAAGCTTTCATGGGCAAAGACCCGCTTCATCAGATGCGTGAGTTGGGGGGTGGTTTCAGAGGGGTATTTAAAGAGTGGGGTCCCAGTAAGAGGGAGGGCCAGAGCTGACAAGGTCTGTTCAGCAAGGTGGAAATGGTCCAGTATCAACAGTACTAGAATTAAGCTTACCTACTATACCTTAACTCAGCCCCCTTGTGCATAGAGAAGTGAGACTTGTCACGTACTATTTTTCCCTTCGGGCCTCTGTCTCATTCAATACTCACCTAAGAGAACCTATTAAATACCTCGCTTTTTACTAGTACATTGTGTGGTCCTTGCTTTTGTTAATAACATGCTGTTCAGATTATACCTGAATATAGAATTTTTAATATCCTCATTGTCTTTCCATTATGCTCATCGCTGCACTTTGAGTGATACAGAAATATTAATAAAATAATTTTCTTAACAGCCCTGTGAGATGAGTGACTAGTGTTACCTCATTTTGTGAATGTGAAGTGAGAGACATAGCTTGTCAGAAATAACCACGAATTTTGGGTCCCCAATTTGAGGCAGCAAACATCTTTAACTTTGCATGGCTCTATATTCTGTTTATGCCATAGGTTCCATTGACTTCATTTACAGCTCAGAGTGCTCAGCACTTCTGCAGATGGGATCTTGGCACACCCAGCTGGACACGAAGAACATGAGGAACTGTTAATGTCCTCCTGTGAAAAGGTTACTTAACAGGCGCTGCCTTGCATTGTATATTTACTGGGGCAGAAGTGTGGTAGATTCTCTAGGGTGGCCTTAATCTGCCTTAATCATAAAATAACCCCCTGCATCATTCACTACACACCTTCCAATTTACACATTAAATGAAGCAAGAATTCTACAGATGATCATCTCCATTACATAGGACAGATTCACCCCCAGTGTAGGTGTGTTTAGGACACTGAGTGATTCAGGTGCCCTGTGACAAAAGGTAGTCTGTCGTCATATAATTAAAGAATCTGCCATAATTCATTTGCTTCTGGGTACTGAATTAAGGTTGTACAGGCAACCTTAATTTTGTCTTTTCTGAACTTTTGAGTAGTACATTTTGTAATATTAATTAGTTATTTTAACATAGTACTGTGCATGCAATTTCAAAATAAGTATAAAAAGAGAAGATGGCCGAATAAAAAGGAACTTCAATCAGTAGTTGACACTTAAGCTCCACTTCACCTC
Source organism: Carettochelys insculpta (assembly GCF_033958435.1). NCBI lineage: Eukaryota > Metazoa > Chordata > Testudines > Carettochelyidae > Carettochelys > Carettochelys insculpta. Next base: position 19,016,778 of record NC_134150.1, read on the forward strand.
TTGGTTCTAAAATATTTTCAAGCCATTGATACGTGTTTCCGCTTTGTCAGTGATGTCAGGCTTCAGACCTCATCAGTTTTTTTTGTAGAGAAACATTTTTGTAAAACTGCAACTAAAACTGTCCTGTGACATGGGAGCTACAAAACATTTGAGAAGAGGTAGGCAATGCTGAGCCTGCTGGTAATTACTTTAACTCTAATAATTTCACTGTTGCAATGTCTTCTCCCTCTTCTGCTCCCTACTTCACTTATTTACACAGTAGAACCCTGAGATACAGGCATGCAAGTCACCAAATCTCAGGCTAATGTGACTCTGAATGGTGGGGAGCTGGCGCCTGGCTCTGGGTTGCCCACCACTCAAAGGAGCCGGGAACATGACCAGTGCAGCAGTGCTGGTCAGTTTCCTAACTGCTGCAAGTAGCAGGCACCTGGAAGCCTGACTCTTGGCTGCCACCACTGACAGGAGCAGCAGCCTGACTCTCGCCATCTCTAATGGGGGGCATTTCTCCACTCCTGTTAGGGGCAGCAAGAGTCAGGCTGCAGCCCCTGACAGGAGTGTTTTCCACACACCTGTCAGGGGCTGTAAGAGTCAGGCTGCCACCCCTGACAGGAGCCGTGAAACCACTGTCCCCTCTACTGTCAGGGGCAGTGAGAATCAGGCTGCCACCCTCAGACTCCAGCTCCCCATGCTCACAGGAGACAGGAAACTGACCAGCATGGCAGCGCTAATCAGTTTCCCTGCTCCTGTGCTTGAGTGAGAGCTGGAGCCTGGGCTGCCAGCTCCCTGCTGCTCACAGGAGGCAGGAAACTGTCCAGCACTGCTGCACTGGTCATTTTCCTGACTCCCTCGAGTAACACAAATTTTTAACTCGTGGGGTTGCACAGGAACGCAACCTCAGCGTAAGCTGGTGGTCTACTCTGTGTGTGTGTGTGTGTGTGTGTAAAAATAAAATTTCCATCTATTGTGTCTCATCATACACCGAAGTTCTTTGGGGCAGGGACTGTCTTTATTACTTGTGTGTAAAGTGCCAGTCACAGTGGGCTGCAAATCCTTGATACATTGATTAATATCCTTCTATGCCATAAATAATAAATGATTAAATAGCCCATTGAACCCCAAAATTAGTTTATGTATCTGTATGCATGTAATGTCTAAATTCATCAAATTTGCACATTTACAAGCCATGGTGAAATAAATAACACTCATTCTAAAACACATCAAATAAGTCCAAAATCCAATTTTTCAAAATCTGTATTAGGCTATGAAATTTCAGTTTTCCCCATTCTAGCAGTTCTGAAAAATAAAAGGCGCTCTGAACTCATACTTATATTTCTGCAAGAAACAGTAAAAGGAGGGAGATGTGTGTACCCATTTTGGAGATAAGTGTTCTATGCAGATAAAAGTTTACTCCCTGAGGAATTGCAGCGGGAAAATGGAAAAGGGCTTTTTTCCTCCCTGCAGAGCACTTGATTATTGACCATGACACATCCTGCTGCTTTTTGTAGGTACTATAAATTGTCCAATAGGAAGCACCCTCCTATGTGTGACTATAGATTGTCCAAAAGTGGCATTGGATCATGTGCTAATATGTTGAACTTGAGACAGCTGAAAGGAATAAAACTGAAGAGAACCTTGTGGTACTGTGAACAAATCTTTAGTTGTGTTGTACTTTGCGTAATTCTAACATCGTAGCAATAAAAATGTTTATTATCTGTTTAATAAATTCAAAAGCTTGTGCAGGCAGTGTGAACTGAATGTAGACCATTGCAGTAGTCTTCCTCTGCCTTCGCTTGGGCAACTTGAAATGATAGTTTGGCCAAGTGTATACTGTTCCCTTTATCTCATTGAGGGTGTTAAATCTGCAGCTTCATTGACTTTTAAGTACAACAAACTTTAATGCTTTTGTGGGAGGTGATTTTAGCAGACATTTTAGCTGTAGTACAGTGAACTTCAATTTAACGGACCCTGATATAATGGACTTCAGGGGGAAAAACACTGTTTGCCTACCCTCTTTCCCCCACCCCTCAAATAAATGCAGGAAATTCACCCAAGCTACTGTCGGGGCTGGAGGAGCTGCCAGAGCGACTGGGGACGCTGGGGCTGGAGGAGCAGGTGGAGGGGAGACTGTGGTGGAGTGCAGGAGCTCTCTTTCCTGAACCCTGTGTGTATGGAGCATGTTGACATCCGGCTGCCATTGTCTGCAATGGTGCTGAGCAGCAGCCATGGTTTGAGGCTGCTGACCACTAGCAGGCTGGGGGTGGTCATGCTCTACTTTTGCACAGGTGGCTTGGAGCCAAGGGCTGGAGGAGCCATAGTGCTGAGAATTACAGGAGGTAGAAGGAGCCAGGCCCGTGCGCAGCTCCTCCCCTGATGATGGGAGATGGAGGTCTGAAGTGAAAAATGGATCAGGAGTGGGGGCAGAGGACAGGAGTGAGTGATGGGCTGGGAAGGTCAGTGCGTCATTATACTGTATAGCCATTTGGATATAATGGACTTTTGGCATTAATGGACACCCCTTCCCTACTGTTAGTCTGTTAAATCTAAGGTTTGCTGTATACCTAACTGCTATTTCTGGGAGTAGGAGCCATTCTGGTAGAGGACAGTTGGGTGAGTTTGTGAATGGATTGGTGTTATTAAACATGGGTTGATTTTTAAATGAAGCTGCCTCTAGAGTACCACAGAAAAAAGGCATCTTGCCATGGAATTTGGGTCTGGCTTGACACACAGAAGGTTTGCCTGTATTACACTTCTGTGTAGACTGTAGGGGTGTGAATTTTAGAATACATCAATGTTGCACTCTAACTGCACTGTGTGGATGCTCCTGCTTCCAACTGAAAAATACCTAGTTCATGTTAATTAGTTCTTACGAAATAGGTAACTTTTAGCTGGTGTTAACAGTGTCCTCTGAGGGCAGTTACAGAGCAATACTTTGGTGTGTTCTGCAGATCCCATCCACCTTGTCCACCCTGTGGCTCCCAGTAGAAATAGCCAGAGTTTTATGGGCCTTGTCCAGATGATAGGTTTTAATTTGTAGATTGCAATGTAGTTTTAAATTCTCGGAAGCCAACAGACTCAGATACCTTTTAATGCTATCTGTTGCCGTTTTAGTCAGTTGAACATTGTGCTTTAATGCAATATTAACGTAAACCAGGCAATTACTGTACTGCGATGTTTTAATTCACTTCATTGACTTGTGAAAATTAGTGAAATTTGTGGTAATCTTTGTGCAACTTGTATCTGTTAACTTCAAACTAATATTGAAATGATTAGTAATTTTTAAACTTCAAATACCCTTGTATGTAACATCATGGGAACTTGTATGGATCCTAGCCTCAGAGTTCTGGCAGAACTCCTAAGCTGCACTTAGACTGGCCATTCTTGGAAATGTTCTCTTTTGCCACTGGTACTGAGAGCGTGAACAAGTAGAGGCTGGCTTCTAGTCTTTTCGCCATTGAGCAATATAACCATATTTAAATAGAAAATCTGAGCAAGACTAATCACTTACTCACGACCCTTGTTTTTGTACAAATGAGGTTGTTGAATAATAAGACTCAACTAGAGCTCTGTACACGATCAATTATCCACTTCATATCTGCAGAGCATTTTTTTGTGGACAGTAGGGTGGTTGTGAGTGCAGTGGCACTGGGCTTTACTCACCAGTAGCATCTGGCCTGTGGCATTCTGCTGAGGGCTAGTGGCCAGGAGCCAGTGGCTGAGCAGTGGCTCAAACTCAGCACTATCCAGTATCCGCTCACCACTCTGCTTTCCTATCCAGCAGCTCAGGCCCCTTGAGCAGTGCCAGTGTCTTCATCTTGGCTTGTCCCTGTGCCTTTGGCCCTGCTCTTGGTTTGTGGGCAGCGAGTGTTGCCACTGGGATTGGAGGTGCTTGGGATCCACACCCTTCCTCTCTGCTTACTGTGATGCAAAATGCACTGCTGCTCTTGGGTGTCATTGCTCCTGTGCCCTGGGCAGCAGCACAATATAGCATCACTTTCCCTCCTCTTTCTCAAGACCTTGCCCATATTGCTACTTGTCCGAGTCCCTGCTCTTATACTGCCACTTCCCTGCAAGACGACATCTCTGCCTCACTTATCTGCACTTCATCTCTCCACAAATATTTGTTGGCCCTTGTGAAACTGCTTATTGCTGCAAATGCAGGTGACAGATAACCTGCAGATTGCTGGTCAGATCCAGAGCTGATTCTGGTGGATACAGAGCCACAATATTTTATCCATGTAGGACATTACTCAAGACTACATATTTTTCTGTTGGCGGAGACTACCACAACCTCAATGTGTGATAAAACTGTGTTTGACTGCTTTTTTGTTTTGACTGTGTTAATTGGTTTGTTTATGATGACAGCCTGCAATCCTATACTTCTGTCAGTGCTTTGTTTGGTTTATTCCCAACCTTTTGAATTAAAGATAATTTTTCCATCAGTTTTGTGACTATATTGAATCTGCTTGTTAAACCAATAACATAAAATTAAAACATAGGCTCGACCATTTACCCTCTTCTTTACATGTGTTTGTTTGGTAAGTCTCTTTTTCAGAGTGTAATGCTTTCCTTAATTCGAACCATTAGATTAAGATGTGGAAAACATGTATTACAGCAAATCTGCCTGCATCTGGCTTGAGATTTATTTTCGGAGCATCCCAGGATTTCATTTCTACGTAGTGTAATAGCTGAATGCAATTTCTGTACAATTCAGATATTTAATATATATGCACTTTCATTTGTTGATTATCCAGTCTTAGCCTATAAATATTCCCAGTATGTCTACAGTCATTAAACCCATCAGCATTTGAATAGAGTATTTTAACCAGTGCCAAATATTTAATTTTCTGTGCTTTTCAGATTTAAAGGTGTATATGTAAATGCTAGTATTTTTAGCAAAACTCCCACATAAGATATGAAGAGGCACCCTTAAAACACATCAGCTGATAATGAATTAGTCTTTTGGATTTGTTCTATGCCAGGCATGTAAGTAGATTTGATGTTTAGTTGACATTGCAAATAATGAGGCAAAATTTTCAGTTTTAAGTATGATCGCCCCAGTTTAAATCTTTGGATGTGTGTATTAGTAGCTCTTCAGAATTCTGAAGCCGAAATGTTAGCTGTTCATATTGACTTCTCTTTCCCTCCAGCAGATTTCATCAACAATGTTAGAGACCTTAACGGTGCCCAAAAATTATTAAATAATACATGTGTGAGGCTACCCCTTCAATTGTGTTTCTGTACCTAAAGAAGAACCAGAAGCATGCAAGATTCCAGTGTGATAATGAGGGTCCAGAAGTGGGAGAGCTTGCTGACCTTGCTGCTAATGTTAAGCCCATGTCTACACATAGAACTGCTGTGGGACATTTGGTGAAGAAGACACTTCTATTAACATAATAAAACCACCTCCCCAAGCAGCAGAAGCTCTCCTGCCAACATAGTGCTGTCCACATTGGCACTTATATTGCTCAGAGGGGTGGTTTATTCAAATTGATGAGCAACATTAGTTCTACCAACCTAAACTGTAGCGTACATGTAGCCTTAAAATAGAGGAGTCAGAGAGAGAGTAAGAGGATGAAAGTCATGTATCCAGTTGAGATTGTTGATTCTGTACTGAATCCAAAGTCTTTTTCGTCAACTTCCTGTTAATACTCTGTTTCAAGCATACTTAGTACAGGTGGTCTCAAGATGACTGTTTGAACCTATGGCAGTTTTACTCTGCAGGCTTTTTGTCTCGTCTAAAAACAGAGAAACCGCTGCAATTCTGAGCAAATCAACATTTTTTTATCTAAATTGGCATTCCAAGTCATTATCTTCCATTGAATTCTCATACTTCAGACAATAAAATCTTATTATTGTGGTTGGCACAGACAGTAAGATAAATTCCTTTTCAGTTTTGTACCTTTTCACTTGGTTTGGACCTTCAGGTTGAGTTTTAGGTCTCTAAGAATTCAGTTCATTATCTTTGTGCATTGCCTACCCTAGCGATGTGAAATACTATTCTGTGGGCTAAATGCAGCTCACTCAGTTAATTTTTTTAATGCCCATGTGGAAAAGTCAAGAACCTGAGGAAAATTATAGCCTTTGTCTTTGCAGAAAATAACCCTCCATAAATAAATGGCATGTAAACCAGTGCTTACGAGACAAGGAGATCCAATATCGCCAAGTATCTTCATCACACATCTGGAGAGAGCAATGGGCAAGATCAAGGAAGAGGTAGAAGGGATATCTGTGCATGGGAAAAGAATTAACAACTTGAGGTTCGCGGATGATATACTTATAATTGAGGAAGATGAGGAGAAGTTAGTGAAAACGGTGTGGGTGTTTAAATGACGAAGGGAAGCGGTACAGACTGATTATGAACATCGATAAAACAAAAACAATGGTATTTGGAGATAAGGAAATAGGAAGGAAGAGCAGGGTGGATGGTATTGAACTAGAAAATGTAGAGAAGTTCACATATCTGGGGAGCAACACAACGTATGATCTAGACTGTAAGAAGGAAATAGCAACTAGAATAGCGACAGCAAGAGCGAGTTCGAAGGCAGTGGATAAGATCTGGAAAAGCAAAGCAATTAGCTTAAGAACAAAGCTGGATGTCTTGAAAACGAGTGTATTCAGCAGCATGTTGTATGTATGTGAGACATGGGTGGTAACGAAAGATTTGAAAAGAAGAATATTGGCGTTCAAAAGGAGTTATAGAAAGATTCTGAGAATGGGATGGATGCAGCAGGTCACCAATGAGGAATTACTATAGAAAGATATAGCCGAAAGAGAACGTGCTGCACAAGGTTATAAAACAGAAGCTACAACTATTTGGACATATTTGCAGAGTGAACAACGAACGAAAAATCAAGACTCTAGTATTTGGCATAATGGATGGTTCGAATAGGAGAGGCAGACCCCACAGAGAATGGATGGATGATGTAGTAGATTTGGTGTGGAGCTAGCCTACGGAAACTAAGCCACTCTGCACTGGATAGGGAAAGATGGAAGGAAATAATGAGAGGGGCATCAGACACCAACGGGCGCTGAGCCCATAGTTATTGATGTTGATGATGAAACCAGTGCTGTCTTTGCATAAAGCCTAAAAATATGACTCGGGTGTCAAATTCTTTTTTGGTCTTGAAGTATTTTGGGAGTTTTAACTTTAACTCATTAGGACTAGGTCTACACGTGAACGCTACATCGAAATAAGCTATTTCGATGTAGCGACATCAAAATAGGCTGTTTCGATGAATAATGTCTACACATTCTCCGGGGCTGGTGCCGTCGACGTTCAGTGTCAATGTTGGGCAGCACCACATGGAAGTAGGCGCTGCAGGGGAAAGTCTACATGCCAAAGTAGCAAACATCGAAATAAGGGTGCCAGGAACAGCTGCAGACAGGGTCACAGGGCGGACTAGCACTTCCGGGGCAACAGCTAGCCACTCCCTTAAAGGGCCCCTCCCAGACACACACAGCCTGCACAGCACGCGGTTTGCAGAGCCATAGGCACGCCCACCTTGGGTGACGCAGTCATGGACCCCCAGCAGCAGCAGCAGCAGCCAGAGGTCCACCCAGCCGCCCCTGTAGGAGCAGTGCTCGCCCTGCTCGATGCCATGCAGGAGGCAGCTGATCACATCCTAGCCACAGAGGAGGAGCTGCCCTCAGGGGAGGAGGAAGCAACCCCAAACCCTGCAGCCCCCCCCGCCCCCCTCCAGCTGCACACGCCGCTGGCTGTGGAGCTACCCCACGAGCACCGACTGGTGGGAGCGGCTGGTGCTCGGAGAGTGGGACGACAACTGCAGGCTCCAGACCTTTCGGATGAGCCAGCAGACATTTCTGGAGCTATGCCAGTGGCTCACCCCCGTACTGAGGCACCAGGACACCGCCATGCGGCATGCCCTCAGTGTGGAGAAACGGGTCGGCATCGCTGTCTGGAAGCTGGCCGCTCCAGACAGCTACCAATCTGTGGGCCAGCAGTTTGGCGTGGGCAAGGCCACCGTTGGGGCTGTCCTCATGGAGGTAAGAGGACCCACGGGGTGGGGGGAGCCCTGGCAGGGAAGGGGAGGGGAGGGGAGGGGAGGGGGGCCCTGGCAGGGGAGGGCCACACACACCCTGCACACCCCTCATTGGTGGTCTCCCATGTGCTTCCCCTGCAGGTCGTCCGCGCCATCAATGCCCTGCTCCTCCACAGGCTCGTGCGGCTTGGGGACCCGGATGCCACCATCGCGGAGTTTGCCATCCTGGGCTTCCCCAATTGTTTCGGGGCTCGGGATGGGACCCACATCCCCATCCGTGCCCTGGAGCACAGTGGAGGACGCTACTTAAACAGGAAGGGCTACCACTCAGTGGTCCTCCAGGCCTTGGTGGACAGCCGGGGCTGCTTCCTGGACATACATGTGGGCTGGCCTGGCAGCACCCACGATGCCTGGGTATTCCAGAATTCGGGCCTATGCCGCCGGCTGGAGGCGGGGACCTACATCCCCCAGTGGGAGATCCCTGTGGGGGACACCACCATGCCCCTCTGTGTCATCGCAGACGTGGCATACCCCCTCCGGCCCTGGCTCATGCACCCTTACACGGGCCACCTGTCAGCCAGCCAGGAGCGCTTCAACATGTGCCTGAACCACGCGCGCCAGGTGGTGGAGCGCACGTTTGGCCGCCTCAAAGGGCGCTGGAGGTGTCTCCTCACCCGCCTTGATGCGGGCCCCACCAACATCCCCCAGATTGTGGGCGCATGCAGCGCCCTCCACAACCTCGTCAAGAGCAAGGGGGAGGCATTCTTTCAGGGCTGGGCTGTGGAGGCCGGCAGGGCCGATTGTGCAGCCACCCGCTGCCCCCAGTCGCCAGGTGGACCCTGAAGGGACCCGGGTCTGGGAGGCCCTGCGGGCCCAGTTCGACGAGGCCACGGGGTGAATGCTGGCAGGCCCCCCACTGCACCCCCGCCATCCTCCACAACACTCCCTGCCCCTACGCCCACACCACAGAGCACCCAAGAGCACATTCCCCCCCCCAACTTTTCTCGTAAATAAAAACAGACATGTTGTTCGTCAAACCAGAATATGTTGAACTCTTATTATAATCATACTGTTTACAGCCAAATAAATATAATATATATATATATATATATATATATATAATGTATTATAAGATGAAAGGAAAAAAAAGGGGAAGACAAGGAAGGGAAGAAATATTTACGTGGGGGGGGCAGGTATCATCATAACATAACAGGGGTCTAATACAAACTGTTTACAAAAGACAAGTGAAGGGGATATGTACAAGGGGGGGGGGCCACGTCCTGGGCCCTGCACCCCCTAAGGTCCAGCGCTGGGGGTGGGCAGCCGCGACCCACGCCTTGGCCTCAGCCCTGGCCGGCGCTGGCTGGGGGCCAGGCGGACCGGGAGAGAAGGCCGGCGGGTGTCAGCAGGCCCCAGGTCCCCCTCGGTGGCGGATGGTGGTGCGACGGTGGGTGAAACGGCGGGTGGAGCAGGCAGGGCGGGCAGAGCGGCGGCCAGCGTGGCATGGGGAGCCAGGTAGTCTGCGATGCGCTCGAACATGCGCATAAAGGCCCCCCATGCCTCCTGGCGCCAGGCCAGCGCCCGCTTCTGCAGTTCGAGGCGCCGCTCCTCCACCCGCAGGCGCTGCTCGGAGACCTCCAGGAGTGCTGGCTCTGCCGTCGTCCCCGCCCTGGGGCTGGTCGGTGCTCCGCCGAGGGGCTGGCCTGGACTGATGGCCCCCGTGGGCTCTCCGGGACCACTGACACCTCGCCGGCACTCTCCGGTCCCTCCGATGGTGCAGCTGCGGAGCACAAGGGGAGAAGAGTGGAGACAGCTGTTAGTATGGGCCCCAAGCCGTGGCCCTTGTTCCCCCACCCCTCTGCTGCTGGTTCCCCATCCCCGTCCCTGGGAGATGCTGCTGCTGCTGATGGGTGTCCCACCCCCTCCCCCCAGGGGACCCTAGGTTCCACTCCCCCCATCCCCAGGGATGGGGCATGGCACTGTCGTGCTGAGGGGGTAGGGTTTGATGCACTCTTCTGAGGGGCATGCCGCTGCTGTCCTTGGGGCCATGGTCATCTGGGCATGTGAAGGGCCCTGGTCATGTCTGTTACCTCCGCCCCTCAACCCCAGGGGTGTGCACCGGGGGGGGGTACATACCTGATGGTCTGGTCCCACGGTCGGGGGACACCCGGTGGGCGGATGCCCTGCTGGAGCTCCGGGATGGGATGTCGCTTTGGAGCCCCCCATCACTGGAGGAGGATCCCCCCCCCCCCCCCTCCGGTGCCCCAGGGGTGGGCTCCTGGGGGGCCCCCTGGGGTGCGGGGCTTACCTCTGGGGCAGACTCCGCCTCCGGGGCCTGCTGGGGCTCGTCGGCCAAGGTATCAAGAGTGGCCGGAGGGGAGGAGGTGTGCTGGGGGCCCAGGATGGACCTGAGCTCCCTGTAAAAGGGGCAAGCGATGGGGGCGGCCCCAGATCGGCCAGCCACATCCCGGGCCCGGGCGTAACCCTGCCACAGCTCCTTGACCTTACTCCTGACGTGGTCAGGAGTGCGGGCAGGGTGACCCTGGGCGGCCAGGCCCTTGGCCAGCCAAGCGAACGCATCTGCGTTCCGCCTCTTGCTCCCCGTTACCTGGAGCATCTCCTCCTCACTCCAGAGCCCCAGCAGGTCCCGAAGCTCGGCCTCCGTCCAGGAGGGGCCCCGCTGCCTTTTGCCAGGCTGGCTGCCAGGCTGGGAGCCCTGGCTCCCCTTGGGGGGGGGGGTGCCCTGGGGCACTTGGGGGGTTGTGGGCGGCCATCGCAGCGGGGGGGGTGTCTGTGGCAGTGGGGGGGGGGTGTCTGTGGCTGCAGAGGGGTGTGCAGGCTGGCCGCGTGGCTGGGCTGCCGCCTGCACGCTCTCTCAGCTTCCTGCACAGGAAGGCAGGGGGCGGGGACCTTTAAGGGGCCGCTGCACACGGTGACCATGGAGCTCAGGGGCTGGAGAGAGCGTCTCTCAACCCCTCAGCTGATGGCCACCATGGCGGACCCCGCTATTTCGATGTTGCGGGACGCGCAACGGCTACACGTGCCCTACTTCGACGTTCAACGTCGAAGTAGGGCGCTATTCCCATCTCCTCATGAGCTTAGCGACTTCGATGTCTCGCTGCCTTACGTCGAAGTCAACTTCGAAATAGCGCCCGCCACGTGTAGCCGTGGCGGGCGCTATTTCGAAGTTGGCGCGGCTACTTCGAAGTAGCCAGCATGTGTAGACGCAGCTTAGGAGACTTTTAAGTAGCTTCAAAGTTTTAGCTATTTGAGGCAAAATACACTCCCTCTCTGCACATGATGGTCGTCTTTGTACAAAGTATGCTTTGTGAGATATTTGAAAATTGGTCATTGTTGTCCTGATAAAATGTCTGTGACAACATTATATGTGAAGTTATAACAGTCTACTCACTGATGGCAGGGAGGCAAAAGAAGCTCTAATGAGTGGAAGTTAAAAAGTAGCAGGATTCCCTGTAAACTCTGTTTCTGAAGCTCAGCTGGCAATGTTTTCCAAGAAGAATAAAAAGGAGGACATCCTCCCATCCATTGATTCACTGCGTCAAACAGGACAAAGGAAGCAGCTACTGAACTGAATGAAGAAGCGGGGCCTTGACTAAAGAAGTTTGTTAAATAACACTGCTCAGAGGAGATGATGGGAGACTTTTGTTTTGAATTAAATTTTTTTTTAATGAGTGCAAGAAATGGTATCTATATAGAAATGGTTAAAAGAAAGTAAAGATAAAACTCATCTGGCACCTTTCTGACTTTTATATGCCATTTATTTTACTCACTAAAAAAAACTCAAACCACTTTGTAGCTAATAATCTTCTATTGTTTTATCTAATCCAGTGTGTTTAAATTGACAAGTTGGGGAAACTCTTTTTTGAGGCAACAAAATATACTCATATTATTTGTATTTAAATGTGTATTGTCCAGGAGGGGGTTAGACAGTACAGATGTGTTTCTGGGAGAAAGTACAAAACTGGTGGTGAGTAGTTGGTCTCAGTCTGGAGTTTAACAAAGGATGGTAAAAGGTAAGATGTGGCTGGTAGTAGTAAACACAGAGACATAGCTTGGAGTGACTTGAATTGTACCTTGTTTCTTAGTAGTCCAGACTGGAGGCCAGAGTGTCAAACCATTGTAAATAGCACCTTAGAGGGCAGCAGTGGTAGAGCTACCCATTCCTCTGTTTCGTACCCTGGCACGTCGCACTGTTTCTTTCCTTATTTTATCAGAAAAAGAGTTTGAGAGGGAGACTAAGTGTTTACTATGTGCGAGGAAATGCAGAGATAATGAAGTCTTAAAAGATCAGGAAGAATGAGAAAATACAGAAGGGGAATAAAAGGTAGAAGTAGTACTGTGCTTAACTGCAGGGATTTTTTTTTCTGACTGGTAATGAATTGATACATTCTGAATAAATCAGTTATTTAGTTATTACCCAAGGCCACGAGCTACTCATGATCTCTGTGCAGGCCATATGGGTGTGCATGACTTGCGTTTGTAATTTAGGCTGCCACCTTGCTCGAAGATTCTTGAAACTTTCAAAATGGAAGACTAGCCTTCCCAGGTGGATCTGAAAAAAAGACTAACTGTACTCATCTCCACACTTTGATTTAATATAAACAATTCAGGTATTTGAAATGCTCTTTGCATTAGCTTTTTGTAGTTTGTTTGAAATTTAATCCCCAGATTTATTCCTCCTACACACCAGCTAGCTGAAAAGTGTGCTTGGTTTTCTTTATTAAGCTAAATGACATCCCAGCCATTGTATTCTTTCTAGTTTTTGTTTTTTCCCCAGTAGTTAATTCACTTCAAAGCAATTTTTCATTCTGGTCCTATCGTTGTGAATTTTATATGCAGATTTTTTTTAGTCTTAATTTGCCAACTAGTGTTACAGTAGTTTCCCATAACAGTAATATGCGTCTGTTCCCATTATGAAATTATATTTGAGTAGTGTATAACTTGACTAATTTAATCTGCATCAGGATGAAACTTCTTAAAGTCTTCATGGATTTTATGTTAAAAAAAATCCATTCACATTTTTCCGTTAACAACAAGCATTTAAAAATATTAAGGTTCAAAATATGCATTCTAAACTACAAATAGTAGAGAAAATAATACAGACTGAAATGGCAGTGTTCAAGACCTATTTAATCCAAAATAATTTTATAAAAATGAGGATGAGCCACTTGTGACATTAGTTTAAGAACCACTGCCAAAACTTGTCTTACTATCGAGGAGTTTCAAAAGATATACACCAGCTATGTTTCATAGAACACTGGTGTTCCATGAACAATTTGCAGGTGTGCTGTGAGCATGTGGCACTTCTGTGATATCATACATTGGCTGCGTCTACACGTGCACGCTACTTCGAAGTAGCGGCACCAACTTCGAAATAGCGCCCGTCGCGTCTACACGCATTGGGTGCTATTTCGAAGTTAACTTCGATGTTAGGCGGCGAGACGTCGAAGTCGCTAACCTCATGAGGAGATAGGAATAGCGCCCTACTTCGACGTTCAACGTCGAAGTAGGGACCGTGTAGACGATCTGCGTCCCGCAACGTCGAAATTGCTGGGTCCTCCATGGCGGCCATCAGCTGGGTTGAGAGATGCTCTCTCTCCAGCCCCTGCGGGGCTCTATGGTCACCGTGGGCAGCAGCCCTTAGCCCAGGGCTTCTGGCTGCTTCTGCGGCAGCTGGGGATCTATGCTGCAGGCACAGGGTCTGCAACCAGTTGTCAGCTCTGTGTATCTTGTGTTGTTTAGTGCAACTGTGTCTGGGAGGGGCCCTTTAAGGGAGCGGCTGGCTGTTGAGTCCACCCTGTGACCCTGTCTGCAGCTGTGCCTGGCATCCCTATTTCGATGTGTGCTACTTTGACGTGTAGACGTTCCCTCGCTGCGCCTATTTCGATGTTGGGCTGAGCAACGTCGAAGTTGAACATCGACGTTGCCGGCCCTGGAGGACGTGTAGACGCTAATCATCGAAATAGACTATTTCGATGTCGCAACATCGAAATAAGCTATTTCGATGTTGGCTACATGTGTAGACGTAGCCATTAATGGCATATATTTAGTGTTTTTAAAACCAGATACAATGTTACTCCTTAATTTCTATGATACCTGATTACATTACTTCATTTTGCTTTTGCTGTATATATTGCTGTGGTGTGTGTTTGTTTTTGTTTTGGTTTGACAACAATTTTTTGAAGAAACTTTCTATGCGTTCCACCTAAAAAAATGTTTTTGTTTGGTGTTCCGTGTTCTCAAAAAGTTTAAAAAACACTGACCTATAGTATTATACAACAGTCCTCAAGGAAGACAGAGAAGGCTCCTATTGACTCCTTTGGATGAGAGTTTCTGCAGGATGAAAGGAATCATGCCTAAAAATATCAGTTTTAGTTGGTTTAATGTGTTTTCTGATTTAGGGTTAAAATAACTTGGTATTTGGAACTCAAGAACAGAAAATATTTTTAACAAGAGAATCTTTGACATATTATTTGATGACTAGGGCTTTTAACTTTCTCATGGTAGATAATATGCTTATAGTTCCCTTGCTGGTTTTACTAGCAGACTTGCATCATGCATATTAACCTATGGCTTCAAGCCTATAAACATAATTTCTCCAGGATTACTATAAGCAAAAGTGGTCCTTTTTTAATGGATTACTCTATAGAACATTTTATTTTTTACAGGAATCTGCAAGGAAAGCTTCAGGCTGGGAAGATTGTTTAAATTTTAAATAATGGTACTGATGTGAAAAGGAATTGCTTATGGGTATTGACAGGGTCCAAAATTAATGTCAAGAAGATGCATGGGAAACTTGGTTCACCAGTTTGTCTATATATCGTATTACTGGCTTTTCTTTCTTCTAGATTTACTCCTCACTTGACCAAAATCCACGAGTTATTTCGAATTGTGTGTTGTGCTTATAAGATTCAGATGAGGCCTCTCATATCATTTTTTTTGCTTATAACCTTTACTAGAGTTGAATCCAGATTTCCAGAAGTAAAATCAAATATGTCATGCATCCTTCTACCATAGCTGCTGGAAGTCGGGTTACGGCAGCATCGACTGCTTTGGAGTAGCTTCCTTCCTAGGCAGCATTTCCAGTTTGTTTTAGTGGCTTCCAGCACTTTCACTTGACATATTATTCAAGCACCATTTCCTATCACTTGTCATTGTTTGATTTGTCTTGGATTAATTGCATGAAAATATAAAAGGGTGGGGGACATTTTGTTCTGAAAATTATTTGCAGATAGGATGTTTTGAGCATGGTAAGGGGATAGTCCAATATTTAACGCCCCTTCATAGGCATAAACCAAAAATAGACTATATTATGGTGTGTCTTTTAAAATAACTGCCATTATGATTGTAGGTGTTACTAGTTCATAACTTGCAAATATATTGCTTCTGAACACAACTGCATAAAATAGAATGGTGTGCGAGGGAAAAAAAGGGGTATTATCACAAAAAGGAGTATACAGATATTTATTCGCAAAGCTTTAAAGAGTTTAAATGAACTATTTACAACATATATTATCAGTAACATTAATTTAATATCTCGGAATTTTGGTAAACATGCTTCATCCTCGTGAACTTGGTCTACTTGAGGCAAAAAAAGGCAAACTATTTGACTTATGTCTCTGTACAGTTAGCATGTTTTCATATGCAGTGGACAAGAATTTATCATAAGTTTACCCGCATTATGATTGGTGCTTTAAAATGTCAAACTATTTCATAACCCGTGTAGAAGAACTTGGAGAGGGCATTTGGGTTGTGGAAGGGGGACTGCAGGCTGAATCTGGGATTAGAGTGCAGGAGATGCAGGCTCTGGGAGGAAGTTTAGGTTCAGGAAGAGGCTGGGATACTGTTTGGGTGCGTGTCTGGCTGCAGCTGTAGCGTAGGAAAGGGTAAGGTGTGCAGAACTTAGCTTGGGTGGCTCATGGAATCACCCAGCACGTCCTTCTGGTAGCAACTTCTAATGGGAGAGGGGAAATCTGCACACTCTGCCCCTTTCCTTAACATCGCCCCGCAGTCCCCATTGGCTGCAGTTGCTTGTCAATGGGAGGTGAGCAGTTAGTGCATGAAACAGAGGCAGTGGGTTGAGACAACCCCGGTGCCTCAGGAACAGTGCCAGATATTTCTGTGAGTGGAATGGGGCAAGGGCAGGGAGGGAACCTGCCTTAGCCCCGCTACACTGTCAGATTGATAGCCCTCAGAATCTCCCAGTTTTGCTGCAGTAATCCTTGGGAGATAGGGCCTGATCTGGGAGACTCTTGACAAAACCAGGAGAGTTGGCAACCCTATTAATGGTGAACCCTATTTGTGTGCAGGAGCAGCCCTCCCATTTTGGCTAGGTAGAGTGTTGGTCGTGGAAAATGGGCGTATACAATGTATCACCAGCACTAATGAGATAGTGTTGTCAGAAATGTCCTGCTGCCCTGAGAGCTGATGGCAAGGAGGACTGGTTAATCAGTTACACTTCAAAAGCCTTGTATATACTATGCAAAAATGAACTAAACAGGCTATATGAAGACTGATTCAGTGCCAGCCAAGGTCTCTGCTAATGAAGGAACTCTTGTTACTTGCTGTGGTTGTTAACCAAGTAGTCTGTGTGTGATATGCAGATACATGAAAAGTTGAGAGCCAGCTGTGACAATTATTCATTGATACTACAATGTTTAAGCACATCTGCAATAGATATTAGTGTTTGGAACTTTAAAGATGTTCTTACTTTTGGGAATTCCAGAGTCTTTCATTGACTTTTCAATGGGAATTCCTTTGGGCCCCATAATCAGTGCGACTGCCACATACAGCAGAAGGGAAGAAAATATGTCTTTAAAGAAAAAAAAATCACTTAAATGATTCCTTGTTTCTGTAGGTTAGGTTCTTAATATTTTAATGTATTTATCCAAGCATGTTCAGTGACTACGTATAAACCCACAATTTTCCACAGACAAAAAATTAAACATTGTGAAGTTGAAATTCTATTTACTGAAGTACAATAAGTAAATGTAAAGAAAAGGGGGGGAAAGTTCTTATGACATATCTTTTTATGCATGAGTCCTGATTATTTCAATTTAAAATGCATAAAGATTAAAACAGCTTCAAAATTCAAATCAGGCAAATTACCATTTTAGGCTTTCTATTTACATGCACTGAGTAAAATTGTCATTGTTATCATTAGGCTAAGATCGTAAATGAAGTTACTAGAATGGCTTTAGAGCTAGAATGCATCTTACTTTAACTGAAATGTTGAATTAGATTGTCATCTTTGCTGATACTTTTAAATATTTTAAAAGTTCTAATTATGAAGAACCATTGATTATTAAAAGTTAACCATAGACTATCTTTTTATGAGCAACATTTTCAGAAGATCATCCATTCACAAGTGTTCGTCTTGATAGACGTTTTTAAGGTTCTAGGAATATACAGTAAACCTCCAAAGTACATGAGTTTGAGTTGCGCTTAACTTGTGTTAACATGAGTTAAGTGCAACTCAAAGCTGCTCTGCAGCTCTCTGCTTGCCCAGCTCTCCCAGGTGGGGGAAGCCAGGCGGACAGACAGCCACACTGCCATGGCCTTGTGTCCCCTGGCTTCCCCCAACTGGGGAAAGCCATTTGGGCAGCTGCAGCAGTGTAGCTAATTCCCAGCTGGAGGAGAAGCTGCACTGCCACAGCTGTCTGCCTGGCGCGGCTTCTCCCAGTTGGGGGAAGCCACCCCACCACAGCTGTCTGCCTGGCATGGCTTCTTCCAGCTGGGGGAAGCCAGGCTGGCAGCCACAGTGGTGCAGCTTTCACCTGGCTTCCCCCAGCCAGGAAGATCCATGCCACTGCAACTGTTTGCCCACCACAGCTTCTCCCATTTTGGGGAAGCTGAGCAGACAGCCGTGCCTGGCTCCCCACTGCTGTTGGGAGCTAAGAAGCTGATCAGTGATGTGCTGGTCAGTTTCCTAGCTCTCACCAGCAGTGGGCAGCCAGGAGCCAGGTTGCCACTGGTCCCCGGCTCTCCTCCACTTGCTGGAGCTAGGAAAGTGACCAGGGCTGGTGCCGTTGTCCGTTTCCTCACACCCCCATGTTGTGCAGGAAATTTGACTTACGTGGGGGTTGCAAGAACACTACCCCCCATAAGTCAGGGGTCTTCTGTAGAGTAAAATGGCATGGCTTTCAGGTTTAAAAGCATATTCTTTAATAGAACAAGACACTTATCCTTAATTTTAATGTAACACATTCCATGTGCTTCTTCTGGATGATATTGAGGAAGTACATTATAACAACAGTATGACTTGGACAGTTCTTGCTGTTTACAAAGTAAAAACTGTATCCTAGCCTAAATAGTGACAATATTTAAGCACAGTAACAGAACGTTACAGAAGTAGTTCAGCAGATTGCAGAAAGGTGACTGGGTTTAAAAAGTTTTAAACCATACAATAATTGGTCTGTTATCATTCTTCCCAGACCTTTTCCCTGCCTCATTTCCTCTTCCTTCCTCCCATTTCTTTTCTCTGGAAATCTTTGCAAAATATCTCCCAATCAAAAATACAGATTCTTTTGTAAGCAGTAATGTGTTTCTTGTTGTTTTTTTTGTTTTGTTTTTTTAACTCTCCACGGGAATTTTGCTGCCAGAAAAAGTTTCTGTATGATGTTTTCTTTCATTTTGAGACTTGTGGTGTTCTTTTCTCTAAGTAGTAATTTCATAACTCTTCACTTGTACACGTGATTTTTCTAGAACTTATTCCTATGTGTACATTTTGTTTGTTTTTGGGTTCTGTACATGTATACATACACAGGCATTAATGTACCAAAAGTATATATTTTCATGCATTTGTACAAATGGAGGCTCAAAACTGAAAACAAGTTCTTTATATTGTTTTGAATCATTTATTTATGCATTCAAAAACACTAGGTTACTAAATAAACTAAAATGCATATAATACGTAGAATTAAAAGTGCATGAGTATAATAAAATGTTAAATCTTGTATTCTGTTGCATTTGTCTTTACAGATTTGTTCCTTACTACATTATCAAGTTCCCAACAAATTCAGTTTGAAACGTGGGTAAATAAGGTAAGGAGTAAAATAAAGCAAACCTCTTATGCAAATCATATAGCTTTAAGAAATGTAAAAGAAAAAGATCACCTTATACAGATTTCAAGAATAAACAGAGCTGACAATAGGAGAGCACAGCTGCATTCAAACTGCTGAATATTGCTGGAGGAGATGATTCACTCAGCATCAGTTCCTCTTCAGGATTTTAGCATGATTGCCAATTAAACCAATCAGTCTGCCCTAATGTGCATGTTAACAGGGCACCTGTGGTGGTGTCAGCTGTTGTAAGAGGTTACTGTCATTTAATTTGTCAGCATGATGGTTTATGAAGAAAAAGCTTTTGAAAGAAGTAAATTTTCTTTATTGCCTCCAGGCTTGGATATTTTTAGTTTGATTTAATTGGGGGCAGGAATAAACGACTTCTGTGGGTGACATATTAGTTGAAGTACTTTTCTCTGCGAAACATGTCTACATTTTAGATAGGAAACTCCCAAGTAGGTATCACAGCACAGTTCAGAGTATTTTGGGAAAAAGTAGAAAAACAATCAAAAGGCATTAATTTTTTTTGGGCAGGAAGGCCATTCTTCGACTTTCTTCTTTTCAAGATGTCAGTATATTAAAAACCATGGTTCAGTTGACATCTAACAATTAAGTGAAATACTTTAGGTAACTAGAGATAAAAACAAAAGTTTTGAGTAGACAGCCTTTACATTAAAATACGTTAAATATGATTGGATAATGCTGTTACCATAGCTTTGTGCATAAAATGGCAGACATCTTGTGGAAAATGCTGCACAATTAAAACACTCTGCTCGGCTTGGAGGGAATGAATATGGAGAAAATTCAATTGGGAATCAATCTGGTAAAGACAGACTTCTAAAATTATGTGAAAACATATAAACATAAAAATGTGAGGGGGGAGGTGCTTATTGGGTAGAAACGGGTTTTGAGAAGATGATGATGCTGTCGTACAGATTTCAGCCATGAAGGTGTTTTCGTTTGTTTTGATATCTCTAAATTTTATTCCTCTTGTTAATTTTGAAATAAGAATTTATTGATAACATTTAAAACAGCTGTAGCTATACCTCTCCTTTTACTTTTTACCATTGTTACAAGTTGTCTGAGTATCTGCAAATGTTAAGCTATTATTACTTAAAAGATATTCTTTGATTGGGGCCGCAATGGATCAAACAATATCTTGGTCATCGTCCTTTGTCTCAGAAGAGTTGTTGAAACTAATCATGTTCTCTCTGATGCCAATAAAGCTCAGTATTCTGGAGTTCTCCAGTACTCCATTCCCTTCAGTGTAAATTAGAGCAGCTTCATGACTGATCTGACAATGCGTTCTGCTTCCTGTGTCCCTCCATAAACCTTAAAAAACATAAAATAACTGCAATACTGTGCCATCGAACTGAATTACAACCAAAACTTGAAACAGTGCCACTGTAGAGCCTGGATGTGTAGAGCTGTGAAAACTGGCAGACATTGTAGTTACATCTGCAGCTATTTGCAGCTCATTTTTGCAGGTACAGTAGACCCCCCGAGATAGGTGGGGGTTACATTCCTCGCAACTCGCGTAATTCAAGTTCCACGCATCGGGGGAGATGGGAACCAGGGATCCCCATGGCTTGCTGGAGCCCGGAAACTGATGAGCCCAGCAGGGCTGCTCAGTTTCCTGGCTCCCCCGTCTTGCGCAAAATTTGCCTTTCGTGTGATTGCCCGGGAATGCAACCTCTGTGTAAGTCGAGGGTTTACTGTATAAATGTATCTAGAACAATGCAAATTTGCCGATAGCCACAGCTGTCGGAATCTGAAGTGGGGAATGTGGATATCCACAGATAATTTTTGTGGATGCGAACAAAAATTTTGTTTTGGTGTAGATTTCTTTTTAAACCAGGAAAGCCCTTTGTACAGAGCTCTCTCAGGAGACTGTTTCTAGCTCCTTTACTCTGCCAGAAGATCATGAAGGAGTATTAGTGAACATGAGAATGCAGATTCAGGATAATTATTGGCGTTAAAACTAAAAATCTTATCTTTCTGTACAGCAACATGCTACAGCCATGCCCCAGATCAATCAGAGGTCACTTTTTATAGCTTATATTGTAAACTAAGGCTGTAATAGAATCTGAGTAAAAAAAAAAAATCTATAGAGTCTTAAGTACATTATATATTACATTGAATTTTCTTACAAGACTTTTTAATGGATCTCTTGCTTAACGTGTGCATTAGAATGGGAGGGGACCTTAATATGCTATCACTTAAATTTATTGTGTAGTAATTTTTTAACACGGCTTTGCATCACAACTGAGAATAAATACATGCACCTTTTTCATCTGACCATAATTGCCTTTGCTTTGTCAAAGAGCAGTAAAATAGATCTTCAGTGGTCAATCAAGACTGTATCTTCAACATGAGTTCATATTATTTATAATATTTTCCTAAAGTACCAATAATTTTATGAAAACAAAAAAGCAGGCCGGTAGCACTTCACAGACTAACAAAATAATTTATTAGGTGATGAGCTTTCGTGGGACAGACCCACTTCTTCAGATCATAGCCATACCAGAACAGACTCAATATTTAAGGCACAGAGAACCAAAAATAGTAATCAAGGTTGATAATCAGAAAAATATTACCAACGTGAGCAAATCCGAGAGTAGGGGGCAGAAGGGGTGGAGTGGGGATCAAGAATTGGATTAAACCAAATATGGAAAAGAGCCCCTATAATGACCTAAAAAATTCCCATCCCTGTTCAAACCACGTGTTAATGTGTCGAATTTGAATATAAAAGAGAGTTCAGCAGCCTCTCTTTCCAATCTGTTGTGAAAATTCCTCTTCAGTAAGATGTAGACCTTCAGGTCATTAACAGAATGGCCCACTCCATTAAAATGCTGGCTGACCGGTTTGTGGATCAGGAGTGTTTTTATGTCTGTGTTGTGCCCATTAATTTTTTGTCTAAGAGAGTTTGAAGTTTGTCCAATATACAAAATGTCTGGGCATTGTTGGCACATGATGGCCTCTGTGATGGTAGTTGAGGAACATGAGAAAGTGCCCGTGATTCTGTGAATAACCTGGTTAGGTCCAGTGGTGGTATCTCCAGAATAGATATGTGGACAAAGCTGGCAACGGGCTTTGTTGCAAGGAAAAGTTCCAGGACTGGTGTTCCTGCGGTGTAGACTGTGATTGTTGGTGAGAAACCTCATAAGGTTGTGAGGTTGTCTGTAGGAGAGAACAGGCCTGTCACCTAGGGCCTTCTGGAGTGTGGCATCCTGATTAAGGATAGGTTGTAGGTCTTTAATAATGCGTTGCAGTGGTTTGAGTTGGGGGCTGTAGGTAATGACCAGTGGTGTTCTGTTCTTGGCATTTTTGGGCCTATCTTGGAGTAGCTGGTCTCTGGGTATTCGTCTGGCCCTGTCAATTTGTTTTTTTATTTCTCCTGGTGGGTAATTCAGGTTTATGAATATTTGGTAAAGATCTTGTAGTTTTCGGTCTCTGCTAGTAGGATGAGAGCAAATGCGATTGTACCTAAGGGCTTGCCTGTAAACAGTGGATCTAGTTGTGTGTGCAGGATGGAAGCTAGAAGGGTGTATATATAGTGATCAGTGGGTTTCCGGTAGAGTGTGGTACGGATCGGGTCATCCTTGATTTGTACTGTAGTGTCCAGGAAATGTATCTCTCGCGTGGAGTAGTCGAGGCATAAGTTGATGGTAGGGTGCAGATTGTTAAAGTCTCTGTGAAATTCTTCTAGAGTCTCTATACCATGGGTCCAAATCATAAAGATGTCATCAATTTATTGTAAATAGAGGAGGGATAATAGGGGACGAAAGCTGAGGAACCGTTGTTCCAGGTCAGCCATAAATATGTTAGCATATTGTGGGACCATGTGGGCGCCCATAGCAGCTCCACTAATCTGGAGGCATAAGTTGTCCCCAAATCGTAAATAATTGAGGGTGAGAACAAAATTACCGAGGTCAGACACCAGATTGGCTGTGGTGACATCAGGGATGGTATTCCTGATCACTTGTAATCCATGTAACTGGATCGTCCAGTAGTGAGGGTGCCAATACCTGAAATTATAGGGCATCCGGCACTTCCATGTTGGTGGATTTTGGGAAGTAAATAGAATAATCCAGGTTGGGGCTCAGATGGTGTGTCTGAGTGAATAAGGTCCCAAGTAGCAGCAGGGAGTTCCTTAAATTGTAATTGTTGTACTTTCTTTTGGAATTCCAAAGTGGGATCAGCATAGAGAGGTCTGTAAAATTTGGTGCTAGTCTGAATGCCTCCTGTTCATAGTCTGAGTTATTCATGATGACAGCAGCGCACCCCCTTTGTTAGCTGGTTTGATGATAATGTCTGGGTTATTTTTGAGACTCCGGACAGCATAGTGTTCTGCATAGTTGAGATTGTGTCTCATTTGGTATTGTTTGCGTATAATGTTAGTCTGAGCACAGTTGCGGAAGCATTGTACGTAGAAATCCGGACTTCTTCTTCGAGTGGTCCCTGTGGGTGCTCCACAATAGGTGTCGGGCTCGCCCGGCGCCGCAGATCGGAAGTCTTCTAGCAGTTTCTATTGGATCGCGCATGCGCTGACGCGCGCTGCTCCTTTGCGTGCCCCCGGCCATGTGCGCGATCCGGTCCCCGCCAGTTCCTTCTCAACCGCCATCGGCTGCAGACAGAATCCGCTCCGGCTAAAGCCAGAAACAGATAAGATAGTTGTTTTTACATGTAGTTTGTTTGTTTTTGTCACTATCAAAAAAAAAAAAAAAAAAAGAAGAGAAAGAAAGAGAATATTAGACAGCAGAAAGAAGAGGAACGAAGGAGAGAGGGGCGGACAAGAAGGCTAGTTAAGCCGTCCGCTGCCCAGCAGGCCGGTGAATGTTATTTTGGGTTAGAAAGCACTGATTAGTGGCTAAGTACCCTATTAACAGAAAAGACTCACCGCGATGGCCTCCTCGGGGTTTAAGAAGTGTGAGTCATGCCGCGAGGCTATGCCAGCCTCCGATGGGCATAGTGAATGCATTCGCTGCCTGGGAGAGTCACACGTTACCCAGAAGTGTTCCCACTGCGCTAAGCTTACAGCCAGGGCCAGGAAAGACAGAGAGATGAGGCTCAAAATGATCTTGTTTGATAAGGCTCTCCAGCCGGAACCACCGGAGAAGCCTCACGCAGAAGGGCCCTCTGGGTTGCATAAAAGAAAGGCAGCCTCTTTGACCCCCTTGGTGCAGAAGAGGAGGAAACTCTCCCCGGCTTGATCCTTGCCGGCGGGCCCAGCGGGCAGGACGAGCAGAATGCAGAGCCCCCAGCCGCAAGCTCATGAAAGCGGCAGCGCAGCAGCGCACGTGGCAGAGGCTGAGCCTCCAATTACACAACAGGCGGCACGGAAGGCGCCACAAGCGCCAGCGAGGCAAGCGCCGGAATTGGCGGCGCCGACGCATGCAGGACCGGCCCCCATGGTGCCGACAGTGCAGGGACACCCGGCACGGAGCCTATCGGCACCGGAGGAAGCTACCCGCGCGGCACCGCCCCTGACTGTGCTGAGCGCGGTGCTGACAACGGGGCCGAGATCCCCGGCACGGGAAGGGGCAGCGCCCAGCCCGCAGGGGAGGGGCAAGGCAAAAACAAAAACTTGGCACCTCAGTCCATCTCCAAGCAGGGACGCGCTGCCCTTATCTCCTCACGCGCCCCCCCCCCCCCGCCCCCAAGATACACACGCCGCACTGATGGGCTGTAACTCCACCGGCTTATTTAGGGCCTCCCTCTCTGTTCCTCCAACCAATTTCGCTGTGGCTTGGGCCACCTTCATCATTTCTGGGCATGGATCCCCTTGAGTACTATCACAAACCAGCTTTACCACCATCTATGTCGTCGCGGAGGTCCCGCTCTCCTAGACATCATGGGTACACTCCCCGATCGTAGTCCAGGTCTCCATCACCGGGCCCTTGCCCATGCTGCTATGGTCATCCTCATCATGCTGAACACAGGTCTAGATCCAAGGGCAGGTCCTCACCTGCTACTCGTCAATACTCCCGTGTACACTCTTGCTCTGGGATGGGAACACAGTTGTCTCAGGGGGAATTAGGTCCAGAATCCCGAGACTTCCCTTCACAGTCCTCCAGGGAGCAAGTATATCACCGAACTCGGGAGCCAGAGGATTTGAGGAAGGTGTACCTCAGTGGTTCCTCCTCATCCTCCTCAGATGAGACCATGGCCCCCGGGGATGTTTCCCCCCCGGATGACCTTAAACAATTGCAGGAGCTGTTCAAAAGAGTAGCTTTCACGCAGGACATTCAAATAGCAGAGGTGCAGGAGAAGCATCATAAACTCCTGAAAAATTTGAGACCCCCGGCTTCATCTAAAATAGCTATCCCGCTGGACGAAGCCATTATGGAGTCAGCCACTAACATATGGCAGACCCCGGCCTCTATTCCACCTACAAACAAGAGAGCGGATAACAAGTACTTTGTCCCAGCCAAGGGCATGGAGTTCCTCTTTAGTCACCCGCAGCCCAATTCTTTGGTGGTCGAATCATCCCAGCAGAGGTCGAAGATGTCTCAGTACAAGTCGGGGGGGGTCAGATAAAGATGCTAAGAAGCTAGAGCTGTTTGGCAGGAAGGTGTATTCCTCCTCTACCCTATTACTGAGAATGGCAAATTACGCAGCACATCTATCAAACCACAACTTTGACAATTACTCTAGACTCACTCCCCTCATGGATTCACTCCTGGAGGACAAGAAGCCGGTGTTAAAGACGATTGTCCAAGAGGGCTATGCGGCGTCACGGACGGGAGTCCAGATTGCCCGGGACGTGGCGGACACAGTGGCACGTTCAACAGCTGCAGCAGTGGTCATGCATAGGAAATCCTGGCTCCAGACATCTGGTATCCCCAGGTACCTGCAGGCGAAGATAGTGGATCTTCCCTTTGATAAGCAAAAGCTGTTTGCGGACTCAACCAACTCGGTCCTCCACTCCAGCAAAGACTCGAGGGCCACACGTAGAACGTTGGGTATTTATACACCCCCATAGAAGAAGAAGAAATTTTATCCTCAGCAAAGACGCTATGCTTACCAACCACAGCGTGCTCAATATCGGCGAGGCTACGACCAAGGGTGCCATCAACAGCAGCAGCAATACAGGACTCCCAGGCGACATTCTCAGCAAAGTCGTACACCCTCGGGGCAGGCCCAGAGACAGCAAGTTTGACGGGTATGTCGAGGACTGCACTATCAACACCATCACTCAATGCCACTCTCATCTCATGTTCCATCATTACCTCAAACCGTTCCACTCCCAATGGCAAAAGATCACCAGAGACAAATGGGTGCTAGAAATTATAGCCACGGGTTACACAATCCCTTTCCAGTCACTTCCACCGACGAAGCCTCCCGCCAGGCCTCATCTCAGGGACGCTGCCCATGAGGCGAGGTTGAAGCAGGAGGTAGATCACCTCATGTTCATAGGGGCGGTGGAAAGAGTGCCGGAACAATTCCAAGGGAAAGGTTTTTATTCACGCTACTTCCTAACAGAGAAGAAAACAGGAGGCTGGAGGCCGATCTTGGATCTACGGGGCCTCAACCGTTACTTGCGCAAGCAACGCTTTCGGATTATCACAGTTGCCTCCATACTTACGGCACTGGACGATGGAGACTGGTTTGCAGCCCTCGACTTACAAGACGCTTACTTTCGTATAACAATCCACCTGGCACACAGACGCTTCCTCTGCTTCACGGTCGGCAGGGAACATTTCCAGTACAGGGTTCTTCCGTTCGGCCTATTCTCGGCCCCCAGAGTCTTTACCAAAACCCTGGCAGTGGTACCAGCCTACCTGCACAGACAGGGGGTGTTTATTTTCCCATATCTGGACGACTGTCTGCTGAAAGGGGCCTCAAAGGCAGAGGTCTTATGCATGATACGCATCACCGTGAACATGTTTACTTTGCTAGGCCTAGTTATCAACCTCGCAAAGTCAAAGACCGAACCCACACAAGATACAGAGTTCCTAGGTGCACACTCAAACTCTATCACAGCAAGAGTATACCTGCCCGACACCCGCTTCCGCACCATCAACTCCCTGGTGCAAGTCATGACGTACAGCCCCACGGTGCTGGTCCTTACTTGCCTGCAGCTGTTGAGGCACATGGCAGCAGCGACATTTGTGGTACAGAATGCCAGGTTACACATGCGAAGCCTGCAGCATTGGCTGGCGAGCATTTACAAACCGGCATCCCACACTGTCCACAGGGTAGTGTCGCCCACGACGGAGGTGTGCAGATCCCTAGCGTGGTGGGAAAATCCCAAGAATCTGTTAGTGGGGGTGCCTTTTCACCAACCACAAATTTCTATCTTTCTTACTACCGACGCCTCCCACATAGGATGGGGAGCGAACATTGGCAGCAAGGTGACGCAAGGGCTATGGTCCCCTGGGGAACAAACACTGCACATAAACATACTGGAGCTCAGAACAGTGTTCAACGCGTACAGACATTTTCGAGATTACCTGCATGGCAAAGTAGTTGGGATCAATACCGACAATACCTCCACTATGTCCTACATCAGTCGACAAGGAGGGGCACGATCCCGTGCGTTATGTGCGGAAGCAGTCCGATTGTGGAACTGGTGCATTGCCAACAACATAATGTTGAAAGCCTCGTACTTGCCGGGCGCTCACAACGTGAAGGCAGATCAGCTGAGCAGGCGCTTCACACTCACGCATGAATGGCAGATCCGCTCCTACCTGCTACAGTGCATATTTCGTGCATGGGGGTTTCCCCAAGTTGGTTTGTTTGCCACCCAGTACAACAAGAAGTGTCCCCAGTAGTGCTCCAGAGCAGGAATAGGGCGGGGCTCCCTGGGGGACACATTCATGATTTCATGGAAGGGCCCTCTACTCTACGCGTTTCCCCCCACAACGCTTATCCACAAGGTTCTGCAGAAAGCCAGAAGGGAGAGAGCTCGCATGATACTCATAGCCCCAACTTGGGACCAGCAACAATGGTTTCCCTTGCTTCTGCGCATGTCGGATCGTCCACCACTTCCCCTACCGTTGGCGCTGGACTTACTCATGCAGGCTCAGGGGTCCATAGTGCACCCGCACCCTCAGGGTCTGCGCCTACAAGCATGGTTAATTCATGGCTCAGCACCTTAGAGAGCATGTGTACGGAGGGAGTACAACAAGTCCTGGAGTGTAGCCAAAGGACCTCCACCAGGAGGACTTATGAACAGAAATGGACTCGATTTACAGCCTGGTGTTCTGCCAAGCAGTTAGCTCCCCTTGACGTTCCTATAACCGTAATACTACAACACCTATTGGACCTCAAATGAGACGGGCTTTCTCTATCCTCGCTAAAGGTCCACCTTGCTGCTATATCAGCTTTCGCATACAGAGGAAGGGCCCACTGTATTCGCCCACCCTATTGTCACAAGGTTCTTGAAGGGGCTGGTAAACCTTTACTCCCCTCGAAAACCACTTCCGCCGTCGTGGAGGTTGGACTTGGTGCTCAGCACGCTATTGGGACCACCCTTCGAACCTTTAGCCACGGTACCCCTCCGACTCCTTACAATGAAAACAACCTTCCTTCTTGAGATTACTTCAGTCCGCAGGGTGTGCGAGCTCGCAGCAGTGATGGCAACGCCGCCCTGCACAGTATTTTCAAAGGAGGCGGTAACCTTATGGTTAGACCCAGCCTTCGTTCCAAAAGTTTCCTTGGAGTTCCATCTTAACAAACCAATAGTTTTACCCTCTTTTTACCTGAAGCCTCACAGCTCCAGCAAGGAGGCGCGCCTACATCTCCTAGACGTGAGAAGGGCGTTGGCCTTTTACATAGACAGAAGTAAGTCCTTCCGGAAAACGGACAGGCTTCTAGTGTCTCTCGCTCCCTGGTCAAAAGGGGAAGGCCTCTCTTCACAGAGAATTTCAAAGCACATTGTGTCCTGTATAAAAATGTGCTACGAGCTTCGAAAGACCCCTTTGCTGGCCCCGCCTAGAGCTCACTCCACCAGGGCGGTGGCGGCTTCAACAGCCTTCTTCAAGGGCATCGCGTTAAAAGACCTCTGTAGAGCGGCAAGCTGGTCATCCTATGACACCTTTGCCAAGCATTATGCCCTACATCGGGTATTCGAGGAGGATACCCGTCTGTTGACAGCAGTCCTCTCAGGGGCAAGCTGCACATGAATCGATTACCCACCTCCTTACTTGGGTTACTGCTGGGTAGTCACCTATTGTGGAGCACCCACGGGGACCACTTGAAGAAGAAAGAGAAGTTACTCACCTGTAGTAACGATGGTTCTTTGAGATGTGTCCCCGTGGGTGCTCCACCACCTGCCCATCCTCCCCGCTTCGGATTCTGTCTGGTGTTTTTTCAGGAGCATCCGAGGCGGTTGGTCAAGGAACTGGCGGGGACCGGATCGCGCACATGGCCGGGGGCGCGCAAGGGAGCGGTGCGCGTCGGCGCATGCGCGATCCAATAGAAACTGCTAGAAGAATTCCAATCTGCAGCGCCGGGCGAGCCCGACACCTATTGTGGAGCACCCACGGGGACACATCTCGAACAACCATCGTTACTACAGGTGAGTAACTTCTCTTTTCACTACGACCGTCGGGGGAGTCCACATAGAGTTCTTCTTTTGGTGTTAGTAGGGGGGCATTGAGAGTCAAACTGTTGTTCATAGGTGTGTTGGAAGAATTCCTTTAGACTGAGGCAACGAAAGAAGGCTTCAGGGTCACCCCAGAATTGTATTAAGTTCGTGGAGAAGTGGGGGCAGAAGGAAAGACCTCAGGTAACAGAGACTCTTCTGCTAGGCTGAGTTGGTAGCTGGAAAAGTTAATGATGATGTTAGTTGCGCTGTCGTTATTGTAGTTGTAGTATCCTGAGGTATGAAGTAATTTAAAAAATTTATTCTCTTTTCTTTGTTGTTGGAAGTGGAAGTATGTTTTATAAATTTCTTGTCTAGTACAAGTAAAGCCTCGTTCTGTGGGGTCTTGCATGGATGCCTGATCGTTGATGAGAATTTCAAGTTCAGAGAGTTTATTTTTAATCATCTTTTGTTTGTTGTAAGGGATTTTGATCAAGTGGTTCCTCAGTTTCTTTGAGAGCGTGTGGTGTAGATGCTCGCTGTAGTTGGTGTAGTACATTGATTGTTATGGGTTTTTCCCTGTCATTCCCTTGGGTACAATGTCCATTTTCCTCCATTTGGAGAGAAAGATGATGTCTGTCTGGATCTGGGCTAGTTTTTTGATGTCGTGGCTGGATCTCCATTCCAAATAGCTAATTGTAGTGCCTTGCATGTTGAATAATTTTATGGAGAACAGTACATGCCCTTTTAAGTCACTAATGGGAAGTATAGAAATATGCACATTTATGAACTTTGCATATATTCTAATGCAGATTTTTATATAGAATGCATGTATTATACGTACACTGTTCTGTGAACCTACTGTTCCTTGTCTTGAGGAAAGGCAGAGGTGACAGATGACAGGGGTACACAGGATCAGTGACCTTTCAGATTTCTGTGTTCCATTGAGCAACAGCTTCTGAAGGTTTCTAGACTGTGAGGCTCTCACAACCTAAGGGGAGCACAGAGGAACATTTGAGGGGGAGCAGTGATCGCAGATGGCTTGGGTCAGCCCAGCCAGGCTCTGGGAGGGACCTCTACTTCCATGTCTGACTCACTTCAGTAGGCTACGCAGCCTCTCGTTTGAGGTGAGGGGTGCGATCAACAATTGTAACTCAAAGTAGGGACTCAGCTTTAAAAAAAATAATGAAATTGATAACTCACCCCACCCCCACCCAAATGTTCTTCCATGTCCCACAGTTTGAAAATAAAATGTGGTGTTTCCCAGTACAGGATATTTTCTAGCATACCTTTGGGGATACGTGTTCTAAAGTTTGAAAACCACTGTTATAGAGTGTTGATGGAAGAGCTGTCTCAAGGCTATTGTTATCATTGCAGCTGCTAGCTGCTATCACTATGGTGTTAGGAAAAGGTCCTGAAATTAAATACCAGGCACTATGACATTTTGGGGAATACCCAGACACCATGGTAAGGAGCTCTTTCACTGCCTGCCCTGTAACTTCAGGATGCTTTGGTGCTGCGCAGCTGTGCTTTAGATCACTGGCACCAGCCTGCTTACTCTTGGCAAGGTAACACCAATAGCTCTTCCAGTCCCAAGTCTCTCCTGAGACTTCCTGAGTTGTTAAATACTAAATACTCGAGCTATTCCCTTAAAGATGTGAAGCCAGTCTCCCTGTTATCCTTTTCCTTTGCGCACACACTTCACCCCATATAGTTGGCACATCAGACCTACTTATGATAAAAGACTAACAAAAAGTGTATATAATGAAAGAAACTACAGATTTAATGGTGAAATAATAAGGAAAAGTGAACATATGCAACTTCAGGCTTTACTGTCATAGTAGGTAAAATCCCTTTTCCAATGCAAGTTACCTGTTTCCTTTGAACAGTTTCTTGGCACACACCACATGTAATGGGGTGATATGACATTCGTAGACAGCTTCTCACCTAGAGGCTTTCCCTCTATGGTTCATGTCAGCCTTCTCAAATCAGGCTTGGAAGTGATATCTGTTTCCTTGGTATTTTACTTTTTGTTTAGTGTCTCCCCCCTCTCAGCCACCTCCCCCCTGTGTTATGGTGACTGGTAATAATTCAAAGTAGCAACATTTTAGAAAAGTGTCAGTGTCTACCCATTAACTCATACAGCATAATTGTCTTTTCCTGAGTTAGATAATGGATGGGTATTTAAATTGGTTTCATGTAAATGACTGGCAGAAGATATCCTTCCTTGAGTGACTGCTCCCACCCTCCCTGTGCAACGGAGCTGAACTTTGAGCAGTTTTCTCTATATACCAATACATAAATTTATAACCATGATCCACATATGTCTCCCATAATGACCGTCAAGTTTAGAACATCACAAGCTTTCATAAGACTTTGCCAAATATATTTTGTAGTACAATGAAACAGCATACAGTCTCTTGTTTCAACTATATGTTTGGGGGCAGGGGTAAACCTCTTCTCTATGGCTATGTCTACACTGCATTCTGCTTTCAGAAGTAGCATGTAAATGAGCAAGATCAAAATGCAAACAGAGCATGGATTACATATCTCGTGCCTCATTTGCATATTTTCATGCAATTGCACTTCTGGAAGAGGCTTTTCCTAAAGCATATAAACAGCCATGTGGACAAGATTCCTTCAAAAACAAGCCCTGTTCTAGCAAGAACCCTTCTTCTGGAAACAAAATCGGCTGTTCTTGCTTCTGGAAAAGCCTCTTCTGGAAGCACAGTCGGTGACAATACACAAATGAGGTGCAACATATTTAAATCCGTGCTTCATTTGCATTTTTGATCTCACTCATTTGCATTCTGCTTCCAAAAGCAGAAAGCCGTGTAGACGTATCCTTGCTGTGGTATCTGGGCAGAAGGAGAAGAGAAAATTTTGTAGCTTCAACCAGTGAATTACTTGCCTTTCTGAGTGCAAACATAAATGTCAGCTGTAGAAAATAGGCAGACAAGAATCAAATAGTTAAGAAAAATAGAATGATTTTAATACTGCATGTATTAAAATAACTTTTTCCAGCAAAGATCAAGAGCAATGAACTAGTAAAACAAGTAAAATAAAAAAAATCGCTAATTGATAATATGCAGGTTTACTATATTCTAACTTGTGCATGCACATCTGTTCTAATTCCTTTATTGTATGTCTAATTCCTCTTTTAATATTTTAATAATGATTTTTTTCAACTAGTCTGCTCATCATTAATTAAAATCTTAAATTCAGAGTATGTCAAAACAAATTGTTGCAAAGTGCTTTCCAAATTAGTGAGCTAAACTGTACGACAATCCTGTAAGGTCTGTATTAACTTTTTTTTTTTTTTTTTTTTAAATAGAGGTGACAAGTAGAAGCAGATATCAGTTATAACTTTACCACTTTGTCAGAGTGTTGGGGCTTTAAGAGTGGGATTTCTAAAGCACAGTAATATATTGCACATTGTTTGGTCGGTGTAAAGCAGACTAGTCTGGTATTAAGTTTCTTGGTGTTCTTTAACATAATGCTGTTTGAAGCAGCACTATCTTGAACCACACCACCAGAATCTACACAGACCAGTTAATGTGCAACATATTAGTCTGTTAGTGTGGTTTAATACAGAGCTGCTTGAAACAGCATTATCTGAAAGGACACCAAGGAAGACTTGTAATCTCTATACTGACCAATTAATGTGCAACACATTTGTGCACTTGAGAAATCACATCCCCAAAGATGATGAGATAAGCAATTTCAGGGCTATAATTCCACATCAAGGTTTCAGTTGAGCTTTGCTCTCACATTTTATGATGTCGCCAGACTTCTGAAGCGGATTTATAGACTCAGGATTTAGTTTGCCATCTCTGCATACAGAGCTTTATAACATATTTAATAAACATCCTTTTTAAAATTTTTAAGCAAGTGTCTGTGCTTTGATGGGATCATCCAGTCCAGTGAGAGAGTGGTTCTTAATGATTGTATTGTGGATCAGCTCTGTTTTATTTATGGATTTTAGAACGCTGCAGACTACCAAGTTTTTGACAAGAAATGCTATTTACAAGTTACTTTACAGAAAGAGGAACATCTTTCCCTCCTTCCTGAAAACCAGCATCCACTGGCTAGTGAGATAAAATGCATAACACCTCTGTTAAGTGCTAGAGTCTCTAGCTGGAATAAACAGCTGTGTGGCTCTGAGATTATTCAAAAGTGAGAATAATGCTTCGATGTTGTCCATGTAAATAAATATTTGTAGTTAAGCTATTATTACATATATTGATAGGCTTTTTTTCTAGAATGGGAAAAATTGGGAATAAGGATTTATAAGAAAAATACAGATAATTTAAAATGTTTTCATAAACTGAGTTCATTCCCACACACACACACACACACACACACACACAAGTTGCTTTCTGAGATTTATTAGATAAACTTTATCTTTTAGCATCAAGATTACTGAAAACCTCGGTTCAATAACTCAATTCTGAGTAAAATAAGAGTAATCCAGAAACATAAATTTTACTGGTTCAGGACCTGTGTGGTTTTTTTTCTTTTTAATCTGAAATAAATTTGTCTTTGTCAGGATCAAAGGTGACATAAGAATTCATTGTTGGGAAAGCTTTATTTCATGTTCTCAGTGGAAATGTCTGCAATTTAACTACCACATAAATAGCAGATGCAGCATTTATAGGGATCTCAAATATAAAATCTAAATTTTACTCAAGTACATAAAGTAGAACAATTTGAATATTGGATCATTCAGTGACTTTTTAAGACATAATACATGTTTCTGAATCAAGATAAGTGTTCAGAACTGAAACTTCCTGTGATACAAAGTATGTTGTTTCCTTGCTCTGTCTGTCTTTCCTGGTCATTTGATGTAAGGCCCAGTCCACTTTACTGCAATGAGATGATTAGCATCTGTAATCTTAAAAGGTCAGTGCTGCAGTACGGTAATTCTGATGGAGCTACTTATAGATAACAATATGACCTTAAGAGTTCTCGGGCAATCATTCTGGTTTTGCATTCATATCAATTAATTTGCTCTCTGAGCTGCTATCCCTGAGGCGATGTCTACACTGGTGAGTCTTTTCAAAAAAGCCAGGGCTCTTTTGAAAAATCCCATGGAGCATCTACACACAAAATGGGTTTTTTTGATATTAAATTAGAAGAATGCAGCACTTTTTCCAACTGTCCTCTCCCTCTCCAGGATGAGGAAGAGTGCCTTTTTTCAAGAGCGGTCCTCATGGCACTGGAGTTTTCAATCCCTGACTCATTGCTTCAAAAGAGTGGGCGCTGTGTGGACACTCTCTTGTCAAAAGAGCAGATTGTGTGGTTTTTTTCCACCCCCCCAATCTGCTTTTTTGTATGGGGAGGTACTCTATCGAAAAGGTTTTTTTGGAAGAGATCTTCTGGAAGAACTTCTTTCAAAGGATCATGATAGTGTAGACGTAGTCTTGCAGATCATAGTTTCAAAGGGGTAGCCATGTTAGTCTGTATCTTCACAAAAGAAATCAAGCAGTCTGGAGCACCTTAAAAACAAACAGTATTATTTATTAGCTAATGAACTTTCATAAGAAAGTCCCACTTCTTCAGATTTGGAGCAGTACTGAGAGAAAACGGAGTAATCAGCTAAATGGGGGGAAGGAAGAAGGAGAGGGAGAAAAATAAAACTTCTGCAAAGTGTCAGTTAAGTGAACATGGATTATGGCATATATCACACTTGGTTGACAGGGGTTTTTCATGGCTTTCCCATGAGTGCTGATTGCCTAATGAATAACATTGACAGTCTTTAAGGTGCTACGGATTGCTTGCTTTGCTTTACAAAGTACAATTCACGGTGAAAAAAAAATAACTAATCAAATGTCAAGGGAGAAGTATCCCCGAAGAAACTTGATCTAGGGAGCTAAATCTATAAACCTAAATACTGTATGGTTTAGAAAATTATGGATAATCTTCAAAATATGATTAGTCTGCAATGTAACAATAGAGGTCTGACTGAGCTTTAATCCTGTAAAACTACTTCTGTGGATTTAACTCCCAAACAGATAACTAGTTATTAAACGGGAGATCAGTCTGTTACAGTGCTTGAGTATAACAGAGGTCAACCTAAAACAGGCAGTGATAAGGCATTTTACATTATAGGCTAACATATTTTTTTAGAGTATAAGCTTTCATGGGCAATGACCCGCTTTGTCAGGTCTTTGCCCACAAAAGCCTATGCTCCAAAAAAAATTTGTTAGTCTATAAGGTTCCACAGGATGCCTTGTTGTTTTTGTGGATACAGACTAACACAGCTACCCCTCTGATAGTTGGCATTCTACATGTTTCTTAAAGTACCATGAAAATATTTAAAATCTCACAGAAGTGTTCATGCTATCAATCAAGGACAGAGGAATTGATGCCTTTAGACGGGTCAGACAACAGCAGCTTTTTTGTAGAGAATGATTCTAGGAAGTTCCAAGGACCTAACAATTGTGGGAAAAGAGGGAAAGTGTGTTCTTGGGTTATTGAAGGAGGTTGGAGAGAGGAAGAAGAGGAGAGTATGTCTTAAGATAGCTCTCCAGGTGATGTTTGAATAAAATAGTTGAATTATGGGAGATTCATAGACTGCCATATTGATTTGATTGGGTGAAGAACTAATTTGGCCACTGCGATGGCAGAGTGCACAAGCCAAGAAAATGTATGTCATTGGTTTGTACTTATGCCGCAGTAGTTTTATATGCCATATGAATTTATAAAATATGTTTATGTATTCTCTGGTCTCATTCTAGTTTTGTTAGCCTTGATCAGAAGCGTGTACAAATAATTTTACAATTTACAATTTGACATAAAGGCACTCTGTATTGAAAATGTTTGCAACACTCAGTGTCACCATTGAGAGCACATAAGTGTTCTCATCTGATCTTCTAATTGTACATAACACATGCTTTTGTTGCTACATCACACTGAAGGAATTGTAAAATTATAGTAATATATAAAGTGTGGGTCAAGTATGAAATACGACATAGGGCATTTTTATCAGTAACCTTTCTCTTATTAAAAAAAAAAATGTTAACAGAACAAAAGTACACAAGAAACTCAAACCCAAAAATTGTCCAAAAAGTTATGATCCCATTTGAACATAACTGGCAAAACTCTATATCAATAGGTAAAGCTCTTAATTTTGTTATTGCCAAGTTTCCAAAATACATTTTTCAAATTTGATGAAATATTAAATATTTCATGATGATTTTGTAGTTATTTTCTGAGATATCATGCCTGTTACATTTTGACTCAAGATACTTCTTGATACAATAAAAGTGTGAGATACGCGTACTTGAGTTGAATATATCTTGGGTTAACGTGACTCTGAGTGATGAGTTTCCTGGCTCCTGCACATGGCAGCAGCCTGGAGCCTGGTGCAAGTTCTCTGCCACTCAGGGGAGCGGTGAAACTGACCAGTGGTTCTGCACTGGTCGGTCTCCTGCCTTGTGTCGGGGGCAGCCAAGTTCTGCCCCTGACAGGAAAGATTTTCAGAGAGGAGACAGGAGAGAAGACAATGGCAGGAGAGGTTTCCAGAGCCAGACTCTCAACTGCCCTCCACTTACAGGAGCGGGGAAACTGACCAGCTCTCCTGCACCGGTCAATTTTCTGGCTCCCCGTGTTACATGAAAATTCATTTATGCGGGGTCGTGCAAGAACACAACCTCCACATAAGTCAGGGGTCTAAAGTATATTGCCATTTTGCATGTTACAAGGGCTCATGTGTGGAGAACTGATTGGTAAACTGATTGGAGCAGTTGGCATCAACTCTTTTATTATTTAGTTTAAAAATACCATTTACGTTGAGCAGCTGGGGCCTGAGCCTGAACTGGACTTGGTGTCCTCCACTCCTGTTTACTTCAGTGGGACTGGAAAGATGTTCTGCACTTTTGCAGGATCAGGTTTTATTTCATATTATCACATGATGTTGAAAAAAGCCCTGCTTCACTCTAGTGTAATCAGAATAATTTGGAAGGTACTTTTTAGGTTTAGTAGAATAAAAAGTTGTAACTCTTATTCGATTACATTGTTGTGAATATTTAGTCATCTTTATAACATGGCTATGGCAATGAAGTAACTAAATATTGTCCTACAAGCAGATCTAAATGTGGATATCCGTACTAACTCATGGTGTCTTGTTGACTTCCATGAGGTTCCATGCAGGATTAAGGGTTTGCACATCAGATTTATTTTGACAATCAGGCTCTAGTATAGCAGACAGCATAAATTTTCCAACTTAAGACTTTCTTCATGCATTAATCCTCTTTAAGAGTTATTTTAGTCTTTAAATTTAAATTTTCAGTGGTTTGTTTAGTTCATTAATGTAATATTTATGTTGTACATTTATTGTATTTGATAGGATGGGAATTTCTCCCAAGTCGGAGACATAAAGCAAAAACCTGAAGACGTGATGGTTGTTGGACAATCAGTGTTTGCAGATTTTGGTGAGATTGCTGTTTACTTCCTTCCTCTAAAATTACTTGACACTTGAATTTGTTTTATTATTCATTAGTTATTTTTTTTCTAGGTTTTTTTTTTAAGCATGTTAAGTTTTTACTCAACAGATTGCAGTGGTTCCTTTGTAGGCATCATTGTTATGTAAATATTCATACAGACTATATTCCTTCACTCTTTTCCATCTAGGTGTAGATAGCTGTTGAAGTCAGTATTGTGTATGCAAAAGGATTTGATAATTTCTAAATGACTGTTTTAGTTCATGTCAGACCTGTGCCTACTAACTGCTGTACAACCATAATCCTTGACATCGTTGAGACTACTGATATGCTTATGGTTAAGCACATGTAAACTGTGTGCAGGATTGAGTCTTAAATCCTCTTAAGACTATGTGGTTATGTCCACACTGGAAGTTCTGTCAGAAGAGATGTTCGGACAAAACCTCTGTTGACAGATCAAGTTATACATAAAAGAGGGTCATCTTTGGACCCCCTCTGTCAACAAAAGGACCCCGGGAGCATCCATATGGCTTTTTTGTCAACAGTTTCTGTTGACAAAATGTATTTTGTGTGTGGATGCTCCATGAGTTTTGTCAACAAAACTTTCTAGTGTAGACGTAGCCTATCAGAGGGGTAGCCATGTTGGTCTGTATTTGCAAAAACAGCGAGTAATACTGTGGCACCTTATCTGTTAGTCTATAATGTGCTACAAGACTTCCCATTGGTTTTTAAGACTATATTTTAAAATATATTTGGACATATTTTATAGTGAGTCTAAACTTGAATATAATTACTGCTTTTTAAAATAAAGTTATGGAACATATTATGAACTAATACCATATTTTCATTTTATTTTTCTTTTCAATGTATATTTTTACAGTTTATTGGGACTAAGATTATATTCATATATTCATAAATATTTTATTGAAAAAAATAAAATGGCTCAAGGCAATGTAAGCTTGCACATAACATGCCTTCATAACCATCTCTTTCTTTATTACATTTTTGGTCAGATTTTCATAAAGTTTTGCTTCCCCTTAGGCACCTAAATAAAGTAGCAAGTTTTCTGAATTTCTCCATGTGATGGAATCCCAAGAGTGCAGCCTGGGGATGAGGGACTGCTGTGTCCCTTTACTCTAGGCTCTCTCTCAAAGTGCTTTGCTAATGACAAACAACAAACCCATCCTGGTGCACTGATCACTCAACATAACGTGAATCTCCACATCCAGCGAGGCTGAATGAATGCTTTCAGAATGACTCATGAATAACACAGAGAGAGGCAATTGTCAAATCCCTCCCAGCACTGTACCTCAGGAATATACTGTCTGTATTAGGGAACATCTACACTTCTGGGAAGATTGAACTGGTCAGGGTTGATCTTCCAGAGTTGGAATCAGATGCGTGAAATTAGTCTGTTGGGGGTCAGCAGTTGACCCCTGTGTTCCTCGCTATCACAAGGAGTAAGGGCAGTCAAAGGGAGAAATGCTCCTGTCAACATTCTTTAGTCAAGACAGCCAAGTAAGTTGATTTCAGATACGTCAGTTCTAACTATGCAGTTGTCATAGCTGCAATTGTGTATCTAAAATTGACTGTGTTGCCTTGTGTAGATCTGCCCAGACCCCTACCATGGCATCTCTCTCTTGTTTTTTACCTCTTTGAACCTTAACCAGGGACTCACAACAAGTCTGTTTCTTATGTCCATATCAACCTCATTACATATGTTTTTAATGTGTAAGGCAACACCTTTTTCTCTGCCTCTCCTTCCTGAACAAGCTGTACTCTGCTATACCGATATTTCAGTCAACTGTATTATCCCAAGTCTCTGTGATACCAGCTGTGTCATAGATGTGTTTATTTACTAGCATTTCACATTCTTCCTGCTTATACACCATGCTTCTTGCATTTGTGTACAGACATCTAAAATACTGATTAGTTTAGAGGGGGACAAAGTACAGACCACAGCCTGCATTCAGTCCATCAAGCCCTTCTGTCTGCTCCCCCTGCCAGTCCCCCTCTCTGCCCCCATACACACACTGCCAAGCTTGTGACCTGTAAGAATAGCCTCCGGCCCCTCCCTTTCTGTTTCACTTACCCCTGCAACCTCAGATCCCACAATATGTAGGCTGTGCCTCACCACCATGCTATAGGCTTGAGCTCTGGTGAGGTGGCATAGCTGTATCAACCCCTATATTCTGGGCAGTGTGTCTGTAGGGGATGAGAAACAGAGATTGTCCTCAGGGTCAGGTGTGGGCAGGGGGCGATTGGATAGCGGATGGAGAATTTTGGGGGTTGGCAGGTGTCAGGAAGTGGAAGGTCAGATAGAGGGTGGGAACTGGGCCGTGTCTGACTGTTTGGGGAAGCATAGGCTTCCCTACTCACCCCTCCATACAATTTCAGAACCCTGATGTGACTCTCAGGCTAAAAAGTTTGTCCACCCCTGTTTTAGTAACAGCTGTACAACACAATCGCTGAACTTCATATGCCCTGAAGATATACATGTTTAGAATGGTGACTTTCAGTTAATCATAATCTTTTTTCTCTAATGCCTCACATGGCATGCTTTATATGCAATATCACAATTACATATCCCTCAGGTTCTGCCCCAAAATATAGACTGTCACACTCCACATCTGGCAATTTCCATAATTCCTAATTAGAAGTTATTGACTGCTAAATTTCTCATTCCTTTCCTTTAAAGCACTACGCAATTCTGCCCTACCTGCCTTCTGGATTTGCACCTTTATTCTGACATTTACAATACGTCATTATCTTTCTTATTCCTATTCCTCTTCTCTGGGCATTTTGTTACATTGTGGAATGCTCTTACTGTCCTGTTTCATCAAGCCACTGCCCTTTAATTTCATGACCCTCTTAATAGCCAGTTTTTCCTGCAATAATCACAAGACATGAGTTGATAAATAACTTTTAAAAAATTCAACGTATCTAGCCCAGCTTTGGATCTGCCAGTGTTTCCTGTGTGTCTCGCTTTGAAGCATGTAAGCTCTTACGGACAGGGAATGTTAGTTTTGTCTACTGTGTAGGCCTGAATGCCACTCTTAGTAATAACCAAATAGAAATATGCATGTTGCTCTTCATTTAAAAAGCATCACTGTATTTGGCATACAGTTTTCTTGAAAAGAAATTTGTTCAGACATTGTCTGCATAGGTGTTCATAAAGTGTTCGTATGCAGAAGAAACTGTGAGCAAAATGTAACTGAATTAAAATTACTTCTGTAAAGATTATTAAAAGGTCAGTATTTTTAATCAACATTTGTTTGAGAAAGCTGTAGTTAAAAGAAAGGAAAAGTAATTTGTTTATAATTGTTGTTTACTTTTGGAAACAATTAATTCAGATTTTTCCATTCACTAATGATGTATTTTTAATCTCCTTGCATATACATGGATTTTTGTCTGTATATTTTAACAGCTAAGAGGAAATTATGTTACACTTGATTTTGTTGTGTTAATCAAAAGTTTCCTTGAAGACTCCCTTCTAAAATTTTACCTAATTTAACTTTAAATCTTCTAATTCAAGGCCTAATGTAACTGTAATCATACAAAATCTCACGTGTTGTTGATGTTGAATATGCTGGGGCATTTCAAGTAGCAATCATTTGATACCAATTTTCATACTCAACAAGCATACGTTTAGAATGTGTTTATTTCAACACCTCCTGGTCTTTTGACTGTATGCTAAAATGTTGCTTATTTTCTGTTATAGCCTTAAATACTACAGTGCCAAGGCTATCAATTTTTAATCAGTAATTCAGGTAATGCCCCTATTAAATAGGATAAACTCATGAATTAGTATCTGGAACTAGGTGATTTCTTCAGATGTGCTTTGCCCTTCAGAATAACTAGCAGGTTTCTGGGCCTAATTCTGCAAATGCTGCACATTATTTGATCTACTTGTCATAGGTAAGCTTGACCCTCATTAATGAGTATTCACAAGATTGGGCCCTTACTTATGTGTTGTAACGTTGTTTTGCTTTAAATATAGTGAGGCTCACGAGGGAATAAGAAGAGAGCCAGTACTAAAGCCAGAAGATTCTTCTGTCTTATGCTGATACTTAAAATTAACCTCAAAATTTTAGCACATTTTCGTTTGACCTTTAAAGAGCTCCTCTCCTGGGTGACTGAACTTTGCTGTTCAGTAAGGTAGCTGCTGGAGACAGGATTTACATGTAGTATAACAGTAAAGTAGAGTTTAATGATTAATTACAGATTATAAGAAATGTTATGTAATTTATTGTGCAAAAGTCATTAAAATTAAAGTTTTATTTAAAAATTAGGCCATTTACAAACACATGCATATTGTATGTAATATGAAAGAAAGAACAAAACATCAGAATACTCTGAAATGTATTTTATCCATGATTTCAGTTTTAAATTTGCCTTGATGGACATGGTGATTAAAGATTCCAAAAAGCAGATTAATTAAGCAGGTTTTGATTAATGCCCTGAATATTAATAAGCACAAAGGGCGTGATAGATTTTTTTTGAAAGATGTAATTCTTAAGGAGCAATCTAAAATAGGATTTCTCCTCACCTCGTGCTATACTAAACAGAAGTGACATAATATGGTCAAAGGACGCATTATAATTTTAGAAGGGTTATCATATTTGATGGACAGTGAAGTTACTGGATATCCTGGGATCTAAGGTATTTTGAACTTTCTTAAATCTTCCTGGTTTTTTTTTTGAGGAGATTTTTCATTAAGGGCTTATAATAAACGTGTCCATCTAACTTCCTGAGTGAAGAACCACAATTTAGATGTTAGATACTAAAGCACATTATAAGTGCAAAATTTGGTTCTAATTACTGTCAAAAGCTTTTATGATTTTTCATATTCTCTTTGTTGTAAAGAGAAATGGAAGATACTTTTCAGTTACTATAGTCCCAGAAGAAGCTGGGGGGTGGGGATAGCTTCAGCTTCTCATTATTTGAACCGTGATTATGAAGCCATGTCATAAAAATTAGTATTAGAAACAGTTATTGTATGTGCATAGTAGTTCTTTCCTGTTCAAAGTAAAACATTGTATATTTTCATTTTTCTTATTAGAAGTGATGGTGCAGTATTATGGTGATAAGAATGTTTATAATTTAAGTTGCATAAATTAAAGGAATTCTTTAGATACTAAAATTCAAAAATGTCATCTTAAACCTCACAGCTGTTTGTTCAGTGTGGATGGGATAAAATATAATTCAAATAGAAGAAATTTGTGGGTTTTGATGATATTTTTTAAGGAAGTGAAGTTTGGTTTAATTTTGTAAAACACATTCAATTTCTGTTCAGCCGTAGAAAAAGTAGAGCATTAGCCTAGACTATATTTTTACAAGCAGTGAAACTAACAAACGTAACAGATACATTGGGTATATGTTTACATATACAGGTTATACCATTATGAAGATCTGTTCTAGACTATGCAATTTTTATTTATTTTATATCAGATTGAAATTTGAGAAGTGTCCTGTTGTGCACACAAATATTTGGATCCCTTATAAGTTTGGAGTAGTATACGTTGCCCAAATGAAACCTGAGCACTGAGAAGACAACCTGTCGGGATTAGGTGCCTCTCCGCCCGCTCTGGGAGGCTCCTGACCAGTCCTGAATAGCTGATGGGAAGGTGAGACCCCACCCTTCCAAAGGGGTTCGAGGACCCGGCCAGACCCAGCCGCGACCCCACGTGCGATGTTAGACGAGAGCGCCGACCTGGGGGGATGCACTGGACCCCGCCCAAGGGCCACCCAGGGGGAAGGAACTGACGGAGATGGAGAGAGAGCAAAAGTAAATGGAAGAATTCGAGACAGGGGATGTTAGGGCAAACAAACTTACTATGTTTATTAAGTATATCTGTTAATGAAACTTATGTGTTCATTTATATTGTATTATACTATACTATATTAACTAGACTTTAACCTATTGTACTGTACCCCTATATACAAATATACATTAATTAAAGAGAGTGGGTAAATGGAAATGTATATTTAGATTCTCAGGCTACCGCGGCTGGTGCCCGGAGTTCCCGGTGGTCACCAGCCTTGGCTGGTACCCAGAGTTCCTGGTGGTTACCAGCCTATCTCCGAAGAGAGTCCGGGTGGGGGCGCTACTCCCCACCCGGTACTGCGATAGCTTGCGAATTTAAACAATAGGGGTAGGATAGGGTAATCAATATCTTACTTATCTGTATATTAATTGGCTATACTAATTATCTATCCTAATACTAACAATACTAACATACTTAACATCACATTGGTATTTACATTTATGTTACATGGGAAAGTCTGGCCTGGGCCTTTAGGCCCGGCCTATACACAGTTAAATTAAAGGTGACATGTCCGGTAGTCTTTATCTAGAGTTAGTGGTCAAGTCCAGTAGTCATATTTAAGTGAATAGTCAAGTCTGGTGTTTGGAATAATTAGTGAAGAAGTGGCCGGTGGTCAGATAGGTTAGTTAGAATGGCGGAGGTGGTGTTACCGCAGATAAGATGATCGAGGTAGGCACTGCCAGGCGATGT
Organism: Carettochelys insculpta; assembly: GCF_033958435.1. Taxonomy (NCBI): domain Eukaryota; kingdom Metazoa; phylum Chordata; order Testudines; family Carettochelyidae; genus Carettochelys; species Carettochelys insculpta. The sequence continues at coordinate 19,061,355 of NC_134150.1, forward strand.
TATGGCCGTAGGAGCGGCGTCGATAAGATGACGTTTGTGGGCCTCCGGTTTCCTCACTGGGTACGCAGTACCCATGGCAGAGGCCACGGGCCAGTTCGCTACCCAGTGAGTACACCTGAAGGCCCTCTTGCCGCTCCTAGATGCAAGCGTGGTGCTGGGGCTCGGGGAGGCGCTTGAACGACAGCGCCGCTTCAGAGCTCAGCTGTCCCTGAGGCGAGCTGCAGCTCCAGTGATTCAGCACAGCTTCAGCCACAGAGACAGGTGCTGCAGTGATTTCAGCTCTAGGCGGCGCCCCCTAAAGGGCAGCTGCCTCTGTGATTTCAGCTCTTCCAAAGTCAGGAGCTCTTCACAAAGACTTCACCGCTGGAGCGGCTGCCCAGACTGACTGAAACCTGGGCGCTGTGCTGCACCTGCTTTTATCCCTTGATTTCATACATAATTCATTATTTGATTTTAATATTCATGATCTTGTCCATGGTTTTCAACCAGGTCCTCCAGGCAGTGGAAGTTTCTAGCAACTCTCCACTTGTGCCCAATCAGAGGCCTGGATTTTGAATCTCAGGTCATGAATTATTTAAGAGTTCAGGTTACCGGGGAAACGAACTGACACAGAGTGACCGTTGCAGGGGGCTGCTGAATGGCAGCCTATGTGACTTTAGATTCTACCTGTACCTGTAATGATGTTTAATGGCCAAAGGCTTGTTTCTCCTGACCCACGGGGACGAAAATGCCCAAGGGGTGAAAAAATCCCTGGCACAACCCTTTCTGCTGTCTCTATTATCAAGTAGCAAAGGTGGCAACTTATTACCACTACCACCTCTAATTTGTTGTACTGAAATGGAAATTGTTTTACAGCATAATTTTATTATTTGATTTATTGTTACTGAATACAGAGTTTCAAACTTGGCAAATTTTCATACCTTGCAAAATTCTCTTGTTGGAAAAATCAGTGACATCTAACCTTAAGAACAGCATCTGTATACTGTTGTAACAGTATTTCTGAGGTTAAATTCTTAAAACAGCTCAATCAGGTAATAAAGATTATTGATGATGTGCATGCAAAACACCTGCAGATGCAGGTATGTAAATGCGTATTCAGAAAGATATGAGACCAGGGTGAGGAACCTTTTTGGGGTCCAGATCCACTGATCAACAGAAAAATCAAGCAGAATCCACACAAATGAGATGCCTTTTTTTTAAAAAGGCAAGTAACCTCACTGAAAAAAGACTAGAAAAAAAAGTATTCCCCTCACACATCAGCCCCAAAACCTGCTAAGGGACCAGAGCTAGTAGATTCTGTGGGCCCCCCCAGGCTCTGGGGTGGGGCCAAAAATGAGGGCTTCAGTGTGGGAGAGCACTGTCAGGAAGCCAACTTGGGCAATGTGGGTGGGAGTGGGGTGCAGGAGTTGGCTGGAGGTCTAAGCAGAAAGGGGATGAAGGAGTGGGCTGGTCGATGATGGGGCACTTACCTGGCACAGCTCCCCAGGAGGACATGTGGCTCTGTGTCCCCTGCCATTCTCGTGCACTGCCCCTCTCACAGCCCCAGTGCTCTGATTTCTGCAGTCAGAGAAGTGGAATGAAAACCTATGGACAGCACTGTGCTGCCTTTCCCCCAGCTGCAGAGGGGGAAGGTGCAGCAGCGCAAAAAGCTCCTTCCTCCTCCACCAGGCAGAGCCTGTGTGCTGGATACCTGTGAGGTTCAGGGCTCCATATCCCACAGCAGTCTGGATGGTGTGGGGAAGTCCTGAACCTTGGGCTGGATCCAGGTAAGCCACTGGCCAGATCCAGGCTGTGGGCTGTTGGTTCCCCACATTTTTACTAGACCTTGGGGGGTTGCACTTTATGAGAACCAAATTGTCTAAAAAACTGTTCTTTGTTCTGGTACATGATGATGGTTTTATACATTAACTTGACCAAATAGATAGAAAAACAAGTGACAATGCTGTATTATCCTTTAAAAATATAAATCAGAAATGCTTTGAGACATAAATTCACGATAACTGGCATCTAAAGTGATTAAGGTGAGAAGAGCTGTGCACTGGAGAATTCTACTCTTCTTTGGAGCACGTTGTCAGCCAAATAAGAGCTCTTCGTTATTTTTTTCTGTTCTCCCCATGTCACTATGGTAATTGCAGTGCACTGGTTGCTATAGCAAAAATGATTAATCCTTCAGTTGTTGCTCTCAGTTATGTTGGCAGAGGCTTTCACAAAATACCCATGCTCTCTTTAGTATGACTCGTAGATATCAGACATTCTTTTATAATTGGTTGCTAAAAAGTGGCTTTGGTGTTTGATATTTTCAAAGCACCTCTGAAAATTCAGCAATTTCTATTTAAATACCTCAGTGTGGATTTTAGAGCCCACTCTTTAGCAACCCGGTTGTAAACTTGTACCTCTTCTGTTTAATAGAGTATATTTTTCCTCCTCTTGTATAATATACAAATAAAACAAAATTATGAGAAATTTACACAATGCACCAGAGTACTAAAGATTGACATTATTAGGTGATTGATACTTGTCCAAGAATAAATTGAATTAAATTGCAATATATGAGCATCAAGGTGGTGGTTTTTCAAGTGCTTGTTCATATCTATTTCATTCAAAGGCGTGTGCACCACCTGAATGGATTCTAGAAAGGTTTTCCCTAGCTGCTACTGGGTGGGTCAGCTGTGGAGCCCCCTGGAGCGACACTGGTGTGACAACCTGTACATGGCCCTGTCAACCCCACTGCTCCTTCTTACTGCCAGTGATGGCTATTGGAACTGTGGCTCTCTTGCATCACAAATGTCACATGTCCCTAGCATCTGCAGTTCATTTGTTTATGAATAGTTAGCAGTTACTTAGCGTTGTAGCAATGTGGGAGGTGGAGTTCCCTTTCTTGCCCATGTCTCCTCTAGGGCCTGGGGCATGCCAGAGTCCCAGAGCTTCAGACCCTTCAGTTCTTGCCTAAAGTCTGTATCTACAAGTGCCCTTCACATCTTGTGTCTTTGGGGCCTGGGGGAAGCCCACCAGGCAGACAAATGTAAGATCTGCAAGGCCTTCAAACCATGTACCCAGAAGGAGTGGGACTTTTCCTTATGGTGACCATCCTGAGGCTGCAGAGGCAGGACCTGACACTAAGTGCCTTGGTGCACAGCGCACGCACCACCTTCAGTCCCAGGACTGGTGCTGAAGAAGGACTCAGCACCGGTGCTTCTTGAAGACCTCCACCAGGAATGATGCATCTCATTCTTTGCTGCAGTCCTCCAGAGCAGCCAAGTCTGCTTCATGGATATTGACAGCACCTCCATCCTACAGGCCCCAATAGTCTTTGGCCCCAAGGCACAGAGGTGCTGAGCTCCTCTCGTGTTCAGAGACCTGTCATCTTGTACACACCAAGGGGGTAAGGAATACCAGTTCGCCCTTCTCCCATGCCAGACGTGTACACAGACAAATACAAGGCTGCATAGCCTCAGGGACTCTAACAACATCATGAAGTCCTAAGTTATGCATATGCTGTCCATGCAATGTGAGATCTTTGAACCACAGTCCTCACAGTAGTCTTTCCATCCTTGTTCCAGAACTGATTTCTCACACTGGCTTTCTTCGTATCCCCATTGCAAGTCATCCAGGCCCTAATCTCATAAAACCACAGACAGTCCAAGTCCTTGTCAGGGTCTCAGCAGTTGTTTTGAAGACCCAAGGACAGAGTTCTAATGTCACCAGATCCTTATTTGTCCTTCCTCAGCCGATTATCCCATTTTCACGAAGTTTGGTCTGGCATTACATCGGACGGGTGGGTCTTTTGGACAGTGGAGATAGACACTGTCCCATTCCTCTTCCTCCCACCCATCCTTCAGGGATTCTTCTCACAGACTTTTCCTTCAGGAAGTCTTCTTGGGGTGGTGGAGGAGGTCCTTCAGGAACTCAGGGACAGGGATTTCTACTCCCGCTTTTCCCTCATCCCCAAGGGGAAGGAGGGTCTCTGGCCCATCGTGAATCTCAGGGAGCTCAACAAGTTTGTTATTCCCCACAAGTTTCGGTTGGTTTCATAGAACTACATCCTCCAACTCCTTGATCTGGGAGATTGGTATGCTACCTTTGACTTAAAAGATGGTTTGACCACAATGTGGAAGTAGGCTTCTCACAAGTGGTACCACTGCTTTCTGTGGGGCAGTGCCCATTTTCAGTTTATGGCCTTCACTTTGAATCATTCTACAGGATCCTGAGTGTTTATCAAATGTATGGCAGTGGTCGTGGCTTTCCTCAGGGACCATGGAGTCCAAGTGTACCCCTGCTTGGATGACTGGCTCTTGTGGGGTCATTTATGCCAACAGATTGAGATGCATGTCATCTTCTTCCAGACCACTCTGCCCAGACTTGGAGTGTGACTCAACCCTGGAAAATTGACACATTTGCACATTCAGAGGATCAAATTCAGCTGGGTGGTGCTCAGTGCTACCAGAGTTCAGGTTTTTCTTCCAGAGCAACGATTTGTGGAGTTCACTCACACGTTGTGATCACTTGCTAAGTGCCCATTCACCATGACCAGGACATGCCTCAAATTTATGGGACACATGGCAACATGTATGTATGTAGGTATGTATGTAGTTGGGCGGGCTCCTCCTGCACTCTGTCCACTCTTGGCTAGCATTGACTTATCGTCCAGCATGTAACAGTATTGATATGACAGTCATGGTTCCTCACCACATGCACCACGTCCTCTAGTGGTGACTGTACCCCTGGTTGGTGATGGTCAGCATTGCGTTTCATGCTTCACAATGCATGATATGTCAGGTTACAGACATGTCCACTTTGGGCTGGAGGAGCTTGCCGTGGGGATATCACCATCCAAGCAGTGTGGATGACAGAAGAGTTGTCACTCTGCATCAGCGACCTCTGGGCCGTCTGCCTTGCTTGCTTTGCTTTTTTCACTTCTCAGTCAGGGGTGGTGTGTGGTGGTCATAGGACAATATGATTGCCATGTGCTATATCAGCAAACAAGGCAGAGCTCAGTCATCCCCCATTCTTCTTGGAAGCCCTCCATCTGTTGGAGTTCTATATAGCCTACTCCATTCATCTTCAGGTGTTATAACTCCCATGGGTTCAGAACCAGTTGGCAGATCACGTGAGCTCACAAGTGGTTGATGTGGGTGGATGTCCTCCACACCATTTTCCAGAAGTGGGCATTTCTCCAGTTAGATCTTTTTGCCACTTGGGAGAACTGGAAATGCCTGTGCTTCTGTTTGTTCTGGAGTCTCAGCCCAGGATCCATAGCAGACACATTCTTGATCTCATGGCAGACCAGCCTGCTGTGTGCTTTCCCCCACATTCTTGCTGGGACACAAAGAGCTCCTAAAGCTTTGCAGAGACAGGGCAAATGTTGTCCTCGTAGACCCAGCTTGGGCCATCGGAACTGTTACCCCACACTCCTGGGGCTGCTGGTTCAACTACCCATCCCTCTTCCTCTGCTCCTAGACCACCTCGTGCAAGACATCATCATGGATTTTTACCATCTGCACCTTCACTCCCTTCACCTCATCACGCGGTGGGTTGGTAGCTGAATCAGGCTGAGCAGGCTTGCTCCAAACAGGTCCAATATGTGCTTCTTAGTAACACAAAGCCACCTACTAGCCTCACTTACTTAGTGAAATGAAAGTGGTTCTTGTGTTGATCCCTGCAGCATTACCTTTACTCTGTCTACCTCTATTCGTAAGGTGCTGGATTACCTGGTTTCTCTAAAGCAATGAGGATTAGCAACTTCTTTGCTGAAGGTGCTCCTGGCAGCCATCTCTGCTTGGCTGCGTCTACACGTGCACGCTACTTCGAAGTAGCGGCACCAACTTCGACGTTAGGCGGCGAGACGTCGAAGTCGCTAACCCCATGAGGGGATGGGAATAGCGCCCTACTTCGACGTTCAACATCGAAGTAGGGACGTGTAGACGATCCGCGTCCCGCAACATCGAAATAGCGGGGTCCTCCATGGCGGCCATCAGCTGGGGGGTTGAGAGATACTCTCTCTCCAGCCCTTGCGGGGCTCTGTGGTCACCGTGGGCAGCAGCCCTTAGCCCAGGGCTTCTGGCTGCTGCTGCTGCAGCTGGGGGTCCGTGCTGCATATACAGGGTCTGCAACTAGTTGTTGGCTCTGTGTATCTTGCACTGTTTAATGAAAGTGTGTCTGGGAGGGGCCCTTTAAGGGAGCGACTTGCTGTTGAGTCCGCCCCGTGACCCTGTCTGCAGCTGTGCCTGGCTCCCTTATTTCGATGTGTGCTACTTTGGCGTGTAGACGTTCTTTCGCTGTGCCTATTTCGATGTTGGGCTGAGCAACGTCGAAGTTGAACATCGACGTTGCCAGCCCTGGAGGACGTGTAGACGTTATTCATCGAAATAGTCTATTTCGATGTCGCAACATCGAAATAAGCTATTTCGAAGTTGGGTGCACGTGTAGACGTAGCCCTTTACAGCTGGGGCAAGGTGGCCACTCCATCTTCGCAAGCCCCCTCTTGGGCACTTCCTCAAGGGCATGGACACCCTCCGCCCTTCCAGGCTAGGATCCTACTCCTACTTGAGATCTCAACCTGGTCTTTTCAGTGCTCCTGGGTCCCTGGCTTTAAGCTCCTGGCCATATGTTCCCTGCTTTATCTGTCATGATAACATGAAAAACCAGCTTTCAACTTTGCTCAGCAAGTGTCAGAACTTTGCTTACTGATATCATAATCTCCACATATTGTCTTCCACAAGGACATGGTTCAGCTTTGCCCTCACTTAGCTTCTCTTCCAAGAGTGGTCTCCAGCTTCCACACTGGGCAGGCTATTCTTCATTTTGCCCTAAGCCTCACCAGACATGAGCAACCACTTCAGGAAGGAAAAAAAACAGTTGTTCTTCAAGATGTGTTGCTCACATCTACTCCATACTTACCCTCTTTGCCTGCTGTCAGAGTAGCCAACAAGAAGCAACTAAGGGGTGGTTGGGTTGGCAAGGTTATATATCAGATGTTGCACCAGTGCCACTCTGGAGAGCTCCACAGTCAACCCAGTGGATAGCAGCTAGGTAAAAACTTTGCAGCAGCCATGCATGCAATGCACCCATACCTGATTGAGAGATGTTGCTCATATCTGTTTCAAAGAACCAATAGCTAAAAGGTGAGTAACCAGTTTTTTTTTTCTAAATTTACAGTTGGAAATGACCTGTGAGTTTTATTATCTTCACAAATCACTCTTAGGTTTTGCAGTTTGTAGAAGACCTGTGGTCTTCATAGATGTAAGCAAGACACTTTCTTGCTTATATAACTTCAACTTATAAGTGTTAATTACTTTTATTCAACCTGAAACCAATTCATTAGGGAGTAGCCAGTGGAATGGATAGGGCACAGTACTGGTAGTTTGGATGTTCTCTTCCCAATTGTTATTCTATGTCTTTAGGCAACTCATTTCACATCACTAAAGCCTGGTGTCTGCATCTGTAAATAATGATGCGTACCTTGCTTTTGTGAAGTGCTTTTCAGTTCTTTGGATAAACAGCCCTATATAATTGCTTGTCAGTATTAGAATGCAAAGCTAGCTGTGACTCCATTGTGTTAGTATACTACAGTGGAAACATTTGTAATAATAATGGTCATGTAGTCTCTGTATAATTGGGCTTTTTTAATGGTCAGTGAGTTTAGATTAACCAAGTGTCAATCTTAAATGAAGTGACTAAAAACTGATTTGCATGGATTAACAAGTGTCCTAGTGTTCATTCAGTAGATCTGTTTAGCAGAGATTTAGAAATCTGGTTTCATCACGAATATGCAATCAATGATTTTAAGTGTTTGTGCTCACATAAATCAGTAATTCTGCTTTATTTTAGGCTTTGAGAGCTGCTATTTATACGGCTGACTCAGTTTCATTAGGTCACTTAACTTAACACTATCTGTCTCATGCTGTGTTGGCACAATTCCAGTGCTATATGCATGACAAGATTCTGACGATTTTCTGAGGGCAGCATGTGCCAGCCTCCTCCTTGTTGGTTTGTTTGTTTTGTGTTTTCCCCATTCTTCCTTCAATATGATTCACATTTGTTGTTTTCTTTATTTCTATCAGGGTTGCTTGATCTGTGTAATCTCCCACTGAATAGCGTAAACTCATATTCATTCTTGCTAATCCCACATTTTTTCCCTCAATGGCAGGACTGGGGATGTTATATTTAAACTGCTTTGGTGCCTTCTTAAGAAAATTAAGAATAGTTAGATTTTTCTGATGTAAAAACCAGTTTTCCAGCAGCAATATGACTTTCAGGCAATTCCCTCTCTCCTGCCCCACAATAATTGCCATAACAATAAAACTATAAAAATATAAGCTGCTTAAAGGAGGAAACATTGAAGGGAAGGTTTTGGGAGAAATTTAAAAAAAAATCTAGTGTGGACATTCAAAGTTAATTATGCTTAATTGTAAACAAATTATGAAGCATGAAAATGCACATGTGAGGTGTCCTAAATAACCTTACCTCTGCCCTTAACCCAATGTACCATTGCACCTTGCAGGAAAGGTAAATGTAATTTGACAAAGGATTTTTAATTAAAACAGATTCGAATAAGCCCATAACCGTGAAAAATCAGAATTCCACGAAATTTGTTTAGTCTGCCGAAGGTAGGGTCCCAAGAGTTTTTATCACATGCCCCCACTTACTTCTGTAGATGTGCCCCCTCACAGAGCCCAGTATGGGGCTTCATCTTCAGAGAGGAGAGGTGATGCAGACAGGGAAGTTGAGGCTGGGGCTGAGAGTTGCACCTGCAGTTCAGTGTGTGACTCCATATGCAGTGCAAGGCCAGCTGCCAGGACCCTTGGCATGGGGCCAATCTCTGTGACAGGAGTAAAGCTGTGTAATGCTCCCTCCTTGCCCCCTGTAGGGCTGATATAGGCCCCAGCCACGCCTTCCCCATGTTACTCTGTGCTCTTCAAGGAGGTGCACCCCTTGATTCAAGACTTCTGGCATTGAAGAGTTATGAAGTTAGCTTCAATTTTGTGTTTACATGTCTATATTACAGGCATGATTTCTTTTTCACCTCATAGCTATCTTTATTTTTGTTCTTTCCTTTAAGAGGTTTCTGACAACATATATAGTGTTAGGCTCCTGTGCCGTTTTACAACTTACTTGTCCCTTCATGCAATTGCACCAATTAAGAAGTGTGTGCATACTGTGACAAGGAGGTGCATGTTGTACGCTTCACAATCCAAACAAGAGATTTTGCTGGACCAGGGGAGGTTCCCTGCCAAAGCCCCCAACCCAGGCCCCACACCCTGGGGGGCTGCCATGGCCAGGTCCCCGTGCTTCCCTGGGGCTGACAGGGCACTCCTGTCCCAGCCCAGTGTTGAAGCCCTGTGGCAGCCCCTGCGAGTCTGGGCTGAGGCCAGAGTCCTGAGGGAGGGAGGCTGGGGCTGCGGCAGCCCTGGAGCACAGGGCTATCTAGGTGCAGAAGCCCTGGACCTCCCCGGTCCAGCAAAGTCTTTTGTTTGGGACCTGTCAGGTTACAAGCATGCCAGACAAGATAGGTGCAGCCTGTAGTATCGGACTGCACTTGTTGTCATACTTTGGTTTTTGTGTCCTTTCTCTTCCAGATGCTTGATAGCTTTTACAGAATCAAACTTACCCATGAATTGAACGCAACATCTAAAACAATATCCTGAATCTTCCCTTGCCTTTGTAAGCCAATTCCAAAGCAGTAAAACCCCAAGATACATACACTCAGCTTATGCATAACTCAGATTTATGCAACTTTAAGTGGTGGGGAGCTGGCGCCTGACTGCGAGCAGCAGCTGCACTGGTCAGCTTCCCGGTTCCCGGGAGTGTCGGGGATCTGGGAACCAGGCGGCAGCCTGGCTCTCGACTCTCCTTCACTGGCAGGAGCTGGGAAAATGACCAGCTATGTGCTGGTCCGTTTCCTGGCTCCTGCCAGTGGAGGGGTTCTGGGAGCCAGGGAGTCTGGGCTGAAGCCTTTCCCAGCTCCACCCTACTCTGGGCACCAGGAAACGGACCAGTGCACCAGCGCTGGTCAGTTTCCTGGGTCCCACAAGCACGGGGGAGCTGGGAGCAAGGCTGCTCCCTGGTTCCCAGCTCCTCCCGACTTGCACAAAATTTGAATTACTTGAGGTTGCTTAGAACCACAAATTCCACGTAACTTGGGGGGTCTACTGTACTCTGGGAGTTACAACCACTCATCTTTAAAAGAGCACAGCCTTCAAATCTTTGTCTTTTCTGGTTCCTCTATTTAATCACACATTAGTGTGATTACAGAATAGTTTAGTTAGTAAATAAAATAGTCAGCTGTGGATGCCACAACACTTGTGTAGCTGACTGTTGACAGCTGCTTGCTTGGCATTTAATTCACAAAGACACACTGTCTCTTATGCATATACAAACTGCAGCCTTTTATTCTGTTTATAGTTAATCTTCCTTCTCTGGGTTCTGCTCTGGCAACTGCAGTCTCAAGTTCAACAAAATTGTCTGTGTTAGTCCTAGATCTGGATAACCTAGAAACACAAGAATTGTAGGAAAATATCACGTACAGTTACAAGAGCGTCAATCTTTAGTAGTTCTATTGAGAATTGCTGACAAACTAATAGAAATAGCATCGTATATAATTTAAAAAAAGTATATACCATGTATACATTGTAAGTATAGACATAATCACATCCTCCTAGGGCTAGGGCGGGCAAGGTATAGCCCGTGAGCTGGATCTGTCCCACCTAGCCTTTTTAATCGGGCCTGTGGTCCACCCCTGCAGCATGAAGCAGCATAAAGCATTTAGCTGCTCCCTGTAGCTCTCTGACTGAGTACGTTTAAACGTACTTGGTCAGGATGTTGCTGAATCCCCATCAATCAGCACTGACAACTATACGTTAGAGGTCATCCACGAGTTCGTTTACCTTGGGTCCACCATCACTGACACCCTGTCATTGGACACTGAGCTAAATAGGAGGATCGGAAAAGCGGCCACAACTCTGTCCAGACTCAGCAAGAGAGTGCAGAATAACAACAAGCTGTACACTCACACCAAAATGCAAGTCTACAGAGCCTGCATCCTCAGCACCCTCCTTTATGGCAGCGAGACTTGGACCCTGTATGCCTGTCAGGAAAAGAGGCTGAACGTCTTCCACTTGCGCTGCCTCAGGCGCATCCTTGGAATATCATGGAAGGACAGCGTGACCAACACCGCCATCCTCGAGCAAGCTGGAATCCCAACCATGCACACCCTCCTCAGGCAGCGTCGACTCCGCTGGCTTGGCCACGTCCACAGGATGAATGATGAAAGGATTCCAAAAGACATCCTGTATGGTGAGCTAGCCTCTGGCAAAAGACCTCCCGGACGCCCGCAGTTGCTCTACAAAGATGTCTGCAAAAGAGACCTCAGAGAGGTAGACATCGAGCTGGACAACTGGGAAGAACTAGCAGACAACCGCAGCAGATGGAGGCAGGGGTTACACAAGGGCCTTCAGAAGGGCAAGATGAAGATCAGACGGCTAGCAGAGGAGAAGCGAGCGCACAAAAAGGACTTGCCAGACACCCACTACATCTGCAAGAGATGCAGCAGGGACTGTCACTCTCGTGTGGGTCTTTATAGTCACAATAGACGCTGTAAATGAAGTCCTCAATTGAAACTTTAAAGGGCACGATCCACAGTCTATGCAGACTGAAGGATGCCAACTACTACTAGTACTGTAGCTCTCTGCACTCCAGGGGGTGGGGGGTGTTTTGTGCGCTACCCCTGCTCCCAGCAAAATCTGTCATCTCCTGTTGGCTGGAAAGTGGCCAAGGGGCGCTTGAGTGAGTTTGTTGGGGGCGAGGAAGTTCAGCACCCTTTCTCACAATTTTTGGTTTCCAGCCAAAAGGAGCTGAGATACATTTGCTTTGGTGGTCTGGGGCTGCTGGGAGGCAGGAAAGCTTGCCTGAGAGTACTGCTGGCCAGGAACTGCTCAGGTCAGCCTGCCTCCCACTGCCTGGGCAGAACCTGCCTCTGGCAGCCCACTTCCCCCTGAAGCCCTTCTCCCTCCCAGACCTTGCACCCCCTCCTATTCCCTTCTCTCAGGCCAGAATCCTCTCCTGCACCCATACGCCCTCCTGGACCCTGCACCCCAATGTGACGGCCAGGTCACAACCCTCCCTTTCACCCAAACTCCCTGTTAGACCCCCACACCCCCACCATAGAAAAGTGCACCACTTGACCATTTACCAAAATTTTGGAGTGGCCTCCCCATCATCCATTGCTGCCCAACCTTGCCTTGGGTGCTGTTAGTCTGTTGGTCTTCACATGGATTGATTGTCAAAACGAGATGTTCTTGCTGGAGTCTCCAAGAGGGAGCACCATTTTCCCACTCTAGGCATCCGTTTTTTATACTGTGGTTCCATCTACATATGTGTTCAGCATATGTCCATAAAAGTGCCTACCCAGTTTTCTTTTGGGGACTCTGTCCCCTGGAAACTTAAGGGACCCCAATTTTCTGTAGGCTGGATAAGGTCTCTGTACGCTCTTTATTTAGCATGGACGCACCATTTCTGAAATAAATGTGCCATTACCATATTTTTAATGATCTAATATAAACTTTCTTGGCAGTTTTGCACAATGTTATCACTTGGTGCTTTTTTTCCCCGTAATCTTGAGGGATTGAGTTATTTTCTGGTCACTTACGTCATCCTTTCTAAGCCTCAAGCCTAGCAGTACATGCTGGCTGCTTCCTGGAAGCCATGCTACATTATAACTAGAAGAAAGCCTTGATGTGCAGTGCTGCCAAGCCAGACTTTCAATGGCCCAGTTGGTGATGCGGATCAGAGCTTCCAGGATCCCTTTTTCACTGAGTTTTCCAGTCAAAAATCATACACTTGCTAATCGTGAGTCAACTGTCTGTAAAACATTGGCTGGTTTCATGTTAGACAACCAGGCCTGTGCTGTCTGTTTCAACAACGGTCAAACCATCTGGACTGTTTCAGCGCAAACCTTATCAAAAATTCATGTCCTACATCTGTCTCTTTATGCATCCTTCTCATCTTTAAGTTCCAGTTAATTCTCTGCTACTTTAAAGTCTCATCATTTTAACGATGGCATGATGTCTATTAGGCCTTGTCCTTGCTGTCTAGGAAACTCTTGTTTTCAGCTCTCAGTTGAGCAGTGGTTAAATGCTGTTCCTGCTATTGAGATGCTTGTACAGTTTCCTTGGAAAAAGATGTAGTCAGGGACTTTAGAGAAGCAGATATGACATTCTGCTGTAGACAAGAAAGCTGTGGAGTTAGGTAATTCCTGAAGATCCTTGACTCAGACATAAAAGCTCTTCACATCTGCTTAAGATGTTGAGATTCATATCACATGTACTTATAAGAAAGATTTAAGATCAGCAGCCACAAAGCTAACCTGTATTTTGTCTGAATATAAATCTCATTACTGTGAGTTCTCTCCCTTTTTGGTGTTTTGAGCCATGTCACAACAGGATTTTCTCCTCCTTCCTTGATTAAGGTTCTTAGAATTTTAGAAGGCAGGTTCAAGGTGAAGGAAGTTAGAACTAGGTAGCAAGTGTCAGGGTTTAGAAAAACAAGAATGAACCATATACTGAGCGCAACAGATCTGAACCAATATATATGAAAATGCATTAAAAATAACTGCAATTAAATGCAAATAATAGCATGTCCGTACTTATGACTTTCAGAACCAAATGTTTCTTGCATAATCTTTCTTGCAGCATTTGCCATGAGAATATACTCACTTCCTGTATTTTACTGGGACCAACGAGCTTTCCTCTGGTACTTGGGGGAAGTTTTCCTTCTCTTACCTCTCTGAAAAGAAATAAAAGAAGAGTACAGTAATAGTCTTTGCTATTTGTGATATGTGACCTAGGCAGCACACACAGAAGCGTTTTTTTAGAATCTATATCCGTAAGGACAAAGGAACAGAAGATGCTTTTGGAAAGACGGTTTTGCAGCATTTAAGATTGCAGCTGCAATTGTCTTGCACGTGCTTTCACCTAACATATTTGGAGAAGATTGTGAGCAGTAATTACTATCAGTTATTTCAGAAAGGTGTGAAATGAATTCTGATCCTGAAAGAGGCAAAAGTGGGATTGAGGCAAGTCCGGGGGCTCCTCCACCATGTGCCCACTGAAAGTACAAGTATTGTGATAAGTGCACCAAAAGTTCCCATGGAAGACCTGTGTTCCTCTGAAGCTCAACTCTAGTCCATTATAATTGAAGTTGATCTTTAAGACATAAACTTCAATTAAATGATCACATAAACATTAGTTTTTGTACTGTAATCAGTAAAATACAGAAAGCGAGTATAATCTCATCTCAGACGCTGACATATTAAGTTTGGAATTGGTTATGAATAAAAGACAGAGTGGCTTTCTAACTTGGGGTTATTTTTACAAAGCCTGCTGCACATACTCTCATCCAGGCATAAAATTGTATTGCAACGTGTATTGCAATCATCATGTTCATGAGACATGGAAGCTGTTACCAGATGAAGCTGACAGGCTACCAGTTTTATAACACGGGTTTATGACAGTTTTGGATGATTATCATTTGCAACAGCATTGCGGGGGAAAGAATTAACAAAACTACTGCAGCAATTTCTTTGCTACTGCATATGAAATCACCCAGATCCTAGTATCACCATTATAATTCTTCTGACAAGAGAAGATGTGTAACTTACTGAGATGCTAGACACTAGCACAGCGGTACATCTCAGAAAGTAACTAGGAAGTCTCTTCAGGAAATCATGTACTAAAATACAAAATGTATGCAATACAAAAAGCCCATCCCAAAACAAAATAAATCCAGCCCTCTTCATCTCATACATATTCTGTGAATTAAAATAATTAATGGAAAAAAGGAAACCAGAAGAATGCTGGTTTTTAACTGTCAGAGCACACACCATTAAGTTTTTTTCTAGACACTAGCTAAAACTAGAACCTCAGATCAGAATCTCTGCTAGTTTTTTGGTTTTGGGGACTGGGAACCACCTGCTGATACATTTTCGTTCTATGTCAGAATAAAATGTGAAGGTTCTATTTTTTTGGTTCCCATTTTGGTACAGTAAAACCTGAATTTTATGGACCCCGATTTAGCAGACTTCAGAAACACCAGATGTCCCCCGATGTTCCTCAAGTCCACTTAATAGGGGTCTGTAAAATCTTTAAAGTCCCCCCCCCCATTCCCATCCAAAAATTAAGGGACTTACCTGCTGCAGCCTGTGCAGGGTCAGGTGGTTCTTGCTGTGAGGCCAGGCACCACATACCTGGGTGGCTCCTGCTATGCAAGGCCAGGTGGCTCCAGCTCCGCAGCCAGGTGCCTGCACTGAGATGGCTCCAGCCACGCAGGACCAGAAGTCTCTTGCTGGGAGGCCAGGTGCCCCATGGCCAGGCGGCTCCAGGCACCCATGGGCAGGTGCCCACCCCACAGGTGCCCATGGCCTCCAGCCAGCAGGCTCCGGGGGCTCCTCCACCAGAGCTGATGTGTGGCAGGGGTTTGGGTAGTTTTGGAGAGGGATTTTTTTTTTTGGGGGGGAAGTTGGGGTAGGACTGGGACTGGGAGAGCTTGTGGGGTGGGTGAGTAAACCCTTGCATTTAACAGACTGTGGGGAAGAAAGGACAGCCCTTTCCCCCATTAGTCCATTAAATGGAGGATTTACTGTATAGCCAAAATTTCATCCAATGAGATTTCAGCCCAAAATTGGGAAAATCTCACCTTATCTGAGTTGTAGCCTTAATTCAGTTTGTAGTCCTGACCTTATTGTGCTCATTTTCTGGGCTTGAAACGTGCTACACTGAAGCCCATGTCCACTTCTAACATGGCTGACATATTAACATGCATGAGACAGATCAGTCTTAGTCTTTCCCAGCACCTTTCCCTGATCCAGAATACAGTTTTTAACCCTTTGTATTGAGATCAAAACACCAATCCAGATAAAATTTTACAAAAAAGAATGGCAACACATACATACATACAAGTTGTAAATATTTATCTAAATTTTTATAAAAACGCATTAGACAGACTTTATTAAAACCAGGGATAGTTTGAGTGAAAAATAAAAAAAAAAAAATTACTAGCTTTTATGCACACCATTTCCAAAGATAAACTTCATCTGTGACAAAAATATCCTTAATACACTGCCCATCTCTTCAAATAGCAGGCAAATTTATTAAATCTTAGCAATCTCATCTCTTAGCAGTGTAACTCAGTGCACTGTTGGCAAATACTCATTGGGAACACACAGCATTGTAACAACAACAGTTCTATCAGAAAAATTACTTGGAGATGAAATTGTCTAATTCATTATAAATGTTCACGGTGTCACTTAAGCAGGTCAGATCTTTCCAATTTATCTTAAAGTTAAACTTGAAGAGAAAATGATGTCTGAAGTTAAGTTGTAAAATTTATATTACAAAAGTAAAGTTATAATCTACTACATAAAATGCAAACAAACAGTATATGATTTCCTGAAGAGACTTCGTAGTCACTTCAAGGTAAGCTGCTCTGCTGGAGTCGAGCATCTCAGTACGTTACACATCTTCTCTTGTCAGCTCAATTATAATGATGACACTAGGATCTGTTTGATTTGAAATGAAGTAGAAAAGAAATTGCTGCAGAAGTTTTGTTTATTCTTTCCCCCTCAGTGCTGTTGCAAATGACAGTCATCCAGCACTGGCATAAACCTTTGTCATAAAACTTGGAACCGAAGCAACCCTTTTTTGATGGTATGCAAATCCCTATTTTACTTAATTGAAAACATAAACTTTTCATGCATGACTAAAATACAGGTTTATCAAAATAAATCCACCACACACTGCCATTCTATTAAATGTTTTCTTAATAAAATAAATTTTCCAGCTAAAAATCTTAATTACGTAATGGTAAGGCACCAGTAGTGTCTACCATTTGTATCTATTAATCTTTTAAGTTTTAAACACAGAATAAAAGAGATGTAGTTAAATTATTGTAATTCTTATTTTCATGCCTGTTAAATTACTTCTACAGTAATACAGGTTAAACCTCTAGTCCAGCACCATCGAGTCCCAACCGGTGGCGGATGAGAGAATTTACAACAGTATACAAGGTCAATATTGTCTAGCACATTACCAACACTTGAACTGCGTATTGGGCTCTTAAAAGACATTTAGGGGTAAATTTACAGCTAAATAACAGCACAGAACACTGAGAGCCTGAACTGGTGGCTGTAAACAAACTGTACAGGACTGTGGGAATCTTGGCCACATGGTAAGTGGTCATCTGGCTTTGTAAAATCATGCTGAATTTCAGATGTTGCCGGATGAGAGAGTTCCAGATTAAAGAGGTTCAACTGGTACTGATTTATGGTCAGTGAAATAGATAAATTCTGTTTCAAGTTTTGTCAGTTTGTACATAATCTTTTCATATTTCACAGGTATTTTGCCGTGTGCTTTCTTTCTTTTTTTTGGTTAGAGCTAAGATATGTGGAAGTCAGGAATTCTTTGAGCATCGTCAAAAAACATTTGTCTTAGTGAATTAGGCTGTGCGTTGAGATGCATTCTGTTAGTTGTATATTAATGTGCCATTGTCTTAAAACTCATTCTGCTAGGGCCTAGAAAGTGCAAGTGATATGCCTTTATAATGTTTCTCTCTTAAAAGTCTGCTACCTGGGAGTTCTGTACACGCATTTCCATGCTGAAATATTCATTCAATTTAGCATCTAGATCTCACGTTAACTTTCATGGGGCAGTTATAATCTTCATTTAAATATGTACAATAGGGATAATTTTATTTTTATGTGCTTGGAGATGTATAATTTTATTTTTAAGTGCATGGGTCAAATGTGCTGAAGTAAGTGTCTCGAAAAATTATTAACTATGGAATTTCAGACTCTGCGCAAGAGGCCAAGAGCAGCTATCTGTTGTAACTAGGTAACCTAAGTACTGTCTTATAATGTGTGCCCTACACTGGCGGGGGGGGGAAGAGAGAGAGAGAGAGAGAGAGAGAGAGTGTGTGTGTGTGTGTGTGTGTGTGTGTGTAAAAACTAACCATGCACAAAGGCAAACTATGAGGACAATGTCAAATACCTCTTTTTGCATTCTGTTGAAGTCTATTTTTACATTTAAAATGTGACATTGGAACTTCTCTACATAATGGATCAAAATTAATTTCTCTAACAAAGAAAAATGCATTTTCACTTTCAAACAAAAGTCAAACTGGGTGACATGTTGACAAGATTAAGTATTACAAAAATTCTAATTTTTTTCTTGACACTTGTCTTACTTTTATATTTTATCAACATTTCTACAGGCTGTAATATATGCACAGGAGATTTAATCTTCTGCTGGGAGAATATTTGACTTTGCAAATAGTAACAAGCTGATGAAGTTTTTTTTTGTCTTTTTTGGCAGATGGAGATGGGCAAACTGAGCATTTACTGCCAGCCTGCGCCGATGCAGCTTGTCAAAAAAGTGCCATCTACTTATCTAAACCAGGACTCAATCAGGTATCTTGAACTTCCATTTGTAGGGACAAAACTGAGTACCATATTTAATGTAGGGAGTAAGAAAAACAGCCTAGAAAAATCCAAAACAAACTTCTTGTCGCATGAGCTTGTAATGAATGGAAAAATGTTTTCTTTAATGATTAGATAGAAGTCGTGTTCTTAATAAAATACCATCTATAGATCTTTAAAGGGAGGAGAACTATTTACCACACACATCTTTGTTTTTCAGTGAAAAGAAAAAAAATCTTTAAAAAAATGTTTTGGATATCTTTGGGAAAATCTTGAGGCTGTTATTATGTACTTCTATATGGGTGGAAAGTGTAATTAACAAAGCATTTGTCTTATTTTGGTCCATTTCATTTATTATAATCCTGGATGGAAGGTGGGGGGAGGAAAATGATTCCTGTGCCTGGGTTCACTGTTTCGGAGCAATCATCTTCTAAGTTTAAAGGAAAATTCATTTCATTATAGCATGGAATAGAGACATTGCAAATGAAATCAGTGCAGTCAGGAGCTTACAAAGCTTCATACTCTAAACACTAAATCACTAATGCCTATTGTGAACAAAACTAACTGGTGAGCAAGCATGCCAATGGGAGGCAGCTATGGGGGCAACTGTCTTGGGTCCCAGCAGTACATAAGGGCCTGGGGCTCCCAAGCCCTTTAAATCACGGCTGGAGCCCCATGCAGTGTGCTCTGAGCGGCACTGAAAGCTGGGGCGGGAAATGTGCTACGGTTTGGATGGTGCTGAGTGCTGGCTGGTCCCAGGCCTGCCCCTTCCAGCTAAGGTCCTGTCCCTTTCCCAGGGACCAGATGAGGCTGTCAGCCCAGATGCAGGTGAACTGATTTGGTTTCCAGCTATGAGTTAGTCAGTTCTTATCTAATGCTTTCAGCCTTGGCCAGAGGTAGCACTTGATTTTCCAGTGCCATGGCACCAACCCAGAATGATCTCTGAACAGAGCAGTGTGGTAGCATAGGTGGTATTTAGAGGCCAGTTTGGGGTTGAAAAATTGGAAAATTCGTGATGAATTAATCAAATCAGTAATCTCCTGTACCCATTGAGTAAATGAATTTTAGTGTAAACTGTTACTTAGCATAGAGCTCATAGAAAAGAGAAGTATCTGTTTAAGTAATCTGTAGAATATGTCAAATTTTACCTTTATCACAAGTTGCAAATATTTGGGGCTAAATTTTCCACGTTTTTGCATCATTTACGCATCTGAACAATGGCTTTTAATCAAAGATGAGTGTTTTTTAGTGATAGATCTCTTTCAATTCTGCAGTAGTCTTTTTGAGAAGGGATGACCAAGTCTTATTGAAAGTAAATGGGATTTGGATCCTAAGTCACTTTTGAAAATGGGATTTAGGTGTTAAAGAAGAGCATCTTGGAAAATACGCATTTGTTGAACCTGAAATTTCTTGCAGAAGCCAGTTGCGTTCTATAAACTGAATCACAGGTCACGTTCTGATTGGAAACCCTCGTGGTTCCTTGGCAGCTCAACAGGGGCATGCCTTGTCATGTGAGCTGCTTAGGAGTCACAGGCCCTGGCCTTTATTGTCTGCAGTTGTGGTTTAGTTCCTCCTGACCCTCCTCCCCAATGCCAGGACTTCTGATTAGCGGGATGCTGATAATGCCAGAAATCCCAGGAAACCTGGCTCTCAGAACCTAGATGCCTTTCTTTGTGTTGCCTGGAAGTAGAGAGTCCAGCAGCAACTTGAGGGACTCTGAGTCCGTGGAGATGGGAAGCTGGAGGTTTTGAGACCAGTTTCCAGGGCCAGGGAACCAAGGCTTCCAGTCTTCTTCACCATCTGGCTCCCTCTGTTGCTTTCCTGGGTAGCCAATAGCAGTGATGAAACTGACATCAATTTCAGGTATCAGCTCCTAGCCCATGAGACATAGTTTGTTCCAGAAACACTGTTTCCAAAATAATTTTTGGAGAGATTCCAGCTGGGGGATGGGGTGTGGGGGGTAGTATTTGTGTTCCAAATCAGTACAATCAAGCAAGCTGAACTTTCTGACAAACTGGAAATCCCGTGTGTTAGCTAGCTCAGCTTTAAAGTCACAAAAACACCTTTTAAATTTCTACCACAGGCTATTTTATTTTTTAATTCCATAAAGAGGTCATGAAAAAAGATAACAAAAAATGTCAACATCTTTATTGTTTTCAGATTTTTCTATTCAGATCAGTGTCAGAGCATATACATTTTACCACTGTGATAGTACATAGGAAAACTTATCGTTTATAAGGAAATTCTTTTTATTTCTTGGAATAAACCAGTGTTTTGTTTGCTTGTTTAAAATATATGTACTCTGACATTGAGAGTTAAATTTTGTGCACTGTCTAGAATGAATTAAATTTTTAAAACGTTAAATGTAAATACATTGTATAAGATGGACTGAAAATGTGTGTGTGTAGTTTTAGGACAATATGGTGCCAATGATGCCATATGGTGGAAATTAACAAAGGAATTGAAGAAATAAGTCTCTTTTTTATCTGCCTCATTAGATTTTTTGTTTTGTTTTTTAAGGCATACTTATTTCTTTTTGAGGGCTACTGGGTTTTTTTCCTACATTTTGAATGGAAATCAGTTGTAAGATTTTTCAGTAACATTGTAATGGCCTCATTACATCCATCAATCTGGGCATCATTCTTACAAGAATAATATAAATTGCTAAAAATGCTTAGCCTGTTTTCTGCTAACAATAGCAAATAATGACACTAATAATAATCTGCTGTGTCAGCTTTTTGCAGAAGAAAGCAGTAGGCTCATTGTATTGACTTGCATAAAAGTATTTGCAGTTTTTGTGTTCTGTAATTCAGAATATATGCACCCAGCAGAAGTAGAGCCTGCAGTTACAAACCTACTGTTTTTAAAGTAATATTCCTTGGTGGGTTAAAACAGAGTAATTCATATTTCCTCCTCATTGTTTCTTTTCAATGAGGTGTTACGAGTATAAATTCTGTTATTCCCTTGGTATACACATGTAATTCCCTTAAGATTAACATAGTTTGTTTCTCATTTTCAGATTCATTGTCCTAGATGCTTCAAAAAGTGTAGCTGCTTACAATAAGCAAAGATTTGTTTATCAAAACAAAATGGGATATGGAAGCGAAACAGGTTTTGAAAAACAAAACAGAGGAATCTGTTTATTGATTTCCATTTTATTCTTTCAGCTTTCTATATAGCAATCATAAATATTTTAGTATAGCATCATAGTAGTCTGTGCAAACATTTTCTATTCAGAAACAATAACAAAAGAACAAAATCTAAAGTCTAATCCTTGGTCTGTACTTAGCTGTGCTGGTGACAAGACATCTGTCCCTTTCTATTTTTTGTTCCAGTCTCAGAACTCCTTTGTCTCCATTGCAAATTTGAATAACTTCAGGACTGCTGAAATGTGTGTCTGACTACAGCCCCCTGGGATCATTTCAGCATCCAGGGATAACTGGCATGCAACAGAAAACTCTTGTTCCCTTCCTTCTTTCAGCCACATTTCCCATACAAGCAAACAGCATGTTGAGTCTGTTATACTGTGCAAGCTATACAGTTCCTGGGATTCCCCAGTATCATGGGAATTTTTAATGTATAAGACCAGGCTCTTTGCATTTCTGGCATGTTGTAAAAAGTTGTGAAGGTTCTGGCTTTACATTTTAAGAGCAACAATCTAATTTATGGTCTGCAGCTGTTGTGCATTCATCTCCTTAGGACTCAACAAATTAGAAAAGACAGGATGAGAGACCTTTAAGAAACACCCATTTGCTTCATTAGTGAGGTGTTACTCTGCTCTGCTGGAAGCGCTCTTTCAAAT
Organism: Carettochelys insculpta; assembly: GCF_033958435.1. Taxonomy (NCBI): domain Eukaryota; kingdom Metazoa; phylum Chordata; order Testudines; family Carettochelyidae; genus Carettochelys; species Carettochelys insculpta. The sequence continues at coordinate 19,083,620 of NC_134150.1, forward strand.
GAAGTGTAAAATGATTCTTGGACATTAAAAATCCCATGGAACTTTTCACTAAGGTATGGTTGTTAACCATGGTGACTTGACTTCGTACCGGATAGAGCAATTACACTTCATTTATGCAATACAGACCATAACAGAGAAGTCATATACCCTGTTCCAAAATATTTACAATCCTTCAAATGCTTATGATAGGTGCAAAAAGAATAATCCTCACTTTCCTGCCTAAATTTAGTGTAGTGTGCTGCTGTGTGCTTTTCAGGTCCTGAGTCAAAGGGGCTCACTCTCTTCCATTCCCTTTGACTTCGGTGGATATTGTGAGGGGTCTTTAACATCTCACAGAATGGGATTCAGGTGAAGTTATCCTTACATATTAATTCTCTCTCTCACAGGAATGTTCAAAGAGCTTTAAGTTTTCTTGGTGTAAAGAGCTATAGGATAGCAGAACTGTAATAGATGGGAATTGAGCTGTTTTAATAGCATTAGATACTTCATCAGATAAATACACACTTCTAACCACAATTATTGTTGCTTTTTCAGTGGATACCAGTGTTGCAGGATTTCAGAAGTAAGGACACACTCTGGGGTTTTGTGCCATATAAAAGCAATCAATCCTCAACTGAACTTTCTATTCCAATTACTCTTCATATTGGAGATTACAATATGGATGGCTACCCAGATGCTCTTGCCATACTAAGGAATACTTCTGGAAGGTACAGCATTTATGAAGCTAAAAGTAAAAATATTGTCAAAACATATATCCAAGTATCAGATCATGCAGTTTTAAGAATTACAGCATTGTTTAAAAAATTGTATTGGATATTGTTTTAATCTTAGATCGTCTCACTCTTGTTTATAAAAATGCATAGTTATTTATATTTACTAAGTATTTTCCTTTTTAAAGGTTTACATTTTGCACAGAAATTGTAAAATACATAACACCGTAGGGCTAGATCGTGTCTCAAAATGTAAAACTGTGCAGAAAAGTTAAGAGCAGTAAAGAGCCTTTTTGCTCTAGCATTCTGGATGACCACGAAATCTTGTACCTTCTAGATAAACAGTTCATTCAAAGGCATCTGTTATATTGACAGGAGTTGTGTATTTTCCAAGCTTAAAGGTAACAGACTCACCCTCAAATAAATGAAATACAATTATTTTTGTTCAACAACAGGAAGAATACAACGGGGTGGATCTGAGAAGTTGGAAACTCTTTGGATGCAAATTTATTTTTTGACCACCTACAAGTTTTTCTTGAACTTGCACCACTTTCATCTGGTGAATTGTTCACAGTGCAGTTTCCATCCTCTGTTCAATTCTCAGCAAGCGCCAAATAGTGGCTTAAATTTGTGTCACTTTCTGTTGCAGCTTGTGTAGACTTCAGCTCTTCTTCTGGTGTCTGAAAGTTTAGCAGGCTAGTTTGTTTCTGTCATTTGTTTCTGTTGATGCTGAGGATTTGTCCTCGTTCTATTCATTCAATCCATTTCAGGTAGTAATTTCCCCTTCTTTCACCTTTTCTTTCTCTAATGCTACCTCTATACTAGATCAAGAAAGTCAACTGCAGATACGCAATTTTAGCTGCGCCAGCTATGTTCAGCTGGAAGTTACGGTCAGCTAACTTGCCTGTTGGTACAGGGGAAGGTAAACAGGAGAGTTTCTTCCTTCACCCTCACTTACTCCTTACATCTTGCGAGTAGTACAGGGGTCAACTGGGACCCCTGAGAGCTCAGATTCGTGCATCCAGACTAGGCGCATGAAATTAAACCCCAGATTGATTGATCGTATGCAGATTGATATTCCCTGGTAGTGTAGATAAGCCCTAAGGCACTTTCTGCCTTTCTTAATTGTGTCTGTATCTTAACGACCTTCCCCCATCTACCCTTCCTCCTTGTTTTCTTTCATTCCCTTCTCTGTTCCTCACTCAATGTCATTTCTCATTTTTCTTTTTTTTTTTAATCTGTGCCTCATATTTGTTCTTTAATTCCAAGTATGGTAGCTCTCCTCTTCCCCACTACCTTATTTCTCCATTTATTTTTCCCCAATGGAGTGCCATAGGCACCCTGATGGAGAAGTTATTGGGGTTGGTTGGTGGGTCGGTTGGTGGTTTTTTCTGATGTCAACACATACCTCTGAGCCTCCATACTGGGGGAGTGGAGGGGACTGTCCTACATGGCTTTCCTTGCTGTACACCAGCCCTGTTTATGTTGGCCGCATGGATTGTAGTGCTGTAACAAAATATCGCCCCATATTCTTAAAATCCATACTAGTATTAGACAAGCTGCTCGTATATATTTGTTCATGTGGATATTTCATCCATATTGTGATCAAAGGGAACCCATCGCACTATTCCATACTGGTAGATTTCAGTACATATCAACTGAAGTTTGTCTGAAGGCCTTTGAGCCCACTTCACTGTTTGCTTCCTCAAACAAGTCGCATTTCCCTTTCATATCTTCATCTGCTTGGAGTTCTGAGAAATGAACTGGCCTTTGGGCTGGAAAATATTTCTTCTGGTTCTCCTTAGATCTGTGTTTCAAATCTTCTCTCTCTCTTCTTTTTGATGATGCTAATAACAAATTGGTAAAGCCCTCTTCTGTTCAGGCAGTTGGTCTGCCCCTCCCCCTTAGGCAGTTCGTACACTCTGAAGCAGTCATTGAGGCATTTATTTTAATGCCAAAAACGGTAAATGCGTTGTATTGAGGTTATCACACACTTCTCTGATCAGTGTGTCCATTTATTTATTATAGTTATACTGTGTCAGTAAGACCTACACAGTCATAGTAGCATGATGTTGTCGTACTGTATAGATGAGCCCAGATCACTGGATTTTTATTGCTTGCATCAGCGCAAAAGTCAGAGCTGGCACACAGTACTCCAGAAGACATTATGCCCAGTTGCTTATCTTCTACTGCATGTATTGTACTTCATACGTATTTCTTGCATATATGCATTTCAGGTTTTGATAGTAAGTTTTAATACTTAAAACACATTTTACAAATTACTGTGTATAGTCATACAACAAAAAGAGAAAGAGGAAGCAAGAATAATTTCCAAACACTCAGAGCTCTTTACACCATAAAATAGATTCAAGTATACAACGACAGAGACCTCCAGGCACTGCATGCACACAGGCAACTGTTAGACTAGAGGAGGATAATGGGAACTATCTCTTAAAACACTTCAAAAAAGTGACAAAAAAAATCCTTCCTTCCTTCCCAAACTACTTTGCTGATACATTTACTGTCATCACTTTCTAAAATGTCTGTAGTATCTCACACACGCTTATTTGCTTAGTTCTCTGTACGATCAAAGTACCAGACAAGAGAAAAGTATCTCAAAATCCCTGTAATACTTTGAAAAATCCCTACAAACCACATTTTAAAAGCTCCATAAACTCAGATTACTGAGAAAGTCATGAAATCTAATCTATATTAGAAGGAATTTTAAAATGCATATGATTGAATATCTCATGTAAAACTATATTTAGTATCGTGTCAGTCTGCTATAAGGATGAGTAGGATACTAGTATTTGCAAGTAATGCAAATTTTAAAAACCCACCCATTTTATTGTCTACCATATTCAAACATAATGCCCACCATTAGCAATTTCAGATGGGTACTCTGTCTTTATAATAATTACAGGTGGATTTTAGCCAACCTGGTGCCTCCATTTTAAGACTTTGTTCTAAGTACAGCTATGTGAATAATTAAATTTTTTCGTTTGCGATCCTTACCAAAAGGCTGGGGGTAGGCGTTGGGAATTGATTTCTGATCAAAAAAAATAGTTTGGTTCACCAGAAATGAAACATTTGGGCTTTTTTCAGGTTTACTTTTTATTAAAATAATAAAACTAAGTATGTTTCAAAATGAGAACTCATTTTATATAAAAGTAAACTTTTAATTTAAAACATGTCAGAACACATTGCAATTTTTTTTTCAGATTAAGTGTATTTATTTTATTAAATCAGTTCAGTGAATTGGGTATTGATTGGCTTAATGTTTTTTTTGGTAGACCCAAATATACCTTTTTTTTATTTTTTTTAATTATTTTTGGTCCAAAAGGACTTCACTTGAGAAAAATTCATTGAGGTCCATTTTTCAATTATTACGTTGATGACCTGTCTGATCTGACTTATCTTTTCCTCTTTTGATAAGTACTATTGATACTGGGCCATTTCTACCTTGTCAGCTCTGGCCCTCCCTTTTACTGGGAGCCCACACTTTACATATCCCTCTGAAACCACCCCCCATTCATGCATTCATGCATCTGATGAAGTGGGTCTTTACTCACGAAAGCTTATGCTCCAAAATATCAGTCAGTCTATAAGGGGCCACAAGAATTTTTGTTGTTCTCATGGTTTTGTTAAAAACAGATCATGTCAAACCAATCTAATAGCTTTCTTTGATAGAATAACAAGTCTTGTGGATAAGGGAGAAGCGGTGGATGTGGTATACCTAGACTTCAGTAAAGCATTTGACACGGTCTCACATAATATACTTATCAATAAACTGTGCAAATACAACTTAGATGGGGCTACTATAAGGTGGGTGAACAACTGGCTGGATAACCGTACCCAGAGAGTAGTTATTAATGGTTTTCAATCTGGCTGGAAAAGTATAACTAGTGGGGTTCCGCAGGGGTCTGTTTCAGGACCGGTTCTGTTCAATATCTTCATTAACGATTTAGATATTGACATAGAAAGTACACTTATTAAGTTTGCAGATGATACCAAGCTGGGAGGGGTTGCAACTTCTTTGGAGGATAGGGTCATAATTCAAAAGGATCTGGATAAACTGGAGAAATGGTCTGAGGTAAACAGGATGAAGTTTAATAAGGACAAATGCAAAGTGCTCCACTTAGGAAGAAACAATCAGTGTCTCACATACAGAATGGGAAAGGACTGCCTAGGAATGAGTACAGCAGAAAGGGATCTGGGGGTTATAGTAGACCACAAGCTAAATATGAGTCAACAGTGTGATGCTGTTGTGAAAAAGGTGAACATGATTCTAGGATGCATCAACAGGTGTGTTGTGAACAAGACACGAGAAGTCATTCTCCCGCTCTGCTCTGCGCTGGTTAGGCCTCAGCTGGAGTATTGTGTCTAGTTGTGGGCACCGCAGTTCAGGAAGGATGTGGAGAAATTGGAGAGGGTCCAGAGGAGAGCAACGAGAATGATCAAAGGTCTAGAGAACATGACCTATGAAGAAAGGCTGAAAGAATTGGGCTTGTTTAGTTTGGAAAAGAGAAGATGGAGGGGGGACATGATAGCAGTTTTCAGGTATTTAAAAGGGTGTCATAAGGCAGAGGCAGGGAACTTGTTCTTCCTTGCCTCTGAGGATAGAACAAGAGGCAATGGACTGAAATTGCAGCAGGGGAGGTTCAGGTTGGACATTAGGAAAAAGTTCCTAACTGTCAGGGTGATCAAACACTGGAACGAATTGCCAAGGGAGGTGGTAGAATCTCCATCACTGGAGATATTTAAGAAGAGGTTAGATAGATGGCTTTCAGGGATGGTCTAGAAAGTGCTTGGTCCTGCCATGAGGGCAGGGGGCTGGACTCGATGGCCTCTCGAGGTCCCTTCCAGTCCTACTCTTCTATGATTCTGTGAAGCTACAGACTAACACAGCTACCTCTCTGATGCTATAAACCTATGTGCAATTCAATTTTAAGGTATATTTTATAAGCATAGAGCAGCTGAAGTATTATGAGGACATTTGCATGTACTATTTGGAAACAGTAAGCCACAATGAATTTTTCCTTAATGTCATAGTGTAGAATGCTGTTGTGTAATATACAGTTTGTTACTGTAGAATTCAAATCGGGAGGTGCAATTAGTTAAAATATAGCAACACCATTTTCCTGTGGAGGAAAGATAATACAATTTCTTTACCACAGGTCCCCTGCAGCTCTGTTGAAAAGGTAGTACTGATACTCGATCTCCAATGGCAACAGACCTGCAGAAAAGACATTTTCTCTTTTATTAGGCTTTTTATTTTCAGTATATACGAGAATGAATCTGAATGTGTGGAAAAAATTCATTTTTTTTATTTCTCATGAGCATGTTTAAGTCTTCATAGTAACCATATTTCTTCTGTATTGCAATATATTTAATCAAAGATTGTTTTTTGATGGTCTCTGTGCAATCCTACTTATAATATACGGAACCTCTGAGACTGAGCAGCTCTTGAAAAGCTGTTTCTATTGTCATGCAAAAAAGAGCTCACCCTCAGCAGCAGCTCTCCCAAATGCTGCAATGACACAACATACTCTCATGCCCTTATGCTGGAACTTCCCTTTTTCTAGCTTAATAATTTCTTGTAAATACAGTAGTGTCTGGTAATTTAGTATTAATAGTGATCCCTTATTCCAAAATACCTGTAAGGTGAACTGTTAGGCCGGAAGGAGGTTACCCATGGAATTCTTCAAGAAACTGTTTTGGGGCCAATCTTACTTAACATTTTAATTACTGACCTTGGCACAAAAAGTGGACATGTGCTAATAAAATTTGTAGATGACACTAAGTTGAAAGGGTTTGCCAGTGCAGAGGAGGAGCAGAATATTATACAAGCCAACCGGGATATCCTTGAAAACTGAAGTGATACAAAGGAGTTGAAATATAATAGAGGCAAGTACCAGGTCATGTATTTAGGCCCTAGCAAAAACTTTTTCTCTAAGTTGGGGGTGTATCAGAAGTGAAAGAGGAGGCAAAAGGCCTGTGTGTATTGGTTGATCATAGGTTGACTGTGAGACAACCATGTGATCTGGCTGTAGAAAAGACTAATGCAGTCATAAGATACATCAAGCAAGATACTTCTGGTAGAGCCAGGTTAGTGTTAGTATCATTAGTCATTGCACGATGGAGCCAACCCAGTAATAGGTTTCTTCATAGCTGAACAAACACCAAATGCCAAGAGTACTGTGCAAGAAGACCAAATGGTCTTTCACAGGTGCAGTACTGCTGGACCAGAGCTACCAGACATACCTTCCTGCCCATTCCCCTGCTACTCAGAGTCATGAGGAAGATTACAATGTATGGAGCAAACACATTACCGATAGCCCCAGTGGAAGGAAAGAAAAGCCTGCATTCCAACTCGGAGGGTCTCCACCTTGCAGCATAAAAGTAGATTTTCCTGCTAATGGAGCCAGCATAAGCCTTCCTGTTAAAAATCAGGAATGAGTCCACCCTAAAATACTATAAACAAAAATGTTAACTGTTTATTATCTGGGAAGGTAGTGAAGGGCTCACTCTGTCTTAAGCTGTGATCTCTATGGCTGTCTCTAGACTGCAGGGTTCTATCGACAAAATGGGCTATTTTGTCAGCAAAACCTGGGGGGCGTCGAGATTGCAAAGCATGTTCTGTAGACAGCAAGTTAACAGAATGGAGGGGTTTTGTTGACAGCTGTACCCTGCTCGCCACAAGGAAGAATGCCTCTGTTGAGAGAGATCTGTCAACAAAAAGCAGGTGTGGGTGTTCCCAGGGGCCTTCTATTGATAGAGGAGGTCTCCAGGATGCCACACAGGTGCCCCAGTGGACATGCTGTCCAAAGCAATCCGCATTCTATGGTTCCTGCCTCCAGGCCTTCTTAAAGCTGCAGGCAGCCCAGAGAACCCCATGGCAAGTAGCTCCGTGGCCCCCCCAGGCTCCAAGAAGCCCCATCCTGAAGTGAGGCAGAGATCCAGGCCTTGCTGGACTTGTGTGCAGAGGCGGAAGCCCTGCAGGACCCCAGAGCCACCCACAACATGAGGGGCTAGGCCGGGTCCCCTGCAATGCAGACTGACATCTCCACATACCCAACAGCCAGCTCACAGCAGGGGGACCAGTGTGCCCGAGTCTAGCTTCTGGCACAAGCTGGAATTGCAGAATGTGCACTCTGCTTGACCACCCAACGTAAATGTCCGTGAACTGTCCACAGTGGTTGACGATGGGCCTGCAGCACCATGGAGAAGTAGCCTTTCTGTTGATGAACTTGGCTGTGCAGTATTTCAGGGCACAGATCAGGATGATGGTCCTGACACAGTTTGTGAACCCCGGGGCGGCAAATCTGCCAACAGCCTGGTCAGGGTTTCGCAGATGGATGACCCTCTGCAGCAGGTTAGAGCTGACTGCTCTAACGACCTGCAGAGGGAGGCAACCAAACACACGTGACAGGGAATGAGGGAGGTAGTACTGGGCTGCCAGGGGGGTTCTGGGCCACTGGGCAGCCCCCGCCCCCTCCCTTCCGCTCCCCCAGGGATGGGGCTTCCCCCTGCCCCCCTCCACCACTCACATCCCCCCAAACTCACTTCCTGAGGGCCATGCTTCAGCAGGATGTCCCTCCTCCCCACCCCATCAGCAGGGACTGCAGCCTGAGAGTGAGTTACCTCCATGCCCCCAATGGTGGACTTCCCCAAGCCAAACCGATTGCCCACCAACCTGTAACAGTCGGGGTGTTGAGCTTCCACAGGGCTATCGTGACCCACTTCTCCCTGGGGACGGTAGGCTGCAGCTGAGGGTAACGTCTCCAGAAGGCAGGCATGAGCCAGGCACGAGCCAGGCACAGAGCTCCAAGAACATGATCTTCTTCATGCAGAGCGTTTGGAGCCACTGCTGGTCATATCTCAGTGCCCCAACGGTCTGATCTGGTGTGGTGCCTCCAGAGCTGCCTGTGCACCTTGGCATGTGTTTGCCAGTGTAGCTCCTGCAGCCAGGATGATGGTTCCAAGGATGATATTGGGGTCAACTTCGTGGAGGAATAAGAAGGTAGCTGCCAGAAAGTTCAGCACAAGCTGCAGCATGTCTGTGTGAGGGCATCACAATCCCAGGGGCAGCTCCGGCAGTATGTCACCCAGAGACCCACCGTGTCACCCGCAAATGCAGGGCATGCACAGAGCTCATTGTTGTCTTTTGCCAGGGGTAGGCAAGCCTGCAGCAGGGGCAGGGAACAGCCGTCTGGAGTGGTCTCTTGAAGTGCACCTCCACATTGACTCTCGGAAGGAACTGGTAACCTGAAACCAGGGCTGACATTGTTCCAGGTGGCTGTTTTGCTGAGAGACGGGCTGGGCTGTCTAGCCACTCTCTGTCGGGAGGGCACATCTCTCTTTTGATGTGCCTTGGTATATGGACACACTGTCGACAGCAGTTTTGTTGCAAGATATCTTCCAATGCAAACTTCTGTTGACAAAAGGCTGCAGGCTCGACATAGGTTACCATCCTAGATTAGCTCCCATACTGTACACCTTACATTTCAGCACTTACCTTTCCTAACGGTTTGTGTATCAAAAATATTTTCTCGTCATACTTATGCTGAGGACAAACCCATCTTCTTTCCCCATAACGACAGTCACCATGAAGGCCTCATCCTAGGTTCCTGCTGAAGATGGTTTGATATTTTTACCAGTTGCAGTGTATTGCCTCCACGTGGTCTTCTTCACGTCCCACTCATAGAGGGGAAATGCATTTTTGTACCCTAGGTGTAAAGAAGGTACTTTCTTTTTGCCCAGAAAAGACCCAAGCTCTTCGGAAAAAATAGCAGATGATGTTTAGCCTAAGAGGAGAGATGCAAAAGAGAATGTGTTTACCAGAAACTTTCGTATTGTGTTAGAAGAATGTTTAGGACAAGGCGACATCTAAGCTAAGAAGCCAGTGTCCTGTGGCTTCAAGATCCACTCCCCAAGAACTGTCACAGCATCAGTGGCAAGCCTTATGCTGGTTCCTGTGTCAGCAGAGGCAATGGTAAGCTGGTACACCCACCTAGACTGCTCTGGTAAGAGCTGGCTGTGGTACTCGGCTGCAGGAGGAGGCTGTGTAGTTCCAGTGGGCTCCTGGGGCTCTTCTGCAGGGTGCCATGCTAAGCAGAAGGCAGGTGAAAGGAGCTGGCAGTGGGTCTCCCTGACACCAATCTGGGACTGCTTAAGCCCCACCTCAAGGGTACTATTAGGGAGGTCAGAGAGCTGGGCACCCAACCCCCTCACATTCCTACCAGAGCTGTTTGTTGTTTTCTCCTTTCCTTCTGTCACTGTCAGGGAGCATCAGGAAAGCACACAGCTTTCCTGCTTCCCCCTTCTCTTTTTCTCTGCCTGTCTGCTCAGGGGGTGTGGGCAGAGGAGTGAGTGACCCACCCTGTGCTTTCTTCTCACTCCCTGCGGGAAGAGGAGGAGCAAGGAGCAAGCAGCAATGGTAGGAACCCAGGGGAGGAGGAGGGCTAAAGCTCCCCACCATCTCTACAGGGTGCCCTTACCCTCACCATACCCTCCTACACACACCAGTCCCTTGCTCTGAGTTACCCTATTCCCCTGGGCCTGATGCATGTACCACTTCACACATCCCAAACCCTGAGCCTGAGCCCCTCCTTTCACCCTCTGCCCTGACTCTGGAGCTCCCCAACCCCTTACCCTGAGTCCCCCTCACACCCAAACCCCCAATCTCCACCCCACACTTACGTTTCTTACAGGTCTTGTCTTATTGGGTCCCCAACCCCTGCCCTGAGCACCCCACCCCAGAGGGGAGGGGTAATGCAACAGTAACCTGTAAGAGATGTAAGTTATTTTCACCTCTGAATGTCAGAGATATAAAGCAGCAGCTTGGCTTTAGCATTGTGCTGCAATGCCCTTGTTCAGGAGAGTGCAAGCAGCGCTCCACCAGATACATTGCAATACATCTCCTACAAGCAGAAACGCCTGGAGGCCTTCAAAGAATAGAAGTTATTTGTCAGTTCCTCTTCAAGAATAGCATCTGTGGACATATGCTACCTGTCCATCATCCCCCTCTGTCTCAGTGTTTTGTATGAACCTCAGGAATCCCTGGTTAGGGAAGAGAAACTGAGGCTACGTCTACACCACGAGATAAATTTGAATTTAAGGCAGTTAACTTGATATTACCACATGACTGTCTTCACTGTGAATACCATTAGCTCTATTTAGGGAGCACTAATATTGAGATTATAATATTGTCGGAACCTGCTTGGGTGTAGCATCAAGTTTGAGTTTAAAAGTTCCAATAAAGGCCAGTGTGGAGGCACCACATCTTAAAAACCAAATGTATAGCCTCCAGAGCTGTCCTGTATGTAACCCACAGTGTCCCTCAGCGCTCCGCTCTGGCCGCTGCTCTCCAGGTGCACAGGAGTTAGGTAACAGGAAGACCGTGAATTTCAAATCGGGACCAGGAAGCCTGTGGCTGTGGGCTTGTGTTTCTGTGGCAGCCTGCAAAGTGTCTGTCTTTCTTTGCTATCAGCAGTGTGAGCACAGCTACGGATTACAAATAGCCCCAGCAGAGAGTTTGTTGTTCTGTCTCTACCTCTGCCAGCTGAGTACTTGGTATTTTTTTCTGTGCTGCTTGGTGCCAGCCGCTGCCCCGACGCAGCACTTGGCAGCAAGGCTGTTGTGGGGTTGTGCTTGTATGAGAGAATGAGAAACTTCTTCTCAGCTGTTTACATTTGTGCACACCCCCCACCCCTCAGCACAGGTGCCACTCAGTCAGGGTCTTTCCCGCACTCTACCACAGCACGTGGCTAGCCCCAGCCCCCCAATAAAAGGATGTGCCTGCTGCTTGGTGCTGAGCATGCTGCCAGGCAACACCATGTCCTGGTCCTGGCTTGTGTGCAGTTAGGGCTCCAAGGGCCAGAAAGATATTGTGGGGCTTACAGCCTCCTGGGTGCACTACTTTAACTGGCCCCCAGTGAACCCACACACACATCCCCGCCCCAAGAAGGACCTGGGGGCTGGGTGCCACAGGGGGGAAGTCTCCCTTGGCAGCTATGAATTGCAGGGGCTTGCAGCCATGGGGGAGATGACTGCAACTACCCCCCCCCCCCCCGCTGAAACCCCTCACATCCCAACAAGGACCTGGTGGGGGCTACCTGCTGCTGGGGGGGAGGTCTCCCCAGAAGGCTGAGATTTTCAGGGCCTTTCTGCCAACAGGGGGGCTACTACCTCAACTGGCCCACCACTGAACCCCCACCACCTGCCCCAACAAGAACCCAGGGGGCTAGCTGCCACCGGGGTTGAGAAGTCTCCCCTGGTGGCTACGAATTGCAAGGCCTGACTGTTGCCCAGGGGGAACAGTTCAGGAGGCGCTCAAGCCACAGACCCCACACCCCGATGCCAAAAAAGATTTCCAAGGATGATGTCAACTCGCCATTCAACCTCCTAAATATCAAACCACACTACACTAGCAATGAAATTTGGCGAGTCCCATCCCCCATGATGGCAATTTCTGTATAGTGCAGAGGGAGGACAAAAATCTTATTTCCTAGCTTTGCCTATCCTCTTTCTTCTAACTTTGCCACCCCTTCACGCAGGGAAGAGTGGGCGGAGGGCCAGCTGAGAACAGCCTGTGCGCAGAAGCTGTACAGTGGACCGAGAAGCCAAATACCTTCCTCTCAGCAACTCTTTTTTTTTTTTTCCAAAAACTTTACTGTCAACTTTTTCTTCAAGATTTTCATTGTCCCTGTGTTATTTTCAGGGATTGGATGAAATCACAGGAGAGGTGGGACAGTCAGTGGAGGGCCAGTTGAGAAGAGACACGCCTGCTAATTTTTATAAAACCCTTGATAATTCAGTTACAACTTGAGTTTTAAAAAGCAATTCAGTTACGGAAGAAAGAGATTTCTGTTCATTTGGCACTCTTTGTTGGTGCTCTACTTTTCCTTCCTTCTGATTAGGAAAAATAAATGTTTGCTTACCATGAGAGGCGAATGAGGACAATGCAAAGTGGGAAGATGATGTCAAATACCAGTGAAAATACTCAGAATGCTATGGGGATGACGGAACTTTGGGATATGTTCCCACAATGCACTGCTGCAACAGTCCATGTTTGTCCCTTCAGTGAGCCATAAGTCGACTTTGTAAGGTGCATGTGAGGAGGTGAGGATAATCAAATTCAAATTTATAAAATCCAGCATTACAAAATCAATATTAATGCATTTGAATTTATCTTGTAGTGTAGACATAGCCTGAGATTGTTGGAAGTGCATCTCCTGACATACATTAGGGCAGTGTCACAGCACATGAAATCAGTTGTGCACTCCCCAAGCAAGAGTGTTTTAAATCAGTTCTGCAGCTTGACACCAGGACGCACAACCTCACACAAGTGAATGCAAAGAAGACACTCTGAGTTATTTGGTAAATAACTCATTCACTATTAAGATTAGTTTTCTGTAATACTCGTGTGACACAGTGATGCACATATTTTTAGTAAAATGCTAGATTCCCCTGAATAGTTCAGAGAAAAAGTATTTCAGATATCAGAAAGAATCCTGACCACCATTTATTGTTATGTGAATATCTTACTACTTGCCTAAATATAAATAACTTTTTATTCAAGTTTTCTGTATGAATTGGCGAAATCCTGCATATTTAACTTAACATATAAAATGCTTTTTTAATGGATGAAGGCCCTTAGCAACCAAAGTAATTTACATTTGCAATTTACTGAAGTCTGTTCTGTCTTCAGTCCATCCTGAGGCAAGTCTTTTTTCTTTGAAGTTGTTGCCCAGAAAAGAATTTTGCAGTCCAATAGCTTTCCCTGAAAAATGATTATTGAATCAGTCTGTAATACAGAATTTATAATTAAATGTCATAAAATCATTATTGCATACTAAGCATTTTACTTTGCACCTTCAATAGAAATTGAGAATAAATATATTAGTTATAAATGAACTATTCCTTGAAAAGTAGTTTATAAGATACTAGGTATTGTTTTAAATATAAAACTTCATTTTATTATTGTTTGTATATGCCTCCTTCATCCTTAGTTCTAAAGATTTATTTCACATCTAAAGAAATATAAATTGGTCTAATGAGTTTTCTGCAGTGCGAGTCAGGAGTGAATCATTGTATAGTGCCAACATTTCAGTATCGCAGCAGTGCACATAGAGGCCAAAGTCTACTTTAAAACAACTGCGAGTGAACAATCTTGCGTTCCCTATTGTAGCATTCTGTCACTTTGCCTCCTTTTGGGAGCCAAGTAATATCCCATGCCATCTGTCAAAGGGGCCTCAGCCCACAAATGTTTGTGTGGTGAAGTAGATGACATACTCTAACCAAGATTTAATATCAAGTTGCTGTTTTTTAAAGGCTCAGTTGTATAATATGGCAGAGCTGCTCACAGAATGGTCAAACACTCCATTATAATATAACGTACTGACAAATCTAATTTTGAAACAAATGGGAAACTCACAGGCTCCCACTTCTGTCTTGCCAATCAGTGATACTTTTCTGTTAACCCTGTTGTACCACCCAAGAAAGAAGCTGTTTTCTTTCAAATGTCACTTGGTCCCTGAAACAAAATCACACACTATGGAAGAGTTATTCAACTTAAGCTTTTTTTAAAATTCATATATTTATCCAATTTTGAACTGAAGACATGTTTCACTTCCCATAGTCCGGAAAAGATAAGCAATAAAGGAAGAACACCTGTGAATTAGACCCCAAAATAAATAAGACTTTGTAGCAGACAGTCAAGAGTAGAGCTTCTCCTTAAGAGGAAATGGTGATTTAAATTTAAAATCTTGCTTCATCTTGTGCCCATATTTCTCATAGCGTAATACTCAGGATCTAGCTCTGCATTAGGGCTTGATGATGCTCTACTCTCTCTTCTGCTCTCTCTTCACACAGGACTTTTAAGTAAAAAGACTAAGTGAAAACCTCTCGAAAACATTCTGTATGCCAGGCAGACCTTCTGCCTGTGAGCATTTTGTCTTCCAAAACTTAAATAAAATATTGAACAAATTTTTAATACATCTCAAACCTTTTGTGTAGGATAGTGGTGGTTTAATTGTTATCAAACCATTCTAGAGAGAAGGGCATATCATACCTGACATTGCATCTGTGTTGCTTCTAAACAAAAGACTGGTCCAGAATGCACAGCACAACGTGGATTGATTTTCCTCTTCATAGGATGTCACTCCGTAGATTATGAAGGTACCTGGTCTCAGTAAGCCATAGCAAATGCTAGATGGACATTAGCAGCTGAATGAGTTTCTAGGTGGAAGTGGTGGGTCACCTGGATACTGCTCATATAGTTTACAACTTCTTCCTTCAAGACAGAGTAAAAATATTACAGTATATTTAAGTTTGGGTGTTGTTGTCTCCAGACAAGTAAGTCCTTCTGTTACAGAACATTGCATAGCAACTGTTGTTAGAACCAAGGCATGCATCTGCTGTTGCTTTGAGTGTGAGGGGACAATAGCGTGTATCAAAAAAAAATTTTCGTGCAAGGAGACTCTAAGAAGTAGATATTTTGATGAAAGTGCAGCAATTGATTATTTTTAAAATATTTGATAGGAATTTAGTCACCCCATGAACTACTGAAAATATTTTAATTTGCTTCTTGCTAGCTTTAAAAAAACAAGACACCAGAGGAAGTGGGTCTGTCCCACGAAAGTTCACCTAATAAACTACTTTGCTAGTCTTTAAAGTGCTACTTGACTGCTTTTTGTTTTGAAGACACCAGAGGGAGGATTTGTTTCCTGCTCTCATGGGTCCATGCAGTTAGATCACTTTTTGGCCACCTATAATTTGTTTCAACAGACCTTTTTCTCAAGACACCTTTATAATTGTCTGTAAGAGTGTCAGTACCCCCCTCTGACAAGTGCCCCCTCTGGTTGGGTGTTTCAGAGATCTTTAAACCAGTCCAACCCTGGTAGGTTGCCATATTCCCAGGGCTTGCTCCCTGGACACACTATTTTCTTGTGGCCCTCCCCAGGCTCAGTCCACACAGTCCCCAAAGCCATCCAGGATCTTCTTCATTGCTCTCCTCAGGCCCTGCTAGCAAACTGTTTTGGGCTCAGTCCTGGCAGCAAGCTAGAAGCCTCTGACTTCTCTGGGTCCTGCTCTGACTTTGATGTCTTTTGTGCGGCGGTTCACTCAACCAGTAAGGCATGCCGTCCTTTCTGCTCCAGGTTCCAGCCGCAACTGCCTGCTGGTCTCTTCTGCAGACCCTTTTATACAGTTCCCTTGGTCCTGATTGGCTGCTTCCCCTGAAGTCACTTTAATTTGCTTGGAGAATCTCTCCCTCCCTACTTTCCCAGGATGAGTGCAGCGGAGTCCTCAGGCCTCTGCTCCATCAGTGGGCCACTTGTTGTGGCAAAACTTTGTCATTCATGGGGAAGGTGAATTAAACAGCTATGAATTTTTATTCCAGTTATAGTCATCATTTTTAAAAATCATGTGTCAGAAAACAAATAGGGAGATGAAAATCTGTGACATGTTTTGAATAAATGCTGCCGTCGGTATTTTTAGCCCCAACACTTTGGGGTTTTCAGACACAGATGGGTAGAGAAGTTGCTCTATAACTGTCATGGTTTTCTGGAAAACTGATGTGTATTTGCTGTGTGGTTATCATAAAGTTACTGTGTATCATTTTATACTGACTTAGTAAATAATTTTTCAGTCAAGTTTTGATTAGATCGTAAAGGTAACTATTGTAAATGTTTGAAGTGAAATGGAATAGCCGGGAAATGAGAATTTTCTTAAATTTCATTGTCCCAAAGGCAATTTGTACTGCAAATTGTGTTTGTCTGAATTTTTTTGATAGCCTACATTTTGTTTTTAAATGTAGGCTGCTTGTGTGGGTGAGCTCATGAGCTGTCACTTCCCCAAGGACATACCTGTGATCTCATTTGGACTCAATGATACTGGTTGTATTCAGTAAATGGTGCCCGCAGCCAGAAGCTGAAAATGAAAACTTGACTTCCTACCTTAATAACTGCAGTTGTGGTTCACAGATACTTGAGCGAATACATGCATGACTGAACTATGGTTATTGTTCTCAAAATAGCATAAATATGTCACCAGTGCAGTGAGGGATTTCAGCAAAATATCTGGTCACGTGGCCGACTCACTCACTTTTGCTATTAGGTAATGTTTACAAAGAAATTGAGGCATAATGCCAGTTTTGATATGCATTTCCAGTTGGATACAATATTTGCCTGGTCCATTCCAAAATTTAGAAGTGCAAATACATCAGATCAGCAGTTGTCACTGTTGATATTCAGCAATTTAATTTTTCTTGTCCAGGATGGAGTTCTCATTATTGCAGATTACTGGAGAAAAGGGGTATCCTAATCTGGATAGTAGTGGTGAAAATGCTTGCCCCAGAAACATCTTAAACCTAGATGATGTCCATGACAGAGGGTGGCTGGGATGGCAGAATTATACAGTCTGGCAAATATCAGTTATGGAGATGATATTGTGGATAAAACAAAAGACTGGAAGTTGAGAGAGCTGG
Organism: Carettochelys insculpta; assembly: GCF_033958435.1. Taxonomy (NCBI): domain Eukaryota; kingdom Metazoa; phylum Chordata; order Testudines; family Carettochelyidae; genus Carettochelys; species Carettochelys insculpta. The sequence continues at coordinate 19,100,819 of NC_134150.1, forward strand.
ATTCTGCTGCCAAATCTGCCACAGATTTTCTCTGTGAATTCAGTTATCAGTTTCCTCATTTGTCAGATATGCGTGTTACCTACTGCATAGGCTCAGATATATGAGGCATGTCCATTTTACGCAGTCTGATTGTCAGGGTTAAGTGTTTTAAAACTTTCTGATATTCTTATGTAAAAGTCACTATACTGTGGAAGTGCTCACCTTTCAGTTTGCCTAACCACATTATCAAGGACAGCAAGCTACAAAAGCAGTACACCTCAGTAAAGCTCTTCTGACTCCTCTTTAAAATGCATGCAAAGATATCTATGCATGTGCATACACACACAAGGTGTCTTCCAGATAGTCTAAATTCTCAGAAAAGACGATACTTTTGATATTGCCTCACATATTTATCATTTGCACATATCTGGTTCTGATGATCAGCTGGTTGCTTCAGAAGACAAACATTTGAAAGCACTGCTTTGCTTCAGGTAAAATCAAAGCTGATTTTAGTACATCAAGTTAAAATTCCAACATTCTGCATCCTCTGATCAACTGAGTCTTTGTAGGAGAAGTGCCTAAGATGTTTTTCTAAGGGTATGTCGTGTTAGGTGCAGTAACTGCTTTTGTAAGTGATGCACAGGTTGAATCTCTCTAGTCTGGAACAGTCTCGTCTGGCAATATCTGTAGTTCCGCATGATTTTAGTTAGCCAGATGACCAAGATTCCCATGATTCCATAAAGTTTGTTTACAGCCACCCAGTCCTGGCTGTCAGTGTACTATGCTGTTATTTAGCTGTAAATTACTCCTACATCTCTTCTAAGAGACCAATAAGCAGTGGAAGTGTTCGTAATGCTGCTAGAAAATATTGACCTTTGCGTCAACAAATTCTCTCATTCAGCACCAGTGAGGTCCTGTGGATGCTGGACTAAAGAGGTTCAACCTGTAGTTGTGTAAATAAAAAGACACCTATAATATATTATACAGAATCTTAATGTCCAGTGCATCTCTTTACCCTATTATTTCAGTGCCGCGGTGTATATATAATCTATTGGCATCTGTGTCAACTCACAGTAAGTTAATATGGCATTATTTGATGATGCCTTTCTCCACGTGAGAGGAGGAATGTTTTAATGTAGTGTCTATGGAACCAGTGAGAGATCATGAGCCTGTTGTTCCAGGTGCTGTACACAATCATAATAAAACAGGTGCATTCCCTGAAAGTTTTTAATCTGTACGGTAGGTTCGCCCTAGTTTTGCAACTTACCCTTTCTCAGTATGATCTGCCAGTTAGACCAACTGCTTTGTTTTAAGTTTATCCTAGCAGGATACTGCAGATCTTTGGATGAAGCTACATTAGAAGTATTAGTTCTTGACTTTTTAAATATTTAGTATTTTTTCTATACGTAGCGTAGACATCCATGTGCTACATTTGGAATGCCTTCCGTTTCTTGGTCGTGATTCAGCAAAGTCCAGCTTCATTATCCAGATGCCTAACTTTAAGAATGTCCTTAAGTGCTTGTCTAAATCAGGGCTTGTGGAACCACTTCTGAAAGAATAGTGATCTAAATGAGTTAAATTCGATACAGTTCACTGTATGTGGTTGCCACTACTTAAAAAGCTGGATGGTGTTAGTTTTTATGTGAATATTAAGTGATACCACCAAACTATTTCCAATACGTATCAGTAAACTTTGGTAGCCTCCCGTCCTCTGTTTTACTCCCAAGTGCTCAGTGTTTGCTTTCAATCTTGTACTGTTAGAGAGAGCTGCATTTCAGTGGTGCTCTAAAAAGCACTTAGGTCTGATATCAAATATGAAGTGCTACTTTACTTACACACGCACACGCGTGCGCGCACACACACAGTATATTCATTTGCTATGAGCAGTGGTAAATCAGAGTCCAGTAGATTTTAAAATACTGGATTATAGTTTGCTTTTCAAGAAGTGAGTAAACATTAATACTGACAAGGGGGAAAAGATTCTGCAAATACCTTGGGTGAAATTCTGACCTCATTGAAGTCAATGGCAAAAACCCCATCTATGTGTGGGATTAGAATTTCACCTCTGGTGTTAAAGATGATGCAGGAGTATATTAAGTTGTGTGTATGTTTCTTTAATTTAACATGCAGCTCAGAAGACATTTGTAATATATGGTATAGATATTTTGCTTGGAATATTTTGAAGGGAAGAGTCTCATTGATCAACTACTGTGATGGGATTAATTGCTACCCCCAAACAACCCCCATTCAATGGATAAATTGTGGGAGTTTCTGTTGTTTGAAAGTCAAACACCTTTTTTTATTGGTGAGTTTTCTTCTTGGACACATTCATCTTGAGTGTGTAAATCTGTGCTCCTTGGCTCTGTGTTTCAGTTGTGGTGTAAATCTAATTATTCTTTCAAATATAATGTGTGCTTCTTGATGCTTTAACTGTATCATCAGAATGCTCTTAAGAAAATAAAAGAAGGACAAAGTCACAAAACACTGTAATCAAAGACAACCCCCAAATCAAGGAAAACATTAACTGTACGAGCCAAGAGAAAGAAGTAGTGTTGCTATTATTTGTATTGGATATTAAGGTTGTCCTGCGACAAAATTAGTCCTTTTATTAATTCAGACCATATTTTCAGTGGTAACTGAAAATCTTAAGAAATTAGGTGACTTTTCAGGGAAACAAATTGTTCTGACTTTTAAGACAAAATTGTACACAGCTGCTTAATTAAAGATAATTTTAGAGTTGTCAACCTGTTTAAAATGCAGGAAGTGAAGAAAAAAGATTCAGGAAGGCAATAAAAGCTAGAATGCAGATGGGGTCTGTGCTTCAAACAAAACCAATTTAAAAGCAGGATGAAATAACCAAACCAGTAATTATTCTTTAAGTATTGTCTTTTAAGCTCTAACTTCTATATGTGCCTACATACTCCGCATCTTTACCAAAGCTTTCTTGAAAGCATTGATCGTTTGAGCTGCTCATATGCTTTCTCATGATAGCAAATGTTCAAACAGAGTAGGTATTCTAAGAAGCCATGGGCCTGCCACTCTGATCCTTTTGTTGGCTGTATTTTTTTCTTGTGTAAATTATTTTATTGTTCTGCCTTAGTAAGATGTACTCTGTGCTACTCACAACCAGAAATGTTGATAGTGAACCTTTAAAATATGATCATGAGGATTTGAAGACAGTACTCAGAATATATAAACTTGAGTGAATATCCCTTAGTCTGATAATGGGCGATCTAACTGTTTTATACTTGCTTAGAAGTTGGAAAACTCATTTCCAGATCATATAAACAAGTTAATTAACATAATATTTAGTCGTTTTTTAAGAGTCAACTTTCAAAAGCAATGTGACATATAAAATATTATGGTGTGAGATGTTCAAACCTGGAAGGCAAAAGGATACAAAGAGTTCTCTGTTAATGTCCCAAAATGTCCCATCACTCTTATAGATGTCTAAATATTTCACTTTCAGGCCTCTGATTTCATATGGAAAGTCAGTTTATATATTCAAGGATAATAGAATATGTAGAAATGTGCCCAATTAGTAAGTACTAATCATAGAACTGAGTGAACTGGGACATGATTCATAAATGTTAGTAGCCGAGTTAATAGATTTGAGTTGTTTATAGAGGTGGCAGGAGCTTTGCAGGTGATGTTCATGGTTTCAAGAAATCAATTTATCTCCTGAGTTATACGATAAACCCGTTCTGATGATTGGTTTTAGAATGCAAGGATCTTTGGTTTTCCTAGCGTACAGGAGAAGGGCTAGTGTTATACACGGTTTGATGTGCATCACAAAAAATCATCCTTAACATGCAGCTAAGCCTCACTTTTGCTTACTGCTCCTTGATGCAGACTAGATTTTTGAACTGAAAAACCAAGATTGTGACCTGCTGGCTTGCTGGGCTCAGAGGAAGTTTTGTTTGGTGGCGATAATGTATCCAACTCTGGAGGAGGGGAGAAAAGAAAAGCAAGGGGGTTCTTTTCTATCCCATTACTCTGTTGTGCAATGCCTTCCTTCTTCCCTTGTCCTCTAGCATCCTTTCTCCACATATCTCCTCTCAGCAATGTGCTCTGCCACAATCTGTTGTTCACATCTGCTGCAAAGCTGGTGAGGAAAAATAAGGCTGCTTGTGTATATCTGATCAGTAGCCACCCACTTGTAATGGTGGTTTGTGTGTGTTGCCTGTAATACTCTTGTGTATATGTGTTTGAACACTCACCGTCTCCCATCTTTTTCTTTGATTTTTCTTTTGCATAAAGCATCTGAAGAAAAGTAGATGAAAACACAACTCAAAGTTTATTTTCAATACACAGTTTAAAATAATACAAACACAATATAATCACTTAAAGTTTTTTGAATGGAAAATTGGCTTTCATATTCAACTTTTTTTCCCCCTCAGACATAGATAGATATTTTAGATTTCACTTTGACATTTTCAGGATGCTTCCTGAGCTTTGTAGTAACTATAGAATTTACAATAATATCTACAAGCTTTGGATGGTTTAAAAATATTTCAAAATAGAAGAATGGAAGTGACCTACATTTCATTACCATGTATTACTGGTAATTCCCATTCATCTCCTATATATAATTTTCACATGCAGCATCACAAATGTCAGATATTAATATTGGTTGAATCATATAAAAGATCTTTGCGGACTTGAATCCATCAAACTGTGTGGCACATGCTGACCTAGGCATTAAAATTGGAGATGCGGACACTGACTGACAGGCTCTGAGGAGAGATCATAGGAACTTAGGGAGCAGGGTGGGGTTCTGTCAGACTTGGCAGGAAAAAAAAAGGCTTGAGAAGAGCACAGATTTATCTGAGACAGCACCAATGTGAAATTAAGGCATGAGAAATATAATACTAGGAAAAATGCAGCTTATTTACCAGTACACATAAGAATCACAGAAACAGTGTCCTAATACTTTCAAATGGAATAACCTTTCATAAAATGTTTTTCTGCGGGCCCAGAAGCGCTGTCACATTTTACTTTTAGCCAAGTTATTAATTCATGGTGTTAGACAGATTTAAACAAATGCAGCATTGGTTCATAGGACACATGGAATTCACATAGACTATAAGAATTAAATTTTAAAACTCCACTTGAAATAAAACAAAAATGGAAACCTTGGCATGGATCAAGCTATGTAAGTATTTCCCTCCAACTTCAGTACTGCTTCTGCAGGTCTAATTTCAGTGATTTGATTATTATGATTAAGTGATAAGAGCTTTTTGTAAACTTTTGACTTGAGTCTGGCCTAGAGTCCTGGAAGACCTCTCTTAATTGTTATGGTATTGTAACTTAGGCTACAGCTAAACTACAGGGTTTTGTCAACAAAACCCACGGAGCATCCAGATTGCAAAGTGCGTTCTGTTGACAGTAAGTCAACAGAAGGCAGCGCTTTTGTCTACAGCTGTACCCTGCTTGCTGCCATGTGGAAGAACACCTCCCTCGATAGAGATATGTCAACAAAACACGGGTCTGGACGTTCCAGGGGGCCTTCTGTAAACAGAAAAGGCCTCTGGGACACCGCACAGGTGCCCCAGCGGACATCCTGTCCACAGCAATCAGCACTCTATGGTTCCTGCCTCTGGCCATTCTTAAAGCTGCAGGGAGCCCAGGGAGCCCCATGCAGAAAGCTGAGAGTGTGTGAGCAGCAGAGCAACACACGTGCGGCATGCTACAATGGCAGAGGCCTCTTGAGACCCACCTCCCTGGGCCCTCAGGGGACCAGACTGAGTGGTCCCAGGACCCACCCTGTGGCTCCAAGAGACAGGCCCCCTTCTGGAGTTGGTCTGAGGTCCACGCCCTTTTGGACCTTTGTGAGGAGGAGGAGACCTTGCAGGACCCAAGGCCAAGTGGCAGAATGCACCAATCTACACTAGGATGGCCACTGCCCTGGCCAGATGTGGCCACTCCTCCTGCAGCATGGAGCACATCTGGGTCAATGTGAGGGAGCTGAGGCAGGGCTACGTCTGGGCCTGGAATGCTGTCAAATGTTGTGGGGTAGGACCTGCCACCTGCCCCTATTACTGGGAGCTTACACAGCCTCCAGGGGATTGGAGGGACACATCCCCACCATCCAGAAGCATAGATAGGGTGCTGGAGGGCTCCCCCCAGTGCAGCAGCAGCAGCAGCCCCCTGCAGGAGGAGGAGGCAGCCTAGTCACAACCCACACTGGAGCCGGACTCAGAGGGCAGCAGTCTCATCCTCATCCTGGACCTGGTCCCCAGCACCCAGGCCATGTCCCAGGCGTCTTCGGAGCTGGGTGAGGGTCGCTCTGGTGAGTATCCTGCATGTCACCCCATGCCATGGCGGGGGGCAGGGAGCACCAAGTATATGGGCATCCCTGCAGGTGGGAGGCAGTACCCACTCCCATGGACAGTGCCACGAGCCACAGGAGAGTGTGTGGGCCCCGGGGAGGGTGAGGCTGCTCCCAGCTTACCCACCACACATAAGGGGACCCCTTTGTGGCCAGACACCCCTCTTGGTCACTTGCCCATCGCCTCGGTTGGGTGCAGTGGTCAGCATAGTCCCAGAGGTACTGTGGAGTCCCCATGTGGCAGGGCCTACTCTGCAGGCCACATATGGCTCTGCTCCCGGGACATTCCTGTTCTTTGCCCCATGGGGTGTTGGTCGGTGTTGCTGGTGGGGGGTCACAGACTCAGGGGCTGCATTGCCTGGTAGACTCACTATCTCTCCTCCTTGTCTTCCTTACAGCTGGACATGCACTGACAGAGGGCCAAGCCACCCCCATCAGATCATTCCAGCCCCATATCGCCACCAGACCAAGCCCACAGCCACTGGAGCCATTGGCGAGTGTATGAGAACCTCCATCAGGATCACAGTCCTGCCCTGTGGGCCATGCAGGACACAACTGAGTGGTGACTCAGGGATGATATGGAGTGGTGATCGTAGGTCTGGGACCAGTTCATGTCTCGCTTTGATGCTGTCAAGAGCATCTGGCGGGACATGATGGCCCAGCTGTCCACAGTCGCTGCCCCCCACCCCTGCCACAAAGTTCCTGCTGTCCCTCCTGCAGAGCATCCTAGAACCCTTCTCGCTCCAAGGGGCAATAGCCATGGCCACCTCCCCAGGTTTCCACTGTTCCCCCTGCCCACCCGCACCCCACTACAACCCCTCCCTTCCTGTACCTTACCCTGGTCCCAGACCCAGCCCAACCCTGATGGGGGCTCCAAACCCACGGCGGGTGGAGATCCTGAAGTTGAAGCCGCTTGGGGTCTTGCTCCCCTTTGGGTTTGTGGGCCCCGAACCCCCTGTCCTATGCTCCCCTCCCCCCACTGTGAATAGTTATACGCGTCTTACCTGTAACTGGTTTGGAGCGGCATGGTTTTTGTTTTGTGCAAGTATTTATTTTGTTGAGTAAAAGTCGCTTAAGTGTTTACCTCACACCTGTCCATGGTTATTGTGCAGGGGCCAGGGAGGGGCGAAGGAAGGTGTCATGGTGGGTATGGGCTAGGGCTGTAGGCCCAAGACCCCTGCTGGAGGTGCCCTAGGGAGGGTTGCTGGGGGCCATGGGAGAAGCTTTCCCTGAAGGCCTCGCGAATCCACAGCCCATCCTGACGGGCCTGGCAGATGGTAGCTGTGCCCGGCTGCACATAAGCATGCCCCTTGTGGCCAGTGGCTACATCCCATTCTGGGAGGAAGCCCTGCCCCTTCCTCTCCACGATGTTGTCAGGGCACAACATGCTACCACAACTTGGTGGACACTGTGCTCTCTCTCACATCCAAGTGGATTAGCAGGCACCTGAAGTATGCCTTGAGGAGTCTGAAGGCATTCTCAGCCTCCTCCCCACCTGGTTGAGGCGAGCATTGGTCAGTTCCCAGCTGGGGTCCAGCTGGCTGGCGGAGAGTCTCATCAGCCACGCACAAGGGGGTAGGCCATGTCCCCCATGATGCAGAGTGGGATCTGAACATCCCCGACTACCAGCTTATGGTGGGGGACAAATGTACCTGCCTCCAGCCTTAGGCACAGACCAGACTTGCAGAACACATGGGCATCATATGCCTGGCCCTCCCGACCAACATAAATGTCCATGAACTGTCCCTGGTGGTTGACCAGGGCCTGCAGCACCACTGTGGTTTATGTACTTGGCTACGCTATGCTTTGGGGCACGTAATGGGATATGGGTCTGATCAATGGCCCTGAGGCAGTTTAGGAACCCCAGAGTGGTGAATCTGGCCACAACTTCATCAACGTCTCAGAGATGGATGGCCCTCCTCAGCAAGATCATGTTGGTGGCTGTCATGACCTGCAGAGGAAGGCAACTGAACGCACACATCAGGGACTGAGGGAGGGAGTTCCTGGGCCTTGGGAGGGTCCCCAGAATGCTCCAACCCACTCCCCCTGAGCTCTCCAGGAGTCCCCCAAGAGGCTGCCCCCCTAGCAGCAGGTCTGTGCAAGAGTGGGACAGCACAGCCAACTCCACCCCTCACCCCCCCGAAACCCCACTTCCGGAGGATCCCCCCTTGGCTGGACACTGTGTCCCCCCACCCCCACTTACAGGGACTGTAGCCTAAGAGTGTGTTACCTCTGTGAGGAGGGCCCCATGCTGAACTGATTGCCTGCCGAGTGGTAGCTGTCGGGGTGGCGAGCTTCCAGAGGGTGATTGTGACCTGCTTCTCCACAGGGATGGTGGGCCACAGCCATGTGTCCTGTCTCCGTGGGGCTAGGGTGAGCCAGGCACAGAGCTCCAAGAGGGTGGCCTTTGGCATTCAGAAGCTCTGGAGCCACTGCTGGTTGTCCCACTGCCCCATGACCAATGGCACCAATCAGAACTGGTGTGGTGCCTCCAGAACCTCCTGTGCACTGGGAGGGGCAGGTACAGGTGTGAACATCCTGCAGCCAGAGCGAGGTCTTTGCAGGTGATCTCAGACTTGCCCTTCATGAGAAAGAGGAGGACAGGTGTCAGGAAGTTGAGCAACTGTTGCAACATCTCTGTGTGAGGCCACCACAAGCCCAGAGGCAGCTACAGCAGCCTGGTTCCCTGGAACCAGCTGTGTTGCGCACTAAATCCTGCGCTAGCTGTGCTGTCCCTTGGGGCGGTATGCACACCCACAGCAGAGCAAGGAAGCAGGTTTTGGGGGGTGGCCTCTTTAAGGGCACATCTCACTGGAGCTCCTCGAAGGAACTGGCGACCTGCAGCCCTGTCCACTGTGGTTCTCTGTAGCCATTTTGCTGATAGAGCAGCTGAACAGTCTGGCTGCTCTCTGCTGACAGAGTGGATCGCTCTTCCGAGCCACTTTTGGGTCTGGATGTGATCTGTCAACAGAAGTTTTGTTGCAAGATACTGTCTGACACACACTGCCGACAAATCTCTGTAATCTAGACATAGTGGAATTATAAGGGGTCTGCAGAATTTTATTCATCTGAGAGCAGGCCAATTTACAAGAATAGCCTTCTGACATGGAGTAATAAAGACAAAACTGATTATGTGCATCTAACATCCTTTGAAAAATTGGTTCAAAGCAGGTTTTTGAAGTTCTCTGTAAAACAGTGGCATAGAAATAAGATGTTTTGACATCATCAGGAATGGCTTTGGTTCACTTTTTGTCTAAGTGCATAAGAAGTGAAAAACGAATAGCCTTAAGATTTTTATTTCTGAAATAAGAGCATGTTGTTTCATCTCTGGCCACATCCTATTGATTTTGAATATAGTCTTTTTGACATTGGCAGCACGAATATATTTAAATAAACTCATTTTGTTGGTCCCAAGTGTTTCTTTAAACGCAAAACTTCTGTACTTGAAGAGATTTAATTTGGAGTGTGTTGCTCTCTGTTTTTCTGTTTAATATACATGTATGCATGTGTCTTCTCCCTTTTAAGTAGGTTTGTATTTAAATTCTTGGAGTTTCTCCTATTCAAATTATAATAAATAGGTAAAAGGATTTAAAACCAGTTAATATATAAAAGTTAATCTCTTCCGTTTTGCTTTAATTTATTTGAGCTGTTTTGTGCTCTGTCTTCAGAGATTCTAATGTTCAAAATTTATTTTAGTAGTCTGTATGCATCTTTAAATTTTATTTGCTACAATTCAACCTTCTAATTAGAAGTTTTCTCTTGGCTGTAATAAAATTAATGGCAAGCAGTTATTTTCAACATAGCTTTTCATGCAACATACCCAAAAGTGTGGAAAATGGCTATTAAACTGTAAACATAAAACCTAACAAATTATATTCCAAGGATACTTTCTTTGTTCAGATGCAGTGACTTAAGCATTTGCATTAGTGTTTTATTTTCATTTCATTGTACGTACATATTTTTAGAACTTAGTCATGAACAACAGTCTAAGAACAGTGACTGCCATAGTTTACACCTAGGAAATTGAACACCGTCAATAAGTAGATGAAAATACAAAACACTATATGTTTAAGGACCTTCTCTTCATCATGTTTTCTATGTGGTAGAAAATAATATATTTGCAATATCCTGTATGATCTACTGCATCACTGTTACTTGAAAACACATTTAGGCTAAATCTCTCCCACGGCAACTTTGAAATGTGCAACCCCCTATTTTTTACTAATAATTTTCCTAGGGTTTTTTTTCTCAGTGTAATTTCCATTATTGAGTATTCATACTGTGAGTTTTTGATATATTCTTTTGTCCTGAGACCATACTTCTTGCATTCAGATAACCTAGGAAGGAAAATGTAGGATAAAGTAGTAAATAAGTTTATTGGTGTTTCCAGCATGTATAGGGTAAATAGTCTTGAATACATGATGCAGTTCACATCTGAAAAACCATCTGTCTTAAACATTTGTATCTAATATTTTACATTAAATGGCAGACTATTATGTTGGAAACTAAACTTGGAGGAAGTGTCAGTAAAATTTGTTACAAAGTAACAAACATTTATTTATGAATCAGTATATCCCAAGACAATGAAAAAGATAAATCAAAATAAGTTATGCTTGAGGTGTACCCTCATATCATCTATTAGCTTTGCCTGACAAGGTGCTAATATAATACATAAAGAAATTATAATGTGCTATGGTTTTATGAAAATGAGCTATGGTATTAGGTTTAAACTCTACAATGTCAGAAAAGTTGCTGAGGTGATAAAACGGTGATGATTCGTGATAGATATAAATACAAAAATATTCTTGTGACAATGTTTTTAAGAACAAAATTGCACCACTGATTTATTGAAGTTATAGTTTTAAAACACTCATGAAAAAATGTATTAATTAGGAAATCAGTGCACTCTTAAATTTAAACAAAAATGTCCTGAATGTTAAGAGAGTCATTGTATTCAGAAAGTCATTGATATATTGATGTAAGGGTAGAGGCTCATTTTTTCATTTATGTATTATTTCAGTTACATTTTTATTAAAGGACATACTTTAAGTTGAGCTGGACATTACTGATCATTACAGGGTTTTGTTTATTAACTGGCTTGAAAAATATCAATAATTTCCGTTCCTGGGCCAGGCTTCTTCTCTTTCCCTTTAATCCTTAAATCACATTAGTACAAATGACTTCTGCTCTAGGGATAAAATGAAACAAATTGTCTTTTAGGGGGTTGGTTAGTAAAATAATTCCCACTGATTGTGTCATCTTTTTGTCTACTTTAATTCACCGGGTTAGACAAGAGTTGCATGATTATTGTGATTTTGGCTATTACGTACAGTATTTGTTATATGTAAAAGTAAAGTATCCACCAGTTGTTAGCTTTTTTATTATACTCACTCTTCAAGAGGTATGAAGTTATAGATATTTAAGTATCAGAGATTACTGATAAAATATGATATACAAACTCTTTCTTTATATGGGATTAACTCTTGAATGTCTTTTTTTTTCATTTTACAGCAATCAGCAGGCATTTTTATTAGAGAATGTCCCATGCAACAATGCAAGCTGCAGAAGTATACATCGTATGTTTAAAGTCTATTGGGAGCTGTACGATCTAAATCAAATCAAAGATGCTGTGGTCGCAACCTTCTTTGACATTTATGAAGATGTGAGTTCAGCATACTTTACTGTGTTCCTGCTTTTTATTGCTGTCTCCCCACTTCTATTTGAGCTTTTATTCTAAATTACCACTTAGTATTTGACTAGAAAAATCTCAGAATCTAAGGAAAGCTAATGAGTTAATTAAAACAAGTCCTTTAAAACTGAAGAGTAAGCATTAGAAATTTATGAAAAAAATGCATGTTTGATACAACTACCTTGATCAGATTTATGTTGATAATTTTTGTGTACTCTTCTTACAGTTATATTAAAAAAGGAGTTAGCTGCCTTTTGATATTAGGATCAATAGATTAAAAAAAGGCTACTTATTCTATGACCATTTAACCATAATACCCAAAGAGTTACAACTTTGTTGATTAAAAAATAATGTATTGATACCTTAAGAGAGTTTTGCAACTAATATTAAATCTTAGAGCATGTAAACCAGGGGTGGGCAATAATTTTTAATGCTGGGCCACTCCATATATTTCACAAGTGGTCAAGGGCTGCACTCCTCTGTGTTTGTGGAGGAGGTGAAGGGGCTAGAAAGGAGTAGTAACCTGGAGCACAGGTGTCTAGGAGGGGGTTCAGATGGTCTCAGTTGTGACCTGGCAGGGGCGGAGGATGGCAGTGGTGGAGTGCCACGTGTAGGCTCTGGCCAGGAGGCACTTACTCTGGACAGTTTTTGGACAGGAGCCCGGTGGGACCCACAGGCAAAGTGACCAGCTGCTGGGACCATGTGTGTTTCTACTCCATGCACTTCTTGTGGAGGGGAATTTCACACGCTCCATGTGGCAGCAAACAAGGCCCAGGCGGCTCCCATGGTCCAGTTTCCCACCAGTGAAAGCTGTGAAATTGTTCTGCAGGTGGGGACAACATGTGGAGGCCCCTTGCTCCCCAGGTGCATGGCCCCGAGACTCACATGGCCCTAGCAACTGGCTGCTTTGAGCAGCATGCAGGGTTGTGGCAAGCAGGGAGCCTACCGGAGGGTCCATGGGACTTTGGTGGCCCAGAGGATCGTGATGGGCAAGATGTGAATGTTTAGCTGTCCATATTCTGTCCACCCCGATGTAAAATCATTGCAGGATTGCACCCCACAAACAAGTACCAGAATTACTCTAAGCAAGTCCCAATGACTGTTGGCTTAAGTCTTCTGTGTGCATTTCACTCATGTCTTGCAGGGACTTTTTCCTTCCCAGGACCATTACCTTGGACCAGCTCACAATACAGTGACCTGAACCATCTCATTAAATGACCCCTACATAAAATATACAGTGTAGCAAAGCTTTTAGGCAGTTCAGGCTTGTCTAAGAGGCTCACTGTGCGTAATGTTGCCTGCTGACTAAAGTCATGCAAAATTAGACAAGCGATCCACACACTTGACAAAAAGTTAAGTCAAACCTGAAACTTGAATTCAGTTTTGCCAACCTCAGAAGTAGCAGCCTGAGCACAATTTCAGATACATGGGAGGCATGTTTGGTTTTGATTGAAAATCATTGAAAATCCAGCCATTTCACTTAGCAATTTTGGTATTAAACTCGTAGTTAAAAAAAAACTGATTTTTTTAAAAGTTATGTCCCTAATTACTTGGGGAGTAGCCAGTCAGGTGCATCACTGGCCATTTATATATGATTTGCATATGCAGTGAAAGTACACATTTTTGTGCTTTATGAAAACTCATTTTAGAAAATCGAGGTTTCTGAGATAAACATCACCATCTGCCCTAAACAAGATAATGTTTAATTTACCTTTATTTGGTGGCTAGAGTAGTAAGATGGAGTAAAACATTTGTCCCATGTGGCTCTGTTAGGTTTGCCCACACTGTGGCTCAGAATGCAGAGCTCTGTGCCAGATACTCTCTCCAGGGAGTAGGCAGAGCATAGATCTCTCTTCCACCTCCATCTGCTTGTCAGCAGGGCAGTAAGTTTCAGGGCTGCAATAAGTTACTTCCCCCTTTCCCTACCCATATGCCCCCAGATGAAGGTTGTTCACAGGGGACATCTAAGTAACTGTAAAATTTCTTACCTGGTTTTCTCCTGGGGAGATGCACCTTACATAGGGCTGAGCCTGGGAGGCAGTCTAGCTCTTAAAAAACAAAACTGGTTTCAGTCAGAGATACTTGTGTGTAAATCATTTTCTGTAACTGATTTAAAAAAATCAGGTGACATTTTCATTCTTATTGTACCTAAAATTAGACTACTTCAGAACTGACGTATGAGTCTTAAATTCATGCTTTCAAAGGACATAATTTTTAATTGAAATTTTTCTGAAAAACCTACATTCATAAATAAGTCTTGACAATTTCTAAGTAAGTCCACATAATTGTTTGCAGGGCATTTTATCTCTGCCAGACAGTTCTCTCTGATTCCCAACTGTTACTCTTTGATGTGTCCCAAACATAGACTAAAATGGTTTTTGCATGTTTCCTTTTTAAATAACTCACTTGGGGCTATTTAGTTAATTTAATATGTACAAAAATGGGGGAAAAATAACAAAAACATTATGCAGGAAAATCATGGAAGAAAACCAAAGCAAAAGCTCAGAGGAGTTAATTTTGCTACCTTTGAAAATCATTTTCTCAGAACTATTGGGATCTCTGCTAATTTGGCTTCCGTGTAGTCACTGAGCCAATACACTGAATCGTTCAGACAAGATATGCTACTTTTGAATTATTCTAATTTACAGTTTCACTCCTTAGAGATCTTTGAGCTGAAGGCAAGTGTCAGCTGTTGGTAATTCACTCACCAGGCTCTCAAATCAAAAGTAAAACTGAGCTCTGCAGGGATGATATAGGGTTTGAGCAGTTTCATGAGTATCTGACTTAATACAAGTAAAGCACCACCCATGCTTTGATAGTTGCCTAGGTAATAAACCAATTAAATTAATTCCCATTCACAATGTTCCTTTTATTTTTTCATGAATTTTTTATGTCCTTGTAAAGATAGGTTAAGAAAATCATTACTAGAATGATAACTTCTTAAGGCTGCTGTGCTTTACAAGATAAACTGATGCACTGATAGCTGACATATCCAAAAATATCCACAATTCCTGGAATAACTACAGTATCAGTTGGCACATGTGGAAACAAGAATGTCAGTATTATAACTATATACAGTAAACTCTTTGATATCCAGCGTCCACAGGACCAGGAGGTTGCCGGATAATCGAATATTCTGGATCAGAGAGCGTTCAGTACTCATGCTGGATGGGAGTGCAGAGGAGCCTGCCATTCGCATTCACGTGCAGCACAGAAGGATGCAGGGCAGCTCTGAGTGGTATCCTCTCTCCTGCCCCCATCTCTTTGCCTCACCCACCCCCCACCCCAGGGGCACTGCTGTACACAAGCCACAACTCCAGCCCCCTGTACTTTTCTTTCTGGCTCTCTGCTCTGTTGTAGGATGGCCATGGGCACCAGCAGGAGGAGGCAGATTTGCAGCTGCCATATCCCAACCCTGGGCTCTGCAAAGCCCTTCAGGGTGGAGCCCCACAGCAGGGAGGAAACGGGGTGGCACCACGGGGGGAGCTGCAGCTGGCTCTGGAGTGCCCCCCCCAGCTGCCAGCTTTCTCCTTTAAGAGCAGGCAACTCCCTGCAGAGCCAGCACTGGCAGCAAGCAGGTGTTAGGTTCAGAGGAGAGAGGTAGTACCTGTTATCTGTTTAAATTGTTAACTAACTACATGATTAATGGGGATCGATTAAGCATATATTTTTAACAGCAGTGAAGGGTCCTGTGGCACCTTATAGACTAACAGAAAAGTTTTCAGCATGAGCTTTCGTGAGCACAGACTCACTTCATCAGATGCTGGTCTTGGAAATCTGCAGGGCCAGGTATAAATAAGCCAGAGCAAGGGTGGGGATAACAAGGTTAGCTCAGTCAGCAAGGGTGAGGCTTACTACCAACAGTTGATCTGGAGGTGTGAACATCAAGGGAGGGGAAGCTGCTTTTGTGTTTAGCCAGCCATTCACAGTCTTTATTTAAGCCAGAGCTGAGGGTGTCAAATTTGCAGCTGAATTGTAACTCAGAAATTTCTCTTTGGAGTCTGGTCCTGAAATTTCTTTGCTGTAGGATAGCTACTTTTAAGTCTGCTACTGTGTGGCCTGGGAGATTGAAGTGCTCTCCTACGGGTTTTTGTATATTGCCATTTCTGATATCTGATTTGTGTGCATTTATTCTTTTACGTAGAGACTGTCCAGTTTGTCCGATGTGTATAGCAGAGGGGCATTGCTGGCACACGATGGCATAAATTATATTGGTAGATGTGCAGCTGAATGAACCCACGATGGTGTGGCTGATCTGGTTAGGTCCTGCAATGGTGTTGCTGGTGTAGATATGTGGGCAGAGCTGGCAACGAGGTTTGTTGCATGGATGGGTCCCTGAGTTAGAGTGACTGTGGTCTGGTGTATAGTTGCTGGTTAGGATTTGCTTCAGGTTGTCAGGTTGTCTGCGGGCAAGGACTGGTCTGCCTCCCAAGGCCTGTGAAAGTGGGGGATCATTGTCCAGGATGGGTTATCCCCACCCTTGCTCTGGCTTATTTATACCTGGCCCTGCAGATTTCCAAGACCAGCATCTGATGAAGTGGGTCTGTGCTCACGAATGCTCATGCTCAAAACTTTTCTGTTAGTCTGTAAGGTGCCACAGGACCCTTCGTTGCTGTTACAGATCCAGACTAACACGGCTACCCCTCTGATACATGTATTTTTCTTGCGGGAACAGGATGCCAAGACCTATGAGGTGTGTCAGTTGCCATCTAAACGTCCCTCAAGGAGAGCCACTTTCACCTAAACCAATGGGATTTTATTGCTGCCAGCTTACTACAATGTATCTTGTAGCCGCTGCAAGGGGACTGGGTGGCAAAGAGAATACAGGAGTTATGCCAGTTGTTTGAGAGTCCCTGTTACTCAAATACCGCTAAACAAGATTTTACTGTACAGTTTATTCTAGGAATTTTGGATATTTTTAATAGAACCACTTTATATGCAAATACAGGTTGAACTTCTCTAAACTGGAGTTTTCTTGTTTGGCAAAATCCATAATCCAGCATGTTTTTAGCTACCTGGGCGACCACTTATTATGGGTGTGGCTAAGTTTCCTGTGGTCCCGTAAAGTTTATTTACAGCCACCAGTACTGGCTTTCGTGTTCTGTGCTGCTATTTTGCTGTAATTTAGCCAAAAAGTCTTTGAAGAGCCCAGTAAGCAGTGCAAGTGTTGGTAATGCTGCTTGACAATATTGGCCTCCTGTAGTCTGGCAAATTCTCTCCGCCAGTGCCAGTAGGGTCTTGAGAAAGCCAGATTATAGAGGTTCATTCAGTCTGTAGTTAAAACACCTCAGCTGGGCTTAGCCTTTTGTTTATCTGACCACATACTACAGTAGGAATGCAAACTGAGAACAGACTTTAGTCATAATCAGCATTTAAAAGAACTTCCTTTCAGTGTTGTACAATCATTGGGCTCCAAAGGAGGTCCTCTCCAGCTGTCCAAGGTGCACATAGTTTGAGGATGGGAATTTCAAGGGCGGGGGAGAAGTTGTTCAGAATTCTAAAAGGGGGCTTAATGTCTGCTCTGACTTGCACCCTCAGCAAGTTTGCGGATGACACAAAACTGGGGGGAGAGGTAGATACGTTGGAGGGTAGAGAGAGAATCCAGAGTGACCTGGATAAATTGGAGGACTGGGTCAAAAGAAATCTGATGAGGTTCAACAAGGAGAAGTGTAGTGTCCTGCACCTGGGGTGAAAGAATCACAAGCATTGTTATAGGCTGGGGACCGACTGGCTCAGCAGCAGTACGATGGAAAGGGACCCAGGGGTTATGGTGGATAAAAGGCTGGATGTGAGTGAACAGTGCACCCTTGTAGCCAAGAAGGCTAACGGCATACTAGGGTGCATTAGGAGGAGCATTTCGAGCAGATATAGAGAAGTAGTTGTTCTCCTCTATTCAGCACTGGTGAGGCCACATCTGGAATATTGTGTCCAGTTTTGGGCGCCCCAGTATAAAAAGGATGTGGATTTGCTGGAGCAGGTTCAGCGAAGGGCAACAAAAATGATTAAGGGGCTGGAGCACAAGACCTATGAGGATAAGCTGAGAGATTTTGGTTTGTTTAGTTTACAGAAGAGAAGACTTAGGGGTTTTAGTAGCAGCCTTCAACTTACTGATAGAGAGCTCTAAAGAGGAGGGTGAGAAACTGTTCTCAGTGGTGTCAGAGGGCAGAACAAGGAGTAATGGTCAGAAGTTGAAGAGGGAGAGGTGTAGGTTAGATATTAGGAAAAACTACTTCACCAGGAGAATGGTGAAGCATTGGAATGCGTTGCCGAGAGGTGGTGGAGTCTCCATCCCTCGAGGTTTTTAAGTCCCGACTGGACAAGGTCCTGGCTGGGATGACTTAGTGGGGGTTGATCCTGCTTGAAGTAGGGGGCTGGCCTAGGTGACCTCCTGAGGTCCCTTCCAGCCCTGTGATTCTGTGTGACTTGGGGTGAGAGGTTGGAGAAGAAAACTGAATCTGTTTTATTACAAGTAATTGATCTGGATTATTTAATATCTTAATATGAAATTCAAGTTGTTTGGGGTCTTATAAATCTCGTTAAGCATCTAAATTGATCAATCTTTCAGAGGATATGTTTGTTCTGCTTAAATGTTATTAATTTGTTAGTTTATTCTAATCTTTAGATCTTTTCATCACAGGGAATTTTGGATATCATTATACTAAGCAAAGGCTATTTCAACAAGGACTTTGCTATCCATACATTGAAGAATAACTTTGAAGCAGATGCTTATTTTGTTAAAGTTATTGGTAAGTTATCACCAATAAATCATATAAAAATGGGACTTGTGACAGCACTATGAACACTATGAATACTTGAACTGTTATACTAAGTATACCAAAAGCAAGTCTTAAAACTGGGAGGGCTGTTGCATTTCCTTTCAACACTGGCCACATGCACTGGTGTCAGACGACTTTCCCTTAGCATTACCTACAGGGGAGTCAGCTCAGGTGCCCCTGGAGTGGTGTGCACATGGTGCGTTATATAGGAAGCCTCCCTCAGTTCCTTTTTGCCACCAGGGATGGTGCTTGAAACCTGCTCATCTCAGTGTTATCTCTTGCACGTTTCCCAAGCTGAACTAAGTCGATAGTGTAGGTCCCATATGGACTTAGCCTCAGGTTAAGGCACGTCCAATTCACTGGACTTCAGGTTGTGTCACAGTTGCAGTCAACTCATGCCAGTGAGTATCTCCCACTGTGGCCCTTTGCAGTGCTTAGGAGAGGCACACATAAGCGATTGCAGCATTTGCAAGTCTTTCAAGCCTTGTACCGAAAAGGAGATGGAGGTTGGTCTCAAGGCTCTCCTAATAGAATCTGCATTAGCTCTAGTGCACAAACACTCCGATTCAGAACGGCGCACCAGTGCATTGGTGCACAGAGCCCCATCAACACAGCGCAAGTCTGGGCAAGGTGGGACAAATCACTGGGGCCTAAGAAGGATAGGTCTAAGATTGTGGTGCTGGTAGATTCTTCTGAGGTACAGTAGACGTGTCTGGCCCCTTTGAAGCACACCACCCATCTCTCTTCCCAGCCGTTTCTCAGAGTGGCATTGAACAGCTCTGGGTGCCATCAACATGGGAGGCCTTATAGTGCCTGTGCTGCCACTCCAGTAGTTGTGGGACTATGCTATAGTGAAAAGCTGGCCATGGCGCCACCCTGCTCTCAGGTGTTACTTCTCAGGCCTTACCTCTTTGCAGTGAGAGCTGGAGAGACCACAGCCTACTCTTGTCCCCAAAGGGGATTAAGATCACAGAGGATGTCAGGTGGCACTCCCCAGCGCTTCAGCAGAGATCTTATGTGCCTGCCAGTGTGGACGGTGTGCTCAGGACCAGTACTTTCTGTGGTCCAAGCATCATTTGATGGACAGCTCCCTGCGGCAGGACTGTTCACTGCTTTGGAGCCATTCCCCAGCTCATGATTCCCAGCAGTGTGTCTGTGAGGAGCGCAGGGTTGGCAGACTCACTCGGCTTCATGGCACCACTCTTTGGCCACTGACACTAATCCTGCAGCCACTTTCAAGCTTGTTATGAGCCAGGTGACCACCAATGTCCATACCACAGGTCCCCCCGCGGCTAATGCTCTCCTGAGGACTGCAGAGATTGGTATTAGTATCTCTGTGTCTCAGGCATTGGTATTAGTGGCCAGTGCATGATATGTCACCAATACCAGCCCTCGTTCCTGGTGCCCTGGCACTGCACGCTCAAGTCTCAGTGTCATCAGCTCAAGCACCTCATCCAGTGCCTCCAGTACTACAGATAGGTTCCCAGACTGGTCAGAGGCCGCATGCCTGGCCATCCCAGTGGTACCCTGCTGCAAAATCCCATTCAGTTAGGTAAGTGGCTAAATGTTAAATTTAACCAGTTAACCAATTAAACACAGGACTAGAGTACTCCTCCCACTAAACATGGATGTGGCTGCTCTAGCCAGGCTGGAACTCCCTAGCCCATGGCACTCCACGACCCACTGCAGACGAGGGATGCTCCAGCTACGCTTGAGCACCCTTGCCCATGGCAGGCCCCACGGGGCTGGAGCAGCACCCTGCCTGCAGCAGACATGGAGTTTTATTAGAATTTGTAGAGAACAGTTCAAGATTATGACACAAAAATCTTTCCGCAGGACTGACAAGTGTGGTAGTCTTGTTAGTTTCTCACAGTTTAATGTGCTGCATTGGCTGATTTCTCTTTCCAGACTTTAGCCAGTAAAAATACTAGGATGTCCTTTGCTACAACTGACTTTGCCCTGATGTGTCCCCCTTGTAAGACCAACATCTAAGCCTTAAGTAATACATAGACATCCGTGAATGTCCTCTGAGTGCTTATCGCTTTCTTAGGTGTGTGCGTGCGTGCTCCCTCTACTTTATTAACTAAATGTGCATTGGTGCAGTTCACATAAGTTGTCTTCTGAGAAGCAGCAATTCCCACAGCTGTGTTCCTCTCAAACAATGCTGTGTTCATTATCAAGTTAATTTTCTTACACAAATATGAATCATGGGCTACTGATACAAGTGCTGCCTTCCGAGATCTTCACACAGACAGCTTTGCTGTCTTTGCTGCTGAGCGTGGCATTGTTTTCGAGTAATGCATCAATAAAATTTGCTGCTTCTGAACACACAGTCAGGATTTTCATATGTGAAGATGAGAAATATTGATCTCAGTTTCTTAAGAATAAAATCCATGGTGCTTATAGAAAGTTTCTTAAAGGGTAACCAAGAAATAAATAAATAAATAAATAAAAATCTGAACTCGTTACCAGACTCTAGACTGAAAGTTTACAAATATAGTAAACATATTACAACAAATTATTTAAGAACATAAGAATGGCCATACTGGGTCAGACCAAAGGTCCAGTTAGCCCAGTAGCCTTTCTTCCAAGAGTGGCCAATGCCAGGTGCCCCAGAGGGAGTGAACAGAACAAGTAATTGTCAGGTGATCCCTCCCGTCACCCGTTTCCAGGCTCTGATAAACAGAAGCTAAGGACAGCATTCCTACCCATCCTGGCTGATACGTATTGATGGCCTATACTCTATGAATTTATCTCATTCTTTTTTGAACTCTGTTAAAGTCCTGTTCTTTACAACATCCCCTGGGAAGCAATTCCACAGTTCTGCATGAAGAAAAACTTGCTTTTTTTTTGTTTTAAACCTGCTACCTATTAATTTCCTTTGGTGAACCCTAGTATTGTGTTGTGGGAACAAGTAAATAATTTTTTCTTATTCACTTTCTCCTTACCTGTCATGATTTTTTAGACCTCTATCGTGTCCCCCTTTAGCCTCCTCTTTAATAAGCTGAGAACCCCCATCTTTTTAATCTCTCCTCATATGGCACCCATTCTAACCCCCTAATACTTTTTGTTGCCCTTTTCTGAACCTTTTCTTATCTTATATACAAAAGCATAAGTTGGAGTTTTTCCCCAAGCACAATTAATTTTCTTAACATCTAAAACAGTGTAATGATTAGCAAGTAAATACTACTACTTAACCCTTGTACTCCGAGTGGACCATGGGTCATCTACGAGTCTCTTCCGCTTCCCTCTATCTTGGCACAAAACTTGTAGCTGACTCCAGAAGTACCCCAGTTGTTGTCCTTCAGTCTCAGTAGATCTTCTCCATGTTGTCTGAGGCCTTCCTCTTTTGCGTTTTCCTTGTGGGTTCCATGTGAGAGCTTGATGGACTATGCCAGATGCTGGTTTTCTGAGACTGTGGCCTAGATATTCCCACTTTCTTTTCTTGATTTGAATGTCAATTGGTTCTTGTTCTGCTCTGTTCTAAAGTTCCTCATTTCTGACAAAATATGTAAATAATAGTGTAAAAAAATTGGATATGTCGTGATCTTCTGAGATTGGATCAGATTGTCTGACATTGAAGAATCTGAGTCTGAATTCATGAGTAAGAGAAGTCGCTCTCTGACCCCTCTGTGTCAGACAGTTTGGATCTTGGACAGACCCCTGCACTTGGATCTTAAACGTCAGGCCTGCCAACAGGAAAGTGTGGGGGGGAGGAGGCAGGGGGGTAAAGAGGGAGGCTGCCTGGGGAGCCTGGTGATACGAAGTGGCCCAAATCTCCATCTGCCACCTCTGTAAGTTGCTGCCAGAGCCCTGGATGGCATGCTCTGGGCAGCGCTGAAGGTTAGTGGGTGGAGGACACAGTGCCCTCAGCCCTCGCCTTCTGCCCAAGGCCTTGCCCCTTCTGGGAGCACGGAGCCATCCCCCTGAACTTGGCGTGAGGCCTGGCAACTCTGTCAGCTCCTCTGTTGGTTGTTAACAGCTAGTGATGGATTTCAGAGATGGCAGTGTAATCCAAAAACAATTTGATCAAGATAGTATAAATTCTTAGTGCAGGGCCTCGGAAGTCTTTTTTTTTTTTTTTTTGAATGCTAGCCCACAGTGTAGGCAGTGGTCCCCAATCTGGGTCCACGGACAGGGCATTGCAAGGGGTTAGTTAGTTCCTCCTGTTTGTTTAAGTCTGTCACTCAACATCAGAAAAGAAAGGAACATCTTAAGGGACAGCATAAGTGTAAAACCACAAAAACTGGCAGGATGTCAGAAATGGTTTTATTATCAGGCTTCTGTTAACTTGGGTTTTTTAATTGAGTTCATTTAAAGTTGGCAGTTTTTTAAAAAGAAAATTACTGAGCGTAATCTGATGACACTGTTTGGCACTAATGCAAGGCAAGGACTGGTCATTTTGAACACCACATATCAAAAACTAATGTAGTTTTACTTAAAATGAACTGAGGGAAGGAAATGTAAAGTTAAGGCAGAAACTGGTCAACAGTGTTGTGTTTAAATATTGTAGTGTTTTTGGTAGGATGATTAATTTTGTTTCAATTTGGAAAGTGTTTAAAAGGAAGTGAAGGCAGGATGCAAGACTAGTTTGGAACGTAAGGTCCAAGGGAGATACAGTTAACTGTTTGATATTTTGCATCCACAGGACAGGGTAGTTGCCAGATAATTAAATATTCTGGATAATTGAGAGTACTTATGCTGGGTGGGAGAGCAGAGGATCCTGCCTGCTGCAGGGATGCGGGGCAGCACTGAGAGGGCTGACTCACTGCCCCTGGGGGGAAAGGCATTGCTCTCCCTCTCTGTGTACAAGCCCCTGCCCTGACACCATTTCACCGTGTTCCCGCCCAGTGTCCGCTAACCAGATCTACCTGGCTGTGAGTCATGCTGGTTAATCAAATAACAATTAAACAAGAGGTGTGTGTGTGTTTCACTATTCTGAATATATATTCTTAGGAGTGAATATTTTATTTATGGTTGCACAGTACAGTGATAATAAAGGGGAAAATATCAAAAAAACGGCAAGCACTATAGTAGCTAAGTTTAATGGAATGGTAACTTTAAAACACCCCGGGGACTCTGTGCTTTTCTTCTGTGTTAGAGCCTTTACACCAGATAAAGCATAGAGTGAGACAGAAAAGGGCTCTAAGGCTCCATATGCAGTTTGGGAAGGATTCCCCCATCATACAAACTGTCACAAGCCCTAGTCTTGATTGTGCATCTGGAAACAGGAAAAACAGTCAGGGGCGAAGCCTCACCGTATGCAGTTCTGTAACTTAGGCCACCCAAGGCTGATTGAAATACACTGGGAACCATAAAGCAGACCAGGACTGGCAAGATTGAAAAAAAAAGGTGTTTAGGTCTTGTTGGCACTGAAAAGTGTATTTGATATAACCTATGTTGTGAAATTAAACCAATATTTATACAAGTATAATCTTCTATGGAGACTTTTATTCTGGTATTAGAATGCACCCCCCACCGCCTTTCCCCCCGCCAGTTTACTGCATGTTGCTTCGGAAGCTTAACCAAACAACTGCACCCTTTTAGGCCACGTCTAGATGGCATGCTGCTGCTGGCAGGGTCATGCAAATGGGGCACTAATTTACAAATTGTGAACCTCATTTGCATACTCGTGATCGCTGTCCTGGCAGAGGCTACTTTTGTTACCACAAAACAAGCTGTGTAGATGGGGTTCTGTTGACCAACCCCCTCAAACCCCACCCCCCCCCAGTTGACAGCCCCTTATCCCTCATTTTTGTCAGGATATAATTTTTCAGAATAAATATAAACAGTATTTTTACTACCATAACATTTACTGATTCCTTTTTTATCTGATTATGAAAAAGTAAACGGTAAGAGTAGTCGTACACTTGAAATAAGCTATAATGAGCAAAGTATACACTGCAGCTTTTTAGCATACATTTTAATTTGTTTGCATTTTTCTTAAGTGGCAAATCTATCTTTGGAATCACACTAACCAATCAGGTAGTAAGTGCAATAGAGCAGTGATTAGTTAATTAACTTGTGCAAAGAAGAACAATTTAAATGGATCAATAGTTTTTTAAATGTTAATGTAAGTTATACAACAGCAGTTTATTCTCATCATTGACTGTTTTACCAGAGAGACAAGCTAAATGTACTTATGTTGAGGGACTTGAACTGATGTCATACACTAATAGATTTCAGAGAGAGGTAATGCTTAATGCTTATTGTGAAATTATTTGACAATAACTATAAACCTATTTTCTGTTTTTCCACAGTTCTTAGTGGCCTCTGTTCTAATGATTGTCCTAGTAAAGTAACAGTAAGTATAATTTTTAACTTTGTAAATAAAATTAGTATTCAGAGGGCCTCAGTCTGAATGGAAGAAAATACTGCTAGCTGAAGACATAGAACAATAAAATGTAACTGACTGAGTGAATGTAAACATAAAAGTAGGAATATTGGTAACAACTACTTCTGGATCCAACAACTGACTTCATCCAAAATCTGCTAACTTTTAAGCAAGGAGAGTAAACAATTCATAGTACTAATAACTAATAGCCATCCAGCTAACGATTGTTACATGGCATTTTTCAATATTCATAATACAAGTGGGTCTGGAAGATACATAAAAATAATAATTCAGGTTTATATAATGTACAAAAGACAGTGTTTGCTACAGTGTAAGTAACCTTTTATGAAATATCAACATGAAACTCTCCTTATACATTCATCTCTCATCTGTGTCAAGATTTTCCTTAATGTGGCTGCTACTTCTCACACCCATACTGTCCATAAGTTTTCCTCAGGTTTTGGTCACGTCCTTCTCTGCCTTACTTCCTTGATTTCAGCTAATGTCTCTGGGTTTAGTCTATATTACCACTTAAGCTGATGCAACTTGCGTGGCTCAGGAGTGTGAAAAAACCCACATATCTGAGCAACATAAATTGCACCGACTTAAACCAATGTCTTTCTGGAGTTTGGCGCTTCAGACCTGCTCCTGCTGAAACCTTGAGTTGGGGCAGGTGTGTCCCATGGAGCAGAAGCTGCAAGACCCCCGCCCCCCATCCCCACTTGGCTGAAGTTCCTACCACACCACACAAGGCAAAGGGCCTGAGCTTCTTTATCCCCAGTCTGGTGGGTGAAGAAAGGTGGGCTCCGTGAGCCATCATTTCAAGGCAGAAAAGCCACTTATGGCTTGCAAGCCACAGTTTGGCCACTCCTAGTTTATAACATGGCAACTTAACTTGTAAAACTTATGACAAATGCTCTGTGCAGGTGCTCAGCATGGAAGGGATATGGTTATCAGATAAAACTGATTGCAAAGGGATTGGAAGGAAAGCAGCTCTTAAGGAAGCTTGAATGAGGAGGGATTTGAGTCATTGACGGAGGTGGTGGGGTTGAGGTTCCTACATCTTGTCAGCAGGAAGCCAAGCGGCTGCTGTATCCTGACACATTTTAAGGGGGCTGAGGAAGAGAGGGAGGTTCCTGCATCTTGAACAGCCAGGAGTCAACCACCTCCTTTCTGCTGTGTATAGTTAGTTGCTATGTGCTCCCAGATATTGTAAGTGAATAAAGTTATGGGGTGATGAAACCACATCAGTACCTTCATGTCATCCTTCCCATGTGAACAAACATTGAAGAAGTCTTAATTCAGGTAGGATAGTTTGAGGGTTTACTGAACTCCCCAAGCCCTGTTTCAAAAATAAGCTATATTGTCAGTTACAGCCTCAAAATAAACCTGAAGTCGCTTTTTAAGAAATCAATTTGAAAATTGTCAGGTCCAATTTATGAAGCTGCTTTTAGATAGATTTGCCTGACTAATTCAGTCCCTAAGGCTCTGTTGCAGTTGAAACATTTGTGTCCCATTTATCCCTTTGTTTTTTTCTTGTGAATCACACAATTTGAATAGTTATTTGTATTCTTTATCTTCTCCTCCCCATCCAAAATTTAGCAGATAACATGAATATATTCAAACATGAAAAAAAACATAGATATAAAAAGTGCACTTTGCTTGTCCTTTATCCTTTATGTCTGACATTCACCTTTTAAAGTTATTTTAAAACCCTAGAAATATGTTTGTCATATTGATTTCTACTTCAAAATATTTTCCTAATAGTAAAGACTGTCTTTGCTTTTGGCTGGTACCACAGATAGCACTGAAAAACAATGTCAGTAGGCGTACGTATATCTTATACACATACATTTTAAACAGCTGTTCTTCAAACCATAGCATATGTATTTTATTCTTTGGGAGACTTGACTGAGTACTGCATAGTTCCAAACAAGAATATTCCTTCTAATTAATTCTTCTGGGTTTTTCATTTTTGACGTTATAAAAACTAATTTCATATAATACACTAATTTTACAGTCTACTTTCAGATAAGGGGATAAGGACTACCAGCCCAGTATCTACTGACCACTAATGTCTTTCCTTTATTCCCAGTGGCTTCCTTGGAACCCTTGGGATGTTTCTCTGTCTTCAAGGTCCCCCTTTTTCATCCTAGACCACAGCAAAATCACCTGTCCTTTCTGCCGTTTCTCTTCCTGAACCACCTCTTTTGGAGGCACAGTTTGATGCCGTTCCTCCTTAGACAGAGTCAACCTTACTCTGTTGCACAGGAAGCATTGCCTCCATTGGATCTGTGTCCTCCTTTCTCCTTTTCACCAGATAACACCATAGTACCGTGGTAATACCTTCATCACCTGTGCCTGCAGATTTCAAGTAATACCAGGATCTTCTCAGGCATGTCGTATACGCCTTGGGTATTCAGCTTGCATTTGTGTAAGAGTAAACGCATACATTATTGTTTATTCTCCAGTCATCAGCTCACTGAGGATGGACTTTCTAGTAAATGAAGCTTTCATGTAGCCTGCCAATTTACATGCCTTCTTTACAGATGTGCATTAGAAATCAGGAGGTACTGTTATCCTTAATTGGGCAAATAGATCTTAAGCACCATAAGAGCAGGTTATGCCATTTAATTTCTGTGCATCGCTCCTCTCCATTCCTGCCCTAACACCCTTTGAGAATCCTTCTCATGAGCCACTGCTCCTTCAGCAGGTCCAGACTTTTCTCATGTTATAGAGGAGATTCCTATACAGCTTCAAGGGAAAGGATCTTATTCCCAGTATTTCTTAGTCCCCAAATCCAAGGGAGGGATGAGGCCTTCATCAAGTACTTCAGATATGGAAAGTGCTGGAATGTTCTCAAATGTGTGGTTGTAGCAACAGTTTATCTCCAAAATAGATTAATATATTCTCATACCTGGCCATTTGGTTAATGGATGGCAAGTTCTGAGAGCAAGTCCTCTCATATCCAGTTCATGTTATGTCTCTTCAGTGGTCTGTGCCTCATCTTGAACAAAGGGAAGTTGACATTAAAACTAACTCAAAAAATTAATTATTTGGGACCCCACTATATTTTAAAAGAGAGCGTTTCTACTGAATGAACAGTTTCTAGCAATTTCTCAGTTGCAGTTTGAACCCTCAACTAAAGTCACTGGTCTTTTTCAGTGTACTAAGCCATATGGCTGCATGCACCAGTAGAGTCCAGCATTCAACAGATTGCCTGGGTCAATCCTGCATTCTTTACAGGGGCATACAGTTCAGGACCTTGTATGCCAATGTGTTCTGTTTATTTGTCTTTCTCTGACCTGGCCTGTAATATTCTTCCCCAGTAGGCTGGGGACCTTGAAGATTTTAAATTATGCGGTCGGAATTAGAACCTTCCCTCTATATCAGTGTGGAGTGCTCTCTACCAGCTGTGTCAAGACGCAATGAAATTATGGCAGTTCTGTATCAAGGAGAACATAATTCCCACAAAATAAGCTGCCCACTTATTGGAGATCCAGAAAAAATTGGCAGATCATTTCAACAGAATTTGTCTCAGGATCCCTAGTGATCTTGGAAGTCCAAGGTGCTGAGGTCAGTCTTTGCAGAGTGGGATATTCCAATTATTGGCCTGTTTGCAAGGAGAGGCAAGAAACGTCATCAGTTTTCCTCTCAAGCCAGTCTCACGCCAGGCTGCATAACTAATGCCTTTCAGCTCAGCTGGGAATTGATTCTGAGGTATGTCTTTCTCTCTATTTCGGTCATCCCACTTAAGCTGAAAGTAGATCATTCCCAGTTGACTTTAATTGCTCCACAATTATGCTGGTTTTCTGATCTTTTCTCTGTTGATTCGTCCTCTCATATTTCTTCCTTTTCATCATGACTTATTGACTTAGTGCCTCTGAGTTTTACATTGAGAAATGATCACTGTCCATGTGATGGCATGGATTCTGCATGGCTGTTTGACAAAAAGGAGCAATGTTTGGAAGCTGTTCAACAGGTGTTTGGCGGAGGGAGGCCTCTACTCAGGTGGCATATTTGGCCAAGCGGAAGTGTAACTGGGCATGACTCGCCACTATGGTGCCTCCTGCTTGGTCTCCTTGGGAATTCGCTCAATGTAGAGTGCCTTCTCTTGGCAGTGTCTTGCTCACTGTTACCTGTTACCTGTCCACAGTCCAGTCTGGACTCTCATCACCCCCCAGGATCACAGGGTTCTCTTCAGGATGCTGCTGTCCAGCAGTGCCTGCTGCAGACTTTCCAGGGGTATCAGCAGTCCTGCCTCCTTACACCCACCACTGTGGCCTACTGCAGCCTCAGTCTAGCCCCTCACCTCAGGGACAAGCCATAGTCTATAAAGGCCACTCTTTAGTGTGCCTAGGTGCAGTGCTGGGGAGTGGGACTCCATACACCCAGGACTACTCTTGACCCTCAAGGACCTTCTGGCAGCAGCCTCATCCTGCCCCCACCCCATCCCATCCCACTGCCTCTTATTACCTGGGCTACTTCCCTGTGACCCCTTGCACATTACTGACCTTGGTATCAGGCACAGCAGTCTGGCAGGTGTCTGGAGCCTTTCTCCTGAGCCTGGCTAGCACTTCTGTCTTCAGGAGCTTCTCCCCTGTTATGAACCAGTCCTGGATTCTCCCTGGTCTTGGCCAAAATGATTCTGCTCTGCTCTGCTGAGCAACTCCTTTAAATATAGAACTGCTGCAGCAAGTTGCCCTCTGATTGGCTCCCTAAGAATCCTTTCCTAATTGGCTGGGGTGCTGTGTAGATGCCCTCTAGCTTGCATTAATTCCTTTCCTGCAGGAATGGGGCAGCCACCCTACTACAGGAAATGCTTCTCATTTGGTCACTTGCTCGGAAGATTCAGATGATGCTAACTTGCATGCAGAATATTTTGGAGGACTTATTATGCCTTCAGTCTTCAAGTCTCTCTGTCAGTTCATAGAGGGATCACTGCCATGATCTCAGACATTCATCTACCTATCCGAGGGAAGTCAGTTTTCTCAAACCCCATGGCAATGAGATTTCTCAGGGGAGTCATTATTCTCCACTTGCCTAAGAAACAGCTGGTTAATACTGCCCTGGTTACCCTTAGGAGACCTTCATTCAAGCCCCTGGCAGCTTGTTCTCTGTCACTTGTCTAACAGTAAATGCCCTTCCTTGTAACTAACATGTATTCAAGGAATGCATACAAGCTACAGGTCTCAAGGCCAGAGCCTCTGTAGATCCAGTTTGTTCAAGGAGAAAGCGGTTCTACTGCTGAAATTAAAATTATTGTCAAAAAGTGGTTTCGTGTTTTCATTTTAACCAAATGATATATTTACTTGTGTTCTTTCCTAAACCACACTGCAGTGCAGATATTGACAGTAATTTCATGTGTTGAATTCAAGATGATGATTGGCATTTTGCCTAGATAGAACTGAGCCTTTTGGGGCATCACATCATCTGTTTGTCTCCTGTGTTGATCAAATGGAGGTCAGGCAGTCTCTGTGTGAACAGTCTGCTGGTGGATAACTTCTTGCATTTCATCAGCATATCATGTGTCACCAGCCCATGTCTCCACAGAGTTTGCAGGCTCATTCAATGAAAGCCCAAGCTTCATACATAGTATTCCTTTCTGATTTTTCAGCATTGGACAATTTCAAGGCAGCTGTCTGCTCTTCTACACACACTTTTATCAGACACTATGTAATTTTCATTGCCTCTATGTTAACTGTTAACTTTAGGAAGTCCTGCAACCATTCTTTCAGTAGATTCTGAACCACACCTCCTCCAAATATTATTTGTGGATGGTCAGAGTGGTATCCATCTTTGCAACCACTTGAAGAAAGAAAGACGGCTTATGCATCTGTAAGTGGTATTCTTTGGAATGTTGATGCAGATGTGTATTCCATGATCCATCCTCTCCACAGCCTAGTCTCATTCTACTCTTGACATTCAGAAGAATGAAAGGGGAATCAGGACAGCACTACCATTAAATAGCAGGGGGAGAAGCTAAAGTTAAGTGGTGTAAGCACCATACCTGTGGGTACTGCTAGGCAAATTGTTTTGATTTCAGTACATTAAATATTGAGTGGAATACATGTCTTCATTCACATCTTGAAGATCAACAGTTAGGCTGTGTCTACGCTAGCATTCCTCTTTTGAAAGAGTCGTGCAAGTGAGGTGCAGATTTACATATCTGGCACCTAATTTAGATATTCTTCTTTCGAAAGATCTTCATTTGAGAGAAGAAAAGCAATGTAGATATGGCTCTTTTGAAAGTAAACCCCATCTTCAAAAGAGCCCTTCTTCCTAAAAAAAAAAAAGGAAGAAGGGTGCTTTCAAAGATGGGGATTACTTTCAAAAGAGCTGCATCTACGCTGCTTTTCTTCTTTTGAAAGAATATGTAGATGAGGTGCCAGATACATAAATTTGCACCTCATTTGCATTTTCAATTCCCTTATTTGCATGCCTCTTTGGAAAGAGGAATGCTAGTGTAGACATAGCCATAGGCTGTGGTCTCACTTGGCAAAACTTCGAAATGGCCATGCTAATTGCCAAATCGAAGCATACTAATGAGGTGCTGAATTGAATATTCAGCGACTCATGAGCATTCACACGCTTTCAAATGTTTGTGGCTCGGTGCGGCTACACAGGGGTCCTTTTCAAAAGGATGCTGCACATTTCAAGGAGATTTCGAAACATGCGGGGTCCTTTTGAAAAGGACCGCCGTGTAGGCGCACACATGTGAAAGCAGTGCTTTCGAAGCGCTGCAGCTGGAAGCATGCGAATGCTAATGAGGCACTGAATGTTCAGTGCTTCAATTTGGCCATTAACATGGCCATTTCAAAGTTTCAGCCAAGTGTGGCCACAGCCATACAGTATAAGTAATTGTCTTTCCAGCAGTCATAAGACTTATTTTTGGCTTGTGTAAGCCAATATACCATTCTGATATTACTATTTACATATTTTTTTAATTGGAGTTTAATCAAACTAATTGTAGCTACATCTACACGTGAAGCCTACATTGAATAGCTTATTTCGATGTAGCGACATCGAAATAGGCTATTTCGATGAATAACGTCTACACGTCCTCCAGGGCTGGCAACGTCGATGTTCAACATCGACGTTGCGCAGCACCACATCGAAATAGGCGCTGCGAGGGAACGTCTACACACCAAAGTAGCACACATCGAAATAAGGGTGCCAGGCACAGCTGCAGACAGGGTCACAGGGCGGACTCAACAGCAAGCCGCTCCCTTAAAGGGCCCCTCCCAGACACGCTTGCACTAAACAACACAAGATCCACAGAGCCGACAACTGGTTGCAGACCCTGTGCATGCAGCATGGATCCCCAGCTGCAGCAGCAGCAGCCAGAAGCCCTGGGCTAAGGGCTGGTGCACATGGTGACCATAGAGCCCTGCAGGGGCTGGAGAGAGCATCTCTCAACCCCTCAGCTGATGGCCACCATGGCGGACCCCACTATTTCGATGTTGCGGGACACGGATCGTCTACATGTGCCCTACTTCGACGTTCAACTTCGAAGTAGGGTGCTATTCCCATCCCCTCATGGGGTTAGCGGCTTCGACGTCTCGCCGCCTAACTGCGATGTTAACATCGAAATAGCGCCCAACACGTGTAGCCGTGACGGGCGCTATTTCGAAGTTAGTGCTGCTACTTCGAAGTAGCGTGCATGTGTAGACACGGCTTGAGAGTCCTTTTGCTCAGGAATTCAACCAGAGATCTTCAGTAAACTAATTATTTCTTTTCCCTTACAAATGATAGAAAAAATGGAATTTTTGAACTGTAAGACCTTACATACTGATTACTAACATGTCATTTTAGCTAATGACCTCATAGCTCAAAATCACATCCTTCACAAGAAAAAGGTCAACCTATTTGGTTTAATTTTGGAGAAAGAATGTAAGATAGATTCTAATCTGAATGCACAGTCTGCGGCTTCAAATCCTAAATGATCAGCTCATTTAAGTTTTCACTAGTTTCTGGAGTTCCATCAAATTGTCAGGTGGCAGTCAACCATCCACTTTACATTTGCAGTAGTTGATGAAAGAACATCAGTACTAGAAACACTTAATGTTTTCTGCATCATTGACTAAAAGCACCCAAAAGTGATGCAGAATATTCCAAACTTTGCTTTTCCATGCAACTGAATGGACTCATTGTTTCCTGTCATTGCATTTAGTCAAATTAACCACATCTAAAAGTGCGGTGATGAAGTGAGCATTTGACAGAGTCAACACTTACACATTACTTCTCATCAAGCATATAATAAAAGTATTTTACAGTAAAGCAGTGAAAGCAGTATCACTTACTTATAAATACCAAAGTAATTATCAAAACAAAAAGCAGTCAAGTAGCACTTTAAAGACTAGCAAAATAGTTTATTAGGTGAGCTTTCGTGTTACAGACCCACTTCTTCAGACCATAGCCAGACCAGAACAGACTCAATATTTAAGGCACAGAAAACCAAAAACAGTAAGCAAGGAGGACAAATCAGAAAAAGATAATCAAGGTGAGCAAATCAGAGAGTGGAGAGGTGGGGGGGAAGATCAAGAATTAGATTGAGCCAAGTATGCAGACGAGCCCCTATAGTGACTCAGAAAGTTCCCATCACGATTTAAACCATGTGTTAATGTGCCGAATTTGAATATAAAAGTCAGCTCGTCCACTTCTCTCTCTAAAACGGTGCGATCATGTCTCGTGAGTAACACACGTACCTTGAGGTCATTGACAGAATGCCCCATTCCATTAAAATGTTGACTAACTGGTTTGTGGTTCTGGAGTGTTTTGATGTCTGTTTTGTGCCCGTTGACCCTTTGTCTAAGGGAGTTAGAAGTCTGTCCAATATACAAAGCATCTGAGCATTGTTGGCACATGATGGCAACATGTGTTAACATCATATATGCCATCATGTGCCAACAATGCCCAGATGCTTTGTATATTGGACAGACTTCTAACTCCCTTAGACAAAGGGTCAACGGGCACAAAACAGACATCAAAACACTCCAGATCCACAAACCAGTTAGTCAACATTTTAATGGAATGGGGCATTCTGTCAATGACCTCAAGGTACGTGTGTTACTCACGAGACATGATCGCACCGTTTTAGAGAGAGAAGTGGACGAGCTGACTTTTATATTCAAATTCGGCACATTAACACATGGTTTAAATCGTGATGGGAACTTTCTGAGTCACTATAGGGGCTCGTCTGCATGCTTGGCTCAATCTAATTCTTGATCTTCCCCCCCACCTCTCCACTCTCTGATTTGCTCACCTTATCTTTTTCTGATTTGTCCTCCTTGCTTACCGGTTTTGGTTCTCTGTGTCTTAAATATTGAGTCTGTTCTGGTCTGGC
The DNA here is from genome assembly GCF_033958435.1 of Carettochelys insculpta. NCBI lineage: Eukaryota > Metazoa > Chordata > Testudines > Carettochelyidae > Carettochelys > Carettochelys insculpta. Next base: position 19,135,274 of record NC_134150.1, read on the forward strand.
TATGGTCTGAAGAAGTGGGTCTGTCCCACGAAAGCTCACCTAATGAACTATTTTGCTAGTCTTTAAAGTGCTACTTAACTGCTTTTTGTTTTGATAGTGCATAGACTAGCACGGCTTACTCTCTGTTACAAAGTAATTATCATTTTTAAAATTAATTATCTTCTACTCTGATGTAGTACAGGTTGCTCCTCCCTGGTCTGGCACCCTTAGGACCTCAGTGGTCCCAAATGAGGGATTTTGCCAGACCTGGGGAGCAGTCCCTGGCCACCGCCACTGAGCGGACACAGCTCCCTGGCCCTGAAGATGCTTCTTGCCACTGCAGTGGCTCCCCGCCCCACCTCCCTGCAGTGCTGCCAAAGGGCAGCGGCTCTGTGGCCCCCTGTGGAGTTGACGGGGGTATTCTGGCTTCCCAGTCTGGTGCTGCATGGCTGCTGGGGGACACCGGTGCCCTGGCCCCCTGCAGGGCTGAAACAGAATGCCACCTCCAGACCTAGCCCTGCTGCCCTCCATGGGGTTGCCAGGAGGTCAGCTTGGCTTGTCCTCATGCCCCAGCCCTCTGTCCAGGACTCGAGAGTGCCCGTTTTAGGAGATGTGACTTGTATTAACAGTAAAATAATTGAAGAGTTACACAGTTATCCGTATCTCAGGTATGATCTAAACAAAAGAACAGATGTTTGTCATTAGTTTTATTTTGTTATTTTAGCTGCAGTAATTCGTAGACTTGAATAAAGTTGAATCAAAGTTGGGTTGCTTGGTTTTGTCTCTTTTTGTACTGCAGCCCTTTGGTGTGAATCAGCCTGGACCTTACATCATGTATACAACCGTAGATGCAAATGGCTATCTGAAAAATGGTTCAGGTAGGACCAGTATTCTTAATACATGTAATCTCTTAATACATGTAATTACGATTTTTCTGAACATAATCATCAGTAACCTACAGGACATTATGAAATAATATGCTAAAAAATTAAATGGGTCAGTTTGTTCCTAAGCCATTCTTCCAGTATACAAGGAACAGGAATAGTATGTTTTCCGTTCAGTTTTTTTCATCTTGCATATATATTGTGACCATTGTAATTATACCCTTTCATTTGTCCTGTAAAAATAGAGTTTGAATAGCTTCCATTTTGGCTATGTCTACAGAGCAATCTGTTAGAAGTTACTGTCAGAAAATATCTTCCAACAAAGCTTGTGTTGCCGGATGGTGGGCAGACTGCAAAGCAAATCTAAAGAGCAATCCACTTTGTCGACAGAGTTGCTGGACTGCCTGGCTGCTCTCTTGGCAAAACAGTCAACCAGAAGCGCAGCAAATAGGGCTGCCCAGTATTCTGGAAGCCTTGTCTGTTGACAGAAGGCCCCCAGAACATCCAGACTGGCTTTCTGTCTGCAGAGATGTTCTGCCTTGGGGGGAGTGGCAGAATGCTGTCAACAGAAGTACCACATTCTGTGGATTTACTGTCAGCATGCCTCGAGAATGCGGACACTCCCCAGGTTTTTTCAACAAAATCGTGTCTTTGAGAATGATTGAGTTTTAGTATTGGTGATTGATGGTACTGTCTGCTAAAGTCAAATTTACAACGTTGGATGCCTAAAGTTAAGCATATAAATCCCTGTCTAGACAACTAAATAAGGGGTTTGATTTTTCTCCGGGGGCCAAGTATTAGTGTCATTTCAGTCATATTGCCAGGCTCCAAATTAAGTGTAACCACATAGGAAAAAAGACATAGATGTCATTATGGAGACATCATTGAAAAACTGAGTAGCAGTTGAAATTACACAAAATATTATGACATAAAAGGAATAGGTGGTAATGCTACAAGTGTTATTATGCCATTATACAAATAATAGTATGCCCTCACCTGGAATTCTGTGTTCAGTTCTGGTTATCTTAACTCAGAAACAATATAGGAGAGATCGAAGGGGTCTAGAGATGAGTATCAAAAACTTCTGCATGAAAAAAGATTTATAAAATAGGCACTATTTAGAGGAGAGGAGGTGGCTCTGAGTAAAACCAGATGATGGTAATTTATGTAAAAAAGAAAAAGTAAATTAGTACTTGTATTTACCCTTTAATTGAGTATAAGAGCAAGGAGACATACATAAGAAAGAGAAGTTTAATGCTGATAAAAAGAAATACTTGCTTATGTAACACATAATTACTTGCTTATATAACACATTATTAACCCATTGTGATGAAGAGCACGGTAAAAATTTTAAAAGGATATAGACATTAATATAGCTCAAGAAAACATCCAGTATTTCATTAGATAGAATTTAAAAAATATGATCTGTATAAATCTTCATGCTGAAGAGCATGTGTCAAAAACTGTATAGAGGAAGAAATTTTCCTATGGGCAGGTTATTCTATAGTGTTCTGTTATGTGATTTTTTTTTCCTTTGCTCTGAAACACAGACAGTATCCTGGACTAAATGGACCACTAGTCTGATACACTATAGCAGGTTCTGTTTTCTTACATGCTTAAATATGTGTTTAGGCAAATTATATTTAAGAATGTTAGCCTTCATTTATAATTAGATGAAATAATATTTCATGCTAATCCAAAATTCCATCCTTTTACATTGTAGGAATTCATCATAACTAGTAAATTGTTCTGCCAGTGTTTTTCATTTCCCATCTTCTTCACTGCAAACTAAGTTTCACGACCTGAATGTAAAAAAAAAAAAAAAAAAAGCTTTGTAGTCTGCTAGAAGCATTCAGAATTCTGTGATGAATTTAAACACTTTTTTGTTTCATTTTACACTCACACACATTTAAAATCAGACAATGCCCTAAGGGGATAATTTCTAATCGAATAACAACTTGCGTCTGTCATTGTTGTCCTCTATCATGCTTAAAACTTCAGAGGCTTGTCAAAGCTCTTATAGTTCTAGCCCACTTCTTATAATTTACACTTGAAGATGTTGGTAAATCTTAAATGGCGAGTTCCCTTGCTTTTCTTTAAACCCATTTTGGCTCAGCATTTTTTTTAAGGGGATTGAATGCTGCATTGTCTGTGTTACTTTTTTTGATACCAGACTACCTTGTTCTTTGTCTTGTTGGTGTATCTTCTGTGCTTGCATTACTCAGAAGCAAACGTTGGATGTGGAAGTTGGGGATGTTATGCTTTCTGTTGTTAAGATAGTGTAGAGATCTATATTTTTAATGATTGGCAGTTTCACTGTGTTTTGTTGCCAGCAAGCATTTTTGGTCTTGTGTACTTTATTAAAATTTGCTTCCTTTCTGTCTCCAAAAAACAAAAACAAAAACTTTTTATCTTTTCTGAAAACACGTTGAAGTGCTTACATCTGTCCATATGTTTTACTGGCCTTATTCTTGCGTGAGCATCTGTTGCACAGAAACATGGAAGTGAAGGAAATTGAAGGAGTGGAGTCCACTATTAGCCACCTCCTGCAGTTGTTACTAAAATAATTATTGTGGTCCAAGATACCTGTTTTACTATGTGAGTCTTGCGTTTTAGACTCCGGTAATCTTGACCTATTGAAAACACTTCTCTTTTGAGAATTAATTTCCAGCTGAGATCTTTGAAAATATTATTTCTGGATTATATCATAAAACTTAGGTCACTTCATTGGTGAGGCCAGAACCCAAGTCAAAAAAAGAAATTAACATCTGTTGAAGTGTACTACACTTGCTTCTTGACATACATTGAGGCTGACTGCAGACATAGGTCTGTTTTGGTGCACTGAAATAAAAGGTCTGTACTTACTAAATCAACTTCTTAAGTGGCCGAGGGAACACAAATGAGGAATATACAGTAAAATAAATATTCTCTGGCACTTTACCAACCCGAGAGCTCTATAAAATGACATTTCTAATCTTTTTGACACTCCAGTTCATACCCTGGTTGGTGTGGGCCAGCAGGCTCCCTACCTGGCTCTGTGTGGCTGCTGGAAGCAACAACGTGTTCCTGCAGCTCTCAAGTGGACGAATGGCCATAGGGGATGCATGCACTGCCACTGGCCCACCCTGAGCACTGATTTCACAACTCCCATTAACCAAGAACGACAACCAATTAGAGTTGCAGGTAGAGGCAGTGCACAGAGCTGCCGAGTGAAGCTTCCATCTAGGAACAGCAGAGACATGTAGTTGTATGCAGGAAGCCACCCAAGCTGAGCACCACCTAGATCCAGCACTCCAAAACCCCTTCTGAGCTCCAGCCTCCTGCCTTCAGCCTCCATCCATGCCCAAACTCACTAGCAGAGTCCGTACCTGCTCCTGCCCCCCATACCCCAGCCCTGAGCCCCCTCCTATACCCAAACTCCCTCTCTCTTAGGTTATATCAACACTACATCGCAAGATCGACCTGCTCAGTGTTGAACTTCCGGGGTTCAATTTTGCACATCTAGTATGGAAGCATGAAGTCGACTTCTCAGGAGTTGCAGTCAACCCCTGTACTCCTTGCAAGATGCAAGGAGTGAAGGAGGTTGACAGGAGAAACTGTCGTCGACCTTTCCCAGAAGGTACGGTCAAGTTAGACGGCTCACATACGTCAATTCTAGATACACAATTCTCATTATGGCAATTGTGTATCTGTGGTAGACTTACGTTGCCTTGTGTAGATGTAGCTTCCATTAACTGGAATTTTTGACTTACTGGGACCTCCCTTCTCCCAATATGCTGGATAACTTTTTTTTTTTTTTGTGTAACCATAATACTTTTTTCAGAAAACTCAGGGTAGGTCTACACAGCAAAGTTATTTTGAAATAACACCCACTATTTCAAAATAACTATCCTAGCGTCTGCACAATGCAACTGCTATTTTGAAATTATAGCAGTTGGCTTATATCAAAATTGGTAAAACTTATTCTATGAGGAATAGTGTCAATTTCAAAATAGCTATTTTGAAATAGATGCTGTAAGACAGTGAATAGAACCTGTTTTGAAATGAGCCATAGTGCATCCAATGGCTCTGTTTCAAAATAAGCTGTATGTGAGTAGACGCTGTACCTAAGCAGCTGTTTTGAAATGCATTTTTGTGTGTAGCAGTGTTATTTGGAAATAACGCTACAGTGTACACATACCCAAAGATTGAAGATAAGTAACTGTCCTTTCTTCCTGTAGTAGTATCCAGTGGGTGCTTTGCTCTGGATGTCAGTGCATCCTCATACCAGCTCTCAAAGATTCTTCTATAGCTATGGTTTTCTGTGCATGCACAATAGCAACTCCTCATGCTATCTGGTGCCTGTGTGGCATGAGTCCCTCAGTTTCTTCTCTACCATTCTTGGCAGCAGATGGAGCTTTGTGCCCTCTCTTGCTGAAACAAAGAAGACTTAGTTTGGTTAGTTATGGTTTTAGCCATTCTTATCTGAGTTACGTTTCCCATTAAAGCTTTAAAAAAAAAAAGTTAAGTTTAGCATTAGAACTTAATTACTGCGTCATCGCCATGCTGGGCTCCCTGGGCTTCAGGTGGTGCCCAGCATTCAGGAAAGTCATGCCTGCCTCCAACAGTCACACATTGTACATTAAGTGCCTAGGTGAGGGTCACCAAACCCAATCCTGCACCCACTGTTCTAGCCTCATGGCGAGGGCCAGGAGGGACTGAATCAATAGACTTAAGACTTATCTTGACAAAAAGTCCCTCCAACCACCAGCCCAGGAGCAGCCCTCCACCACAAAACTGGCACAGGAGACCAAGGGTATGGATCTGCCTGTCCCTCTACCTTGGTTGGCACCACAGCCGCTAAGTTGGGCATTTCTCTGGCATGTTCTTAGCCTCTGGCACCATCTTCAAGGGCCGCGTCAGTAGAAATGGTCACCTCAATGCCCCCTGCCACCATCCAAGTCAGCACCACTCAATTGGGTGCTTTAGGAGCTGAGCAGCTAGCATTTGGTGCATCCAACACCATCAGCACAGTATGCACGACCAGCTTGAGCTTCCTCTATTCTGGGGCATAACAGGTCTTCAAAAACTAAGACCCAAACCTCAGTGCCAGAGATGGAGCACAAGCAGCACCGCTCCAACTTTCTACGCTGCTTGTATTAGGCACTAAACGTCGCACTCCTCAAGTCCAGGGCTGACGCACCAGCCCACTCTCACACGGAACCAGAGAAGACACCAAAGTGACGCTGGGAAACCACTTCACCTAAGCCTATGGCACCGGAGCATGGCACAATGTCCAGATGGTGCTGCAAAGACTCGCCACCAAAAGCGCACATGGCACCAGCCTGGCACTGCCCATTCACCACACCATACATCCCCAGTGCCGTCTCCAGTCCCATGCTTGGCTCAGGGGCTAGACCACTCACCCCGGGAGGCAGTGGTTCTGATCAATGGGGTATCTTCTCCTTGCAGCACTCCAGTCCCAGGCAGTCCAACTGGGAGGATATGCCACCAACAATGACTTACGCACTACCACCCCTGCCGTGGTTCACACATCATTGCCTAGACCCAAGAGAGCCTGATCCTCACTGCTTACCCTGGAAGTCAAGATCACACCACTCCCATGCTTTGCTGGCACTGTCCACCACGTCCAGGGACCGCCCTGTGTTGACGTAACCCACAACGTCAGCAACTTATCTCCTGTCCAAGCATTCTAAAGTGGAGGACTCCCTATCAGAGGAAGAGGACAGGTCTTCACTGCACACACCAACACCCAGAGTGGAGCACCCACGGGGACACACATCTTGAAGAACCATTGTTACTGCACGACATGAGTAACTTACTCTTCCTTAGCAACCTTAGCAAACAGTTATGTATTTCCTCAGGCGAAAAACAGATTAATAAAAGCCACCAACTGAGTGTCTTTGTCTCATTTGGGAGGGTGAAGTGTGCTATAAATATACCACAACATAATACTACTTTAGATTCCGTGTTTTTTTTTTTTTTGCCGGTACTTTCAAAAAAAGCCACTGTTTAGACTTAATTATACTCATTGGGGTCAGTTGTTTATTCAGTCATGGCTTTGTCACTCTTGTGGATAATAATACAGTCAGGGCAAACTCAGGCTAATCAATCTAGCATTGCAAGTGAGATAATACTATAAATGTATATATTACTGAGGAATGGCTAACACAGTTTATATATTTGAACAGCATTATAATAAATATCTTGTATCTTAGGTTATAGTATTTAAAATTGCAGTAGACTAAAAGCTTGGCATGCAGATTATCATCCAGAATGTATTTGAACCATGTTGCTTTCATTAAAGAATGTCAAAGACATTCTTGTTGCTTGGGTATCATCCCTCTCAGTGCTCTACTTCAGGTGTGCCAATATCTTTTTCACATTTAATTAGAGATTTTTGGTATTAGTGCCCATTGAGCCTGTCCATGCCTCTTCCTTGTGACCTGCTCTGAGGATATATAAGGCTGTCAGGGGAGCTATTCTCAGATTCCCTTTAACTGCTTAATCCTGACATAGAACATTAGCATGCCTTTCTTTTGAAGGCACGTAGTTTAGTTACCCCTCTTTAATTGTTTTTTTTCAATAGTTATTTTATTTACTTTTTATTTGGGGGGACTGTCTCTCAATTTCCTTCCCCTTTGGGGAGGGGGAGTTTCACCTGTTTAGATTCAATTTTCCCAGGATATACCAGGCTCCTCATGTTACAAGTAATGTATCTCTTGCTGGGAGACCATCCCAGTCAGCAACAGGCATTCCTGAGATATCCACTTCTTGTGAAAATCTGATCCCACAAAAGTGCTCCAAGTGCTCAGCTTTGAAGTGTGGGTCGAGAAAAAAAATATCAGCTAAAGCTGAGACTCTTAGTGATGTAGTATTCTTCCAACTCAGATCCAGGTCAAGAGATACCTCCAGAGGCTGATCATTGAGTGAACACACTGCTGTATCAATTTGAGCATGTTCAGCTGGGTCTTCGCCAAGGAAATTCACAGACAAGATCCTGAGCAAATTAAGTTTTTCTGCACACAAAGAATGCACCTCAAAAAGATCTTGGTCCTTATGAAACAAGACTAGCGGGAACTTCCCATCCCACAGTGAGTTATGGATGAGGTTATGGAGATACACCTCTTTCAGAACTGGAAGGGACCTTGGGAGGTCATCGAGTCCAGTTTCCTGCCCTTTTGGCAGGACCAAACACCATCCCTGTTTTAATCTGTTTACCCCAGATCTCTATATGACCCCCTGAGGGATTGAACTCACAACCCTGGGTTTAGCAGGCCAGTGCTCATACTCTCTCAACACCTATCCTGTGCTTGGGCTCTCAACTCAGCTGAAACAAGGGCAGCAAGCATGGCCCAGTGCTGAAACCTTTGAAGCCATGGAAGGAGGATACTGCAGCATCAAAGCATTCCTTCTTAAGAGCGCAATATCCACAAATATTTCTGTACCATCTACCTTGAAGTTGGCCACTAGGATGGTTTTGGTTCTGGGAAAACACAGTGCCTCTCCTGCAGGCTTGTCATCCCCCAAGGCACTCTTGTCAGTACCATCTATTTAAACCAGAATGAACTATCCAGAACTGCATATACCTCAGTACCAACAAGGCAATGGTGCGTCACTATTCTGACCAGTCCAGTACTGCAGAAGTTCACTCTGATTTTTTTTCTGTAAAAAATTTGAGTTTTCAAGGAAAAAAAATACTTTTTACTACTGCCCCATCACAATGCCCATCTCCAGCCATGGCCATATCTGATCATTTAGAGGAAGGAGACAAAAATAAAATACATCAAGAGGGCGTCTGAAGTCCTGAAGTGTCAAATTTTAAGAGCTATAAAATAAAATATAAAATATATTTATAATGAAATATAAAATAAAATGAAACCTCCCAGGGCTGCCAAACTCCTGCTTCACCATTTCAGACAAACTTCGTACAATCTCACTCATAAATTTATCAAGCTTTATCTTAAATTTAATTATGTTGTTTTCCCTACAGTTCCATTGGAAAATTATTCTAGAACCTCACTCTTCTGGCAATTGGAAATCTTCTAATTTCTAGCCTAAATTTGTTCATGGCCAGTATATGCTCATTTGTTCTTGTGCCGACATTCTCTTTACACTTAAATAGCTCTTCACTCGCCTTGATATCTTTGCAGAGGGTAATCATATCACCTTTCAGCCTTTGTTTTGCTTAGCTAAGATATTTTAGTCTTCTGATAAGATTAGTTCTCTGTTCCCTTGGTCAGGCTAGGCACTCGTCTCTGGACCTGCTCCATTCTGAGTTGATCACTCCAATATGGGTACGAAGAATTACACACAGCCCAAATAAAGTCTTAGTTGCCAGTGCTTCGTAAAATAAAATCACTATTTCCCTATGCCAACTTATACTGCTGTATTGCCGTATACTCAGACTGTCACTAGATATGAAACCTGATAAATCCTCTTCTCAGTGCTAGCATTAATAAACAATTTCCTGTTGCCAGTACAACCTCTGGCACGGCACGATTTATACCAGTCTTTAGGCTGCTCTAAATTGTGCATATAGCCCAGCAGGGTGCCCATTAGTTCTCTTCTGAGAAAGCACAAAAATGACGTAAAGCTTGCACCCTGGTCCTAAGATTTGCTTTATGCCCAGGATCTGCCCAGAGTCCATCTTAAATTTGAAACAAATGAGACTTCAGCCAGACAATTTGAATCATTTTCAGAAATAGGTTTTGTAAATATTTTAGACTTTCAATGTGCTGTAGTTTATGAATGTATGTTGCTTTGGATTTTCAGCCTTAACTCTGAATTTCCATGCTTTTAGCATTTGTAGCAAGTGCTTAACACAATTATAATAATGTCTTGTAGCTGACGAATGGAATTGTAAGTGACAATGCAAGTAATCAGTCAGTGTACTGTAGGAAGCTGAGCACAAAGTAAATTGAAACTGTCGTGAAAAAAAAGAAGATGCATTCAGTAAAGCTAAGCAACTGGAGAAAGAGGAGGATTTTTATTATTAATGTTTTTGTATAAGAAGTGGTTTTGCTTGCTTTTAACTTTGTCTTGGGCAGAAATCTTCAGTGAAAGGATTATCTAGCAGTAAAAAGCTTTTAACACTTTTGTATGTAGTCTAAAAGAACTACTACATGTAAGATAGTAACAGAGAGATAGCCATGCTAGTGTATATACTATCAAAACAAAAAAGCAATCCAGTAGCACTTTAAAGACTAACAAAATAATTTATTAGGTGATGCGCTTTTGTGGGACAGATCCATTTCTTCAGATCATAGCCATACCAGAACAGACTCAATATTTAAGGCACAGAGAACCATTACTATTTTTGATTCTCTGTGCCTTAAATATTGAGTCTGTTCTGGTATGGCTATGATCTGAAGAAGTGGGTCTGTCCCATAAAAGTGCATCACCCAATAAATTATTTTGTTAGTCTTTCAAGTGCTACTGGACTGCTTTTTTGTTTTCCTACATGTAAGCATTGCATAGGCTAAACCTGAGCAAGAGATTCTGATGTTCAGCACCCACTTTTCAACAGTTATCATGTGATTACATATAACTAATCAAGGAATTTTGGTTTATGTCTGCTTTACTCATAGATGGAACATGATATGATAACATTGATTAGCCATTTACATTTAATGTGTTCATTCAATACATTGTTACTTAGGCACTAAAATTGAAGTAAAATCAGTGATGATCTCTCTCTATATAGGAAAGTTAAATGATTGAGTGGGTAGTTCAATTATTTGACACATTAAAACTTTTAAGCCCTATTCTTTAAAAATAACATTATAATTACATGTCAGGAAATTAAAGAAAACTCCAATTTTCAAATTGCCCCGATATAGGATTTTTGAGAGGGTGGGGGTTTTGAGGTGTTCCGGGGTATTTTAAAAGTGGATCTGATATGTTCCTCATAAAAATGTGCTATCATTTTTAAGGGGTCTGAGTCAGGGCCATTCTTAGGCTTTATGGGGCCTGTGGAGTGCTGTTAAACCGATGCCCCCCTGCCCAATAGCAGCTGGGGGAAGGGGTTTGCAATTTTTTTAGAGATGTGATTTTTATAATCTTCAGTGACATATTAATGAAATATTTTTAAAGCAAATTTTAAACTAAGGTCCTGTAGACTGACAAGTAAATTCGGAAACTGATAATATGTACCTGGGTTTAGCAAATGCTTGTTAAAAGGCTACACTTGAATGGCTATTTCACAAGTTCAGTATTCTGTTAATAGGTCTGATAGGCTTATTCACTTTTGAGTTAACTAGATCCTCTCTGGAGAAAGCAGATACACAGAACAGGAATAGGAAAAGGCAGATAGGTCAGAGTTAAGACCCAAATGTGCCCCAAATTTTTGGGTGTTGTATGCAACTGTGTATTCTGACTCTGTGTAGGGACAGCCCTGGCCTGGGTTGGATCACACAGATTGTTTCCATTGTTAGACATATTAAAATTATTATCAATAATAGGTTTCTAAGACTAAAACCAGATGCTGCACTTTTAGTGACATTGTTCTTATTGATAATTGTCATAGTTCTAATAAGTAAGCATTGTCTTATTTGTACCTTGGCTTGCACTGGGGTCTACAGAGTAATTCAGACTAGGCTGCTGCTCCAGGGAGTGCACAGTCTACCTCAGATGATACATGACATATTAAAGGTAGTTAATATGAAATGGCATCTCTTTAAAATTTTATTTTTGAGTGAGAAAGGAAGATTTTTTTTTTAGTTTATATGTTTTACCCACTGTTTTTAAATAGATGGATAATTTAACAAGTTGCCCTCTAACTAATAAGCTAAACTGTCAGCTTTGGCATTTCAGAAAATGTTTGACCTGAATGAAACAGCTCCCTTTCCCCGAAGTTTTTGTTTTTAAATAAATGTTTGGTCGCTGATTTAATTAGACAAAGCAGATAAGGTGATGGAACCAGTATTGCTAAAAATTATTCTTGTACTCTACTACTTTTGCGTAGGTGTCATCAGCATATTTAACAATTCTGCTCCTGATTAAAATGTTGGCCTGATTTCAATGCAAGATGTAAAAAGTAGAAACCCCAATATTCATCCGTTTGGCCTTCTGTACAGAGGAATATGATTCTTTAAAGCATTTGATTTAATTATCAGTGAGTTATTTGAAGTGATCTTCTCCAAAACAGGTGTTCATATGTTTTTAAAATGGCATGAATAAATTCAGGTCCTTTATAAATTAAGAATCAACAGGTATGGATGAACCAGAACAAATATAGGTTGAACCCTGGGGACCTGACTAGTGCCGAATGAGAGAATTTGTCAAACCACAGGAGGTCAATGTTGTCTAGTAGCATTACGAGCACTTCCACTGCTTACTAAGCTCTGTAGTATGGTTAACGTCGTTCCTGGGCTCCAAGCCTCTATTCAGTCCACTGGCCCCACGGCAAGGATGCCATTGCCCTTCTTGGGAAGGAAGGTGGGAGGGGGATGGGTGGTCTGGGGGGAACCTGGGCCCTGCCCACTTGTTCTGGGTTCCGGCTCAGGAGCCCTGTGGCTGCTACTGGTTAGGAAAGGCTCCTCTCACTTTGGACACCACGGCTCTTCTCCCTGGGCCACTTCCCCAGACAATCCCACCCCCCCCCGTATCTCCTCCAGGGCGTGGCAGCAGCACCATGTTCCCCCTCCTCGATCGGCACCCCCAAACCATCAGTTCTTTCTGGCCTCACTTCGAATCTCAGGGCTACCTGGACAGGGGCCCTATCCCCTTGCTGCTGAAAACTCCTCCCCGTCTCTGCTGTTCCTAGAAAAACTCCTCTTGCTTCTCTCCACTTGCCTCATATAGGCTACGTCTACACGTGAAGCCTACATCAAAGTAGCTTATTTCGATGTAGCGACATCGAAATAGGCTATTTCGATGAATAACGTCTACATGTCCTACACGATGTCTACAACATCGACGTTGCACAGCACCACATCAAAATAGGCGCTGCGAGGGAACGTCTACACGCCAAAGTAGCACACATCGAAATAAGGGTGCCAGGCACAGCTGCAGACAGGGTCACAGGGCGGACTCAACAGCAAGCCGCTTCCTTAAAGGGCCCCTCCCAGACACGCTTGCACTAAACAACACAAGATCCACAGAGCCGACAACTGGTTGCAGACCATGTGCATGCAGCATGGATCCCCAGCTGCAGCAGCAGCCAGAAGCCCTGGGCTAAGGGCTGCTGCACACGGTGACCATAGAGCCCTGCAGGGGCTGGAGAGAAGAGCGTCTCTCAACCCCTCAGCTGATGGCCACCATGGCGGACCCCGCTATTTCGATGTTGCGGGACGCGGATCGTCTGCACGTGCCCTACTTTGACATTCAACTTCGAAGTAGAGCGCTATTCCCATCCCCTCATGGGGTTAGCGGCTTCGACGTCTTGCCGCGTAATGTCGATGTTAATGTCGAAATAGCGCCCAACACGTGTAGCCGTGACGGGCGCTATTTCAAAGTTAGTGCCGCTACTTCGAAGTAGCGTGCACGTGTAGACACGGCTACACTCTCCTCAATCACACACACACCCACCCACCCACATGCCACCGCCCCCCTCAAGCAAAGCATTTTTAAAGGTAGTCCTAAGTGGGACCAGCTGGCCCCAATTGATTCAGGGAAGCCTCCTCCCCAGCTGCTCCCACTCCATTTGTTTGCCAGTTCAACACAGCCCTGCTTTTCCCTCTTGTGCTCGCTACCTTAGCCTCACCCTGTCACAGCTCTTAGAAGAAACAAGGGTAAATTAGGGCTAAAGAACAGCAGAGAACTCTGAGAGCCAGGACTAGTGGCTGTAAACAAACTTTAAGGGACCACAGGAAACTTGATCACAGACATAACAAGTGGACATTCACCTAACTAAAATCACTCCAGACAATGGGTGTTGCCAGACTATCAAATTCTAAATTAAAGAGCTTCAATGTGTACATTCATGAAGGGTAAAAAGATCCTAAAGTTGTTCCTCTATTGTGCACTGTATCTTAGATAGAGCCCTGCAATTCCATGGATATCCACTTTATCTCTGCAGATAGCTGCAGAAAAATTTTCTATCTGAAGCCCTGCAAACCTGTGGATATCCACAAATCATTTTTGCAGATCATGGATTGGAAGTAGATACAAATTTCATATCTGACATGGCTGGGTTAAAAGTAGAGGATCGAGGTTGAAGATAGAAAAAAGATGAATTTATAACTGAATATTAATTTTGGGAATATAGAGAATCACGTGTTCATATTATGCCTGATTTTGTGTGGCTTTTTCTTAATTAACCTTTGTTTTTAAGTGACGTGATACCTGTCTTATCCCTAGTTATGCAGCTACAATGTAAGGAGCATGTGCAAATTGCTTGTTAAATCTCTGTGTCTACTAGATAATAATTCTTACTAGTCCTTTGGTTGGTTACTTATTTATAAGTTTTTTTTCTGCGTTTCTAGAGAGAGAATTTTGTGTTATACTTTGATTAGAAAAATTATTCTAATTTCTAAAATCAAATACAATATTGCCATCCTAAAACACGAAGAAATCATAAAAGCTATGACTGAAAAAGTCATAAGGTTGTAAAATACATACTTTTTTTTAAATTCTGTTTGGTTTTACAGTTATAAGCCTTTAGTGGATATAGTTTTCAGTTTTTCTCAGCAATCATGTGACCTAAATACTTTTCGAATTAAAAACAAAGCTGTAAGAAAAACACCAAATGTCAGATGGTTTGCAGTACTGCAAATGTTAGATTTGTATGTTGAATGTATACAAACATTTATTTGTGTTCCTCCCCCACATGTCTTAGCTGCCCCAAAATTGTTCTGCTCTGCCAGCCTAAGTGAAATGGGCTCACTCTTAACAGGATGGGAAAAAGAAATGGCCTCCAAAATTGCTTGGATCTGTGAAAGGGGTGTGCTATAGAGTAGGTGAACAAGAGAACCAGTCACCACTTCGAGTAGCGTCCCCATGGGTGCTCTCCTCTGGGTGTCGGTGTGTCCTCCTGCTGGCGCAGCGATTTTTCTATAGCCGTGATTTCCCAAGCTGTGCATGCACAGTAGCGACTCCTCATGCTATCTGGGATACACTCAGTTCCTTCTCTACCCTCCTTGGCAGGAGACAGAGTTTCGTTCTCTCTCTCTCTCTCGCTGAAAAACAAAGAATAGTTAATTAGTTATTGTTCTATCCTTAGCCATTTCTTATACAAGTTTAACAACAACAACAAAATTTAGATAGTTTAGGTGCTACTTTAGTTGCTGCATCATTGCCACGCCAGGTTCTGTGGGTTTCAAGTGATGTGCAACATGTAGGGAAGCCATGCTGGCCTCCAATGGCCACGTGTCCTGCATTAAGTGCCTGGGAGAGGGTCACCAAACCCAGTCCTACACCCACTGCTCCAGCCTCATGGCGAGGGCCAGGAGGGACTAAATCAATAGGTTCAAGACTTACCTTTGCAAAAATTCCCACTAACCACTAGTCCTCGACAAAAAAAAGCCATCCCGCCATGTCGTCTTGCCTCTTTTTAGTGGTAGACATCCGGGCAACATTGTCACCAGGGTACCATTCCACCAGCTGTCCTGTCTATTAACCTTACTACCTATGACTTCCTTATAGGATGAGAGGCCATTTGGATTACCTTATGGTTCAGGGCAAAAGTCCTTCACCGAGCAAGTGCTCCACATAAATCTGCTGAAGGTCAGGGCAGTGTGCTGCAGTTGCCAGCATTTCAGGTGGCACTTCATATGCAGAACTCTCAACATCCTGACAGACAATACTACTTGTATGTATTATATCAACTGTCGAGGCGAGGTTTGGTCACCTTCCCTATGCGCAGAAGCCATAAAACTGTGGAACTGATGCTTTCAGCACCACATCACTCCCAAGACTACATATCTCCCAGGGTACTGATCGTCACTGCAGATGCCCTCAGTCGCTCATTCAGCAATCATCACAAGTGGGAGATCAGCATGGTGGCCCTCATCCATGTGTTCCAGCTTTGGGACCAGACTTACACAGACCTGTGTGTCAGCCAAGTCAACAAAGTGCCATCAGTACTGCTCCAGAGAGGGTCTGGGGAGGCACTCCATTGGGTATGCTTTCTCTGTCGAACAGGACATGCCCCTCCTCATGCATTTCCTCCCCTTCCCTTGATTCAGAAGCTTCTGGTCAAGGTCAGACTGGATCAAGCTCACCTCACCCTGATAGCCCTGATGTGGCCCAGACACACTTGGTATCCTTGCCTGTTCCAGCTGTCAGTGGTGACTCCATATCCCTTTCCTCAACCTTCTGTCCCAGGACTTCGGCTGAACCCTTCTCTCCGCTCCACTCAGGCTGTGCCTTCATGCATGGCTCCTTCATGGTTCCAGAATGCCGAAATCACATGCTCTGAGGAGGTGAAAGGGGCTCTTGTTAGCAGCAGAGGGGAGTCCACCCACAAGTCCTACAAATGGACTCGGTTCTCTGTGGTTGGGCACGAATCACCCTATGCCTCCTGACGCCATGCCCCTTCTTGTCCTCGACTACCTGCTGCACCTGTGTGAGTTGTGCTTAGCCCTCAGTGCTATCAGGGTGCCTACCACAGCGTTGGCAGCATTCTACTGGGTGGCGGGTGGGATCTCCTTCCTTGCCCATGCTATCATGCAACGCTTTATGACAGGTCTGCAAAACGCTTTTCAGTCAGTCCCTACTGGGGACTTTATCCATGTTCTCAGCTGCCTAATGGAGCCACCCTTTGAACCCCGGCAATGTGTTCGTGGCTACAACCGTCAGTGAAAGTCTCATTTTTAGTCACCATCACGTCAGCCAGGAGGGTCGGGGAGCTTGCCGCTTTGATGGCTGAACTTCTTTATACAGTGTTTACCTCATCCTGAGTTCCTCCCTAAGGTTCCCTTTCTGTTTTATATCAATGAACCTGTCCACTTACCTGCATTATTCCTGAAGCTGTACTCTGATCCCACACATTCATTGTGCCATACCTTGGACTTCCGTTGGGCGTTGGCCTTCTACATCAATTTCACGAAGCCTTGGCTCAAGTGTCCTAAGCTCTTTCTCTCCTTCATGGAGTGATGCGAGACCATCCTGTTTTCTCTCAATGGTTGTCCAAGTGGGTCTCCACCTGCATACATACCTGCTATGCTCTTCACCGGAAAGACCTTTCAAAAAGCAAATTAAAGCAAAATCAAAAACTTGATTAGTCTTACATCTTCCATTTGATTTTGGAGGGTCTGACTCAGGGTTGTTGAATGCTCAGTTTAAGAAAAGTAACTGACCCCTTAAAACAGATACTAGAGGAGAAGATACTATATCCAGGTGGCCAACTCATGGCTCTCGAGCTGCATGCATCTTTTTAAGCAATTAAATGTGGCTCCTGCTTGGAGCTGCACACCAGGAGTGCCATCTGCCACTCTGCGCACCCACACAAGCACATGGCAGCAGCAGTGACTCCAGTGAGCCGCAGCATCGAGTTTGAGTGCGGGACTGGGAGAGCTTGGCTCTAGGGGAGGCATTAAGCTACATATCATACAGTAAGATCTCGACATTTGCAAGTGTAACATTTGTGAATTCAGTTATTCGCAAATGTTGCTTCCCTGGGGCTGGGGGAGGGGGAGCACCGGCAGCCGCCACTTCCACAGGGCTCGGAGCGGAGAGCACTGGGAGATGCCACTTCCTCAGGGCTCTGGGGCCCAGAGCACTGGCAGCTGCTGCTTCCCTGGAGCTAGACTGCTGGCAGCCACTGCTTCTCTGGGGCTCCAGGCAGGGAGTGCTGGCAGCTGCTGCTTCCCTGGGTCTCTGAGGCTGGAGTGCCAGCAGCCACCATTTCTCTACGGTCCCTGTATTTGCGAAAATCAGCATTTGTGAGGGTTCTGAACATGGAAGTTGAGGGATAGCTCAGTGGTTTGAGCACTGGCCTTCTAGACCCAGAATTGTGAGCTCAGTCTTTGAGGGGACCATTTAGGGATCTGGGACAAATAGATTGAATTTAAAATAAAAAAGGCGGAGGTGGTGCTTGGGCCTGCTAAGAGGGCAGGGGACTGGACTCAATGACTTCCCAATGTCCCTTCCAGTTCTATGAGATGTGTATCTCCATATATTTATGCTAACTAGCGGGAGGGATAGCTCAGTGGTTTGAGCATTGGCCTGCTAAACCCAGGGTTGCGAGTTCAATCTTTGAGGAGGCACCAAGGGATTGGGGCAAATAGACATCAGGGATGGTGCTTGGTCCTGCTGAGAGGGCAGGGGACTAGACTAGATGATTTCCTGAGGTCCCTTCCAGTTCAAGGAGGTGCATGAATGTTGCAACCCTACTATACATTTTTATCTAGCTACAAAAAATAAATACATAATGTGTAGTTCTTTGCACTCTATCCATGGCTCTTAATCCCTAATTGCTTGGCCACCCCTTTATATATCATTAATACATAGTGCTCACACTTAATACTGAAGGTTACTTAAACATATTTTTTTATAAATGATATTGTGCAACCATAACAGATTTGTATTGCTTCTTGTGTACTCTGCCTTACTGTTCTTTGCTAGTCTGTGAATTTGTTTCAGTCTTACAGGCGGCCTGTAATTTTAGAGTAATTTAGTTGTACCAAGAACTATTCTTGCCCAAGGATCTGGGGACTAACATTTTCAGCTCCTTTCTGTAACACTGTAAACTTAGAATGAATATTTTTTTATTATTTGTATGTTTTATATCAGTAGGTTAGCTAGTTGATTTTATATCTGACACTTGATCTTTAATCCATAAAGAAAATTTTCACTATTATGGAAATTTAATAAATCACATAGATTTCACCCTGCTGCTTACATAATCACAGAATTTCTAATGTAAATGAAAAATAGCCAGGTTGGTATCTTTGGCAGAAGTGCTAGTGACCTACACGATAAAGTTGAACAAAATCACCAAAGTATGGTGAAGTCACTCTAAAGTTCTGAGGATAGGATATGTATTTTCTACATCTTATTTGCTCATTCATAAAGAATCAGAAATTTATATCTCAAAAGAGATTGTTAACTCCTAACTTCCCGCCTCAAGGATGAGTATCATGGTCATAACTTTTTGGAATGGAAAGTGGCCTAAATTTAGCATAGGGCAAGTGGAACCACAGAAGTATATATGAACATATTGGGGGAGTATTTCATACTTATTTTAAAAAATAGGTTTTAGATCTTATTAAAATTTCACATATTTTAATTGGACAAGCAACACCTATGGTGAATGACTCAAAAGTGTAAAAAGCCATAATAGCTAATTACATCAGTACTTTCAATAATTTCCCGTTATTTATTTACTTTTTGCTGTTTGTTGATCCAGGTTCTTCCATCTATAACAGTCAGTTTCACACATTTATCCTTTTAAACAAATAGTTTGTGATTCTAAGCACAAAGAACAAGAATAACCAATAAAATGCAACAAGTGACTACAAAATCCTTTGAATCTAATATATAAATCCTACAGAGGATTTAAATGCAATACATCAAATATCTGAAACCTGCACACTTGTATAAAATACTTTTTAAATCAGGAGAGTTGTCAGTGGCTTAAAAATAAGGACATGCCAAGCTGTATCAGGCCATTAATCCATTAAGTCCTATATCCTGATTTCAGTAGTGGTTAATGTCTAATGCTCTTAGGGGAGGGCAAAATAAATTAAATCATAATGCACCTAGCCACTTCCTCAGTGCTGTGCAGAGGAAAGTATTCCTTCCTGACCTTTTCAAGTGATCAATTTACACCCTGAAGCAAAAAATGTGACTACGTTAATTTTAGCATGCATAAAGACAAATGTTGTTATCCATTAAATTGTCCAGCATTTTTCAAAATCTAGCTACCGTATATGCTTCTCTAGCTATCTTAAGGCTGACTACACATTGTGTGCAGTATTTTATTAATTTTAACTGACATTAATTTCATTTTTATGTGATGGAACAGAGTTAAAAAGGAGGACCTGTTCAGTTCCTCTTTGCTCACAATTCTAAATAATCCCAATCACTTGTCCCTATTACAGTTCTCCTTTTGAATGCTAAATACCATAGTATTGCCATATTTCAATTTCCTTTCTGAGAAGTCCTGCAGAATTTAATAGTGGTGAAACTAAATCGGGTTTTAAAGAAGTTACTGTTAAACCCTATAGAATGGTTAGTTGTATCAGTGAACACTCCTTTTATGGACTTAATACTTTAAATCAATTGAGTTTACAGTGTTTTTTAAACTAATTAAGCTAAATTGATTTTAGGTGCTTATATGGCACCCGTTACCATAGTATGAGTGCTGTATAATCTGTAATGTATTCATCCTTCCTGCATGCCTCTGAAGTAGAGAACTAATTCCATCGTAGATGGTCTCTGTGCTTCAGTTCTCTAAATAACCGCCCCAAATCATACAAGAAGCCTCTGGCAGAGAAGGGACTTGAACTGAAATTTCTCCACTCAGACCCAGCCTTTCTACCTAAGATGAAAGGTGCTTAGGCTCCCTAGCTGACACCTACCTGGTGATAAGGTAACACTGGGTGTTAGATTCCCAAAATCTTCAGAGTTCAAGAATGCAGGAGTGTATTTGACATAAATGAATATGGGGTCCTCTTACCTGAAATAAGGGTATCAGCACAGTGATAACTAAATCAATGTGTACCAATTTAATTAAATCTGATTTGAAACTATGTGCAGACCAGTCCTCACTTCTGCTGCACCATAGCCAAATGCCTCTGAAATCTTTCCACAAGGATTCCCAGCTTAAAATCCACTACACATCATACATGGTGACTTGAGGTTGATTGGTTTGTTTTTGTGGCTGTTGTATCTTTGATCATTCACCTATTCTTTGAAAGAGCTTTAATCTTATTCCTTTAGTCTAGGTCTACACTGCTGTGGAAGATTGACCCGCTTGGCGATAAAGCACTTTCCAGGGTCAAAGTTGACCCTGGAACCTTTCATGACTGGTGAAGATTAAGGCAGGTCAATGGGAGAAGCATCCCTTTCAACCTTCTTCCATGTAAACAGACATTAAAGTCGACCACTGATAAGTTGATTTTAGCTATGCATTTGCGTATCTAAAATTACGTATCAGCAGTCGACTCTATGTCTAGTATAGTCATAACCTTAGTTCTTTAGCTGGTCCAGAGTACCTCTGTGCAGTGACTTAAATGTGTATTGAAAACAGGTTGGGGCCACTCCGCATTTTCATAGCTATATTTCACTACAGAAAATTCCATTTAAAGAGGCTGACAATTCTCATGAAAAGTCAGGTTAAATTTTAAGAGAAGTGTACCGTTCAGGCCTGGCATCAACCCTCATTTACGCAAAAGAAACAAGAGAAGCCTAGAAGTTGAGTAGGAGTGAGAACCAAAAAAAAAAAAAAAAAAAACAGAATTTGAAGGTGAGAAGAGATTGCCTCCATTCCATCTCCATGTTTTACACAAAGGCCGTGTCTACACTAGCCAAAAACTTCGAAATGGCCACGCAAATGGCCATTTCAAAGTTTACTAATGAAGTGCTGAAATACATATTCAGCGTTTTATTAGCATGCGGGTGGCCGTGGCACTTCGAAGTCGCCGGGGTCCTTTCGAAAAGGAGCCCTGTTTGGACGAGCCGCGCTGCAGTGAGCCACGTCAATTTCGAAGTGCCGCGGCTGCCCGCATGCTAATGAAGCGCTGAATATGTATTTCAGCGCTTCATTAGTAAACTTCAAAATGGCCATTTGCTTGGCCATTTCAAAGTTTTTGGCAAGTGTAGACATAGCCAAAGAGTGAGAACACACATGGGCTACGTCTACACCAGAAGCATCTGCCTTACAGAAGTTACTGTTACTGTTGGAAGAGATGTTCCAACAAAACTTCTGTCAACAGATCCTGCGTACACATAAAAGCGGATGGATCTTTCGATCCGTTGTCAACAAAAGGGCCCCCAGAGCGTCTATACCACCTTTTTGGTTAGCAGTGAAAAATTGGCTATTGGTTGAAATTTGTTCCTAGGAATGTCAATATGTATTATATACATTACTGCCTTATCTCTAGTTGCTGGTAATTCATGCCCATCTCCACTAATTAAGATCACTGCTTTAAAAAGAAGGTATTGGTATGCATTTCTGCCAAGTTTGTGGACTTACTGAAGTCACAGATAAATATCTGTGTCAGAGAGGTAGCCGTGTTAGTCTGTAGCTTCGAGAACAACAAGAAGTCTTGTGGCACCTTGTAGACTAACAGATATTTTGGAGCATAAGCTTTTGTGGGCAAAGACCTGCTTCATCAGATGTATGAGTGGATGGGGTGGTTTCAGAGGGGTATTTAAAGAGATATAGTATAGTATAAAAAAGGTATGTTTGTATGTAGGTACTGTAACCTTCTGGGGACAGGGCCCCAGTTTGTTGTATGAGTCTCTACTATGATGAGATCATTGATGGTGTTCCACAACAAAGTGTACATCTTCAACTGATTTAGGAGCAACAGTGCCAGGTGGCAGTCAGAAGAGCACCAACCCCTTCTCTGTCAGATGGCAAAGGACTGAGAGGTAGTGTAAAATGGAAAATAAGGAGATGTCGGGGGTTCTGATGAAACTAGAAAAGAAATGGCAAATCAGTTTTCTCCAAGACTGTCTTTTGATATGCCATGGAAATATCACATACTGCTGAGATATGTAATATAAACATATTGTGGAGACAACAGTATAGTATAGTATACTATAGGGGTATAGTACCTACATACAAACACCTCTGTTATATTCTGTTATATCCTCTTTAAATACCCCTCTGAAACCACCCCCCCCCATTCATGCATCTGATGAAGCGGGTCTTTGCTCACGAAAGCTTATTCTCCAAAATATCTGTTAGTCTATAAGGTGCCACACGACTTCTTGTTGTTCAGATAAATAGCTGTGATTCAAAGTATCGAAAGAGTCTAACCCTGCATTTGGTGTTGCAGAGCATTGTGGATGGTCTCAATTAACACCTTTCTTTCAACATCCATGTCTATAGCATGTTAGTCATAAGAGAAAAAATAAATTTTCAGCTGCTGAAATAGTCTGCCCTGCTGGCAGCTCCAGCTCCAGCCCCAGGGACCCAGCTGGGGCACTGGGTTATGGGGAACTCTGGCAGCCCCAGGACTGGAAGAACTCTGGGGGAGTACAGGGCTTGGCCAATGCATGGAGAGCAGAGTTCCGCTGGAGCCTGGGGAACCTCAGAAGCCCCAGGGCTGCGAGCTGGCAGTTCCAGCCGCAGGACTGGATGGGTTAACCCCAGCAGGCCCAGAGCCAGGAGAACCCCAGAGCTGGTAGGAGGTAGAGCCCCACTGACAGCTCCAGCCCCAGCCCCGAGCTGAGGGCAGCCCCAGCTGGAGAACCTGGGAGCAGAGCCAGCAGGGGCTGGTGCCAGTTAATTGAGAGTTCCAGTTTAACAAATGCTGGATGAGAAGAAGTTTACTGCATGAATACAGTGACCCAATTAATGTTTGTAGTGTTAAATACATTATCTAAATCATAACAGATTATGTATTTATTTATGAGGTAGCTTAAATTAGTAAAGCTTTCTCGCGCTTACTAAAATCCCAAAGGCAAGATCATGTTCACCCAAGCTCAGAAGTGGCTGTAAAAGTCAATATTGCCTAAGTAATAGTAAAACTAACAGATATGTCGTCATGGCACCACAAGGAGCACACTTATAAAGAGGGGCGGCCCTTCAGCTGAGTCCCCACAAATCTGGTTTCCCTAAGTGCAAAAAATGTGGCTGGGGTATCTTAGATTGGCTTTTCATTTCTCTGCGCTTGTATACAAATTATGTTGTGTTTTCAATATGTTGACTTGGTCTGTGCTTCCCGTCTGCCTTTAATTGGAGAAGTTCTAACACTGCTGACAGCTCCTGTGAAATTTCCACATCTTGGATTTGAAGCCAAGGTCATTTAAATCAGATTTTCATCCAGTCTTTTTCCCCCTGAACTGAGCTGTATTTTGAGCTAAAATCAGAAACAAAAGTAGTTGCTTATTTGAAAACATATTCTTCAAAAACAGTCCGGTTCCTTCTTAAGCCCTCACTTCCACAAACAATGTATCCGTGTGTTTAGCTTTAAGCTTGTAACTATAACTGAGTTATTTTTTTTGTAATAATGTTGAGGTCAACAGGACCATGCGCATAAAAGTTTAGGGTGTATGGCATTACCCCATCAGAGTATAAGCAATGGAGGCTTTGTCCATTCTAGTAAAAATACGTATTTCTGACAACTCATGTCAACAGGGGATGTGGCTAAACAGGGAGTAATTTCTTCGGTAGAGACCAGGGTAGATTGACAGGCCAATACAAACTAAAAATGAAATGAAAATGTTCAATGGCTTTGCACATTCTAGGGCCATAAAGTCAATACTACTTCAGAATCCATAAAATGAAAATAGAAAATACATCAGAATATCTTGATATCTTTGCTGTTGAGTTTTGCCTTCCTTGCCAATAATTTCTTCCTTTGGCAGCAAAGTATGTTTATTTTTATCTAAGAAAGGACTGTAGGGATGGAATTGTGTTATAATAATTCATGCCTAGTTGCATAGACAGAAGTCAGCCTGTGGTCTCCTACTCTAACGCACAAACTGTGAATTATTCCACCCACAGTTCACATCCTGTCATGTCTTATTGCTTAATTTGAGCTTTTTCATTTAAAACACAACCTATCACAGCACATCGAAGCTGTGCAAGAATTTGACACCCAAAGGCCTGTTTGAAAAAAATTGTGAAAACAACTACTTCTTACCACTTTGAAAACTTGCCTTATATTGTCTACAGCCATTCTCTACGTTGAAATTATTTCTTTTATTTTGGAGCAGGGCTGAAGTGTTTTTAATGTTTATCTTTTTCCTGCAACAATAAACAAATCCTGTAATAGGAAGTGTTTTAGAAAACAAAGGATCCAGCTTTGATCAAAGTTAGTATGTGTTGCAGAAGAAGAAAAGATTGTGTGAGATTGTATTTAAATTCACTAAGTAATGTATCTGGAGATCATGCGGTGTTAATGAACCTGAAGGTAGTGAAGGAAAATATGTATCCTTTTCCTGCTGTTAATTAACAAACAACAGCTCTTGTTTTCAGTTGTTTATAAATATCTATGATCAGTGGAGTCAGTTTCTTCCCTGGCTTGCAATTAATTTAACTCTGGTTTAAAGCAGGAAAATGATTGGCTCATGGTGTGGATTTGATAACTAATTCCGAAACTGTTAGTGGAATCAGTTTTTATTACAGCTAATGCTGAAGCACACTGAGGACCTGGCAGGTGATATGCAGTCGTTGAAGTCACTGGGAATGAAAAAGTGCTCCGGCATAGCAGGATTGCTCTCAGTGTATATAGCTAATCAGTTCTGAACTCACTCAAAAAAAAAAAAAATCCAGAAGTTGCAATTCCACAAGGAAAGTATTTCCAGAATTACAGCTCATTTTTATTTATTCTCCTTTTTAATTATTTAGAAATTCAGACTCTGTCACTTATTAACAGATAATTGGATTATTTACTTATAATTTTAAAACATTGTTACTGCCGGTGAAACATGTTGTTGCGATGAACATCTTATCTCTACATTCACTTCAGCTTTTTTTTTTTAATTAAATTCTAGCTGGACAGCTCAGCCAGTCAGCACATTTCTCTCTCCAGCTGCCTTACAATGTGCTAGGTTTGGGACGCAGTGCTAATTTCCTTGATCACTTGTGTGTTGGCATTCCTCGTCCTGTTGGAGAGAAGGTAAGTTGAAATTTAGCATGCGTAAATATTTTTTTCTTGCATTTTCCTTGCCCATGACCCTTTGGTTACTGTTCTGAGGACTGCTCTCTTTCAGAAGACAAAATTATAAAGAAACATTTTACATTAGTACTGAAAATGGTTTGCTGAAGACTAGTAGGTGACCAACACATTATATCCATCATGAACTTGTGAAGTAAACCATAAAAATATCACTCATGAGGGAAAACACAGAGGAGTGTGTTTGTGCGCTCTTTGCATAGGAATATGGAGCTGGTTTGTAATAGAAACATTTCATTTTGTTCTGAGAATCCAGTTACACCAGCAGTCACATCACATTTATACTGTAATCTCATCAGGTCTCCCCAAGTAGATGAGGCTCACATGGCTCAGTATTTGGTTGAGAAACATCAAAGACTTCCAGCATAGCAAAGGAAAATAATGTCTGTCACCTGATGAATCACCTTCTTCCCTGGAAGTTGGTACTGAATTTTACCAGCATGGTACAAGCAGAGCAGTTCTGCAGGTGGAACCTTACTTTGGATGAATAGAGGATTGTTTACTCCAGTGTGCTGACTATATTTGGAAAATTAGTCTGCCTGTAGAAAATTTCCACACCAGATCAGTGATATGCAGTGTTTGCAGTGCTCTGTGCTTTTTAAACACAGCCATGTTTTCCTGCAGAGGTGATGGTATTTCAGTGGTGGATGAAATTATCCTTATCTGTCATTTTTATTCAGTTTGTACATTGCTTTGGAATCTTTCAGTATTTAAAAAAAAGCTTTATATTTGTATTAGAGAATTATCACTATTCTTTTACGCCTCTTGGAAAATTAATAGTTTCACCTTTGAGGGGAGCTTTGTCTAATGTTACTCAGAAAAGTTCAGTGTATTTTAAATTTTTATTTCACATGTAAGAAGTGGACATACCTTCATTTCTTCTTTCAGTCTGTAAGAAAACAGGAATGGACAGCTATCATCCCGAACTCCCAACTTATAGTCATTCCATATCCACACAACGTTCCACGAAGGTAATATCATTGCCTGAAGTAGATTTTGCAAATGATACTATGGATGCAGAACTGCAATAGTGTGTCATAAAATATGAATGAATGATGGTGGAATGATTGTTGACAAACTTTAAGTGTGCTAACAAAAAATGGCTTTGTTTTTCTGCCAGTTACATTTGCTCATCTTGAGACCAGAGTAGCATATTCAGCATTTGGTGTGTCTGTTCAGGACAACTGCATCTGTATCCCCCTCTATTGTCCATCAAGGGCAGCCACACTAGGTTTTCAGCTGTCACCGTTCTTGGTGGAGACTTGTTTCTCTCTCTCTCTCCTTTTTAACTGTGTTATTTCCAGGCTGCACGGTTCCCTGCTTCCACTGTGTCATTCCCAGCAAAGGTGGCTTTCCTGTCATACCTGTCTGCTTTCTCCTCAGAGACTTTCTGTGCAAGTGTACAATGTGTAAAGTGTGTACTTTATTCTTGAGATAAAAAGCATTCCAGAGAGAACGCACTGTAAATGATAAAAGAACCTACACACATTAATAAGTTTACCAGCGATAACACCAATCCTAACAAGGACTCTGGCAGGAGCAGTCCTTCAAACCCCCATCTAAGAGGGTATGTGTGGGTACAAGCCAGGCCCACCAGAAGAGGGTGACAACTGCCCCAGGGCCCAGCAATACAAAAGGGCCTGGAGCATTGTAAAGGGGCACAGTCCAGGCACTGCTGAAAGCTGGCTGCCCCCTGCCCTGTCCCTTCTGCCTAAGGCCCCAGCCCTTCCAGAACATGGAGCAGGGATCTCCCCTATTTCCCCCACCTCCCTCACCCTGCCTTGCCCGGGGGCCCAACAAGGCTGTTGGCTCCGCTGGTACAGGGTATCACAGCTTCCGCCCAGAACAAGAAGTCAGTCTTATGAGGCTTCAGGACGTCCTGTCTTCCAACTCTTCCAAAAGGATTGGGGCCCTCCTTGAACCAGGGATCCTGTTCATTTGCAGTATCAAGTAGAAGACCCTGAGACAGTTTAAAATCAGGCTTTGTCCAAAACCCTTTTGTGTGTCTGATTCCTGGAGAATCCAGTTTGAAGTAGTATATGCAAACCTGCCCCAGTGAGTAGCTTGGAAGGGTTGATAAAGGATGAAGTACATTAGCATCTCTCTTTCCCTACTAGAGAAGGTACATACAGTGCCAAAGGAATACATGGTTACATTTTTACACAGTGTCATCCCTCTAATTCAGTCAGGTTTAACTTAAGAAACTTTATCATAATTCTGTAAAGTTTGTTCAGGATATTGTCAATGTGTCACCCTCAGTAAAGTATACATGTGCTCATCTGTGACCATTGCTAAGTTGTAGGTGCCTGATGGAAAGAGAATATGTACATGATTACATTGAAGATGTGTAGCTATATAATCGGTGTTGGAAAGAAAAGAGCAGGGAGACCAAAAGGCAGATAGAGTGGACAAGCTTCTTTATTGAATATACTCATACTACCTTGGTCCCCAAACCTGTCCAAGTGAGCAACAGATTAATGGCAGGTACATTCTTCATCCAAGTTAGTATGTAAATGCAGTTGTGCGTTACAGCTCCCCCTAAACCAGTGGTGGGCATCCTGAAAGTCGCAGGCTACGTGCATCCCACTGGGGCTCCCTCATGCTTGACTGCCCTTTCCTCCATGTGCTTCTTGTGCATTGGGGCACCAGAGCCTGAACCTCCTACACCTCCTGCCTCCGTTCCAGTACTTTTGAAGGAGCTGCAAATTGCATGTGCCCTCCCTCCCAGCACTGGAGCAGGAGATTTGGGTGCTCTGACAGTACTAGGATGGCAGGGGAGGAGAAGGTAAGTGCAAGGCTCTGGTTTCCCAGTGTACAAGAGGAACGTGGGATGGGATGGGGCCATGGGGCCGCAGATGAACTCCAGTGGGTCGTGAATTGCTGTGACACACTGAGGTGAAGAAGAGCCAGTCATGTGGCAAACTCACTATGGGTGGCTCCCCACCCATACTCTAAACCCTTAGTAATATAAATGCCCATACTATGAATAGTAATAGCTGTATGATGAATATTAGTATACCTACCCCTGTTGACAGCACTTTTAGCTGAAGCATGATGTTTTTACTGCACAGGCTCTCTGAATCAGCAGTTCACTGTGTGGAAGAGGTGTTATGACCCTAAATACAGTCCTTTAGAAGGACGATAACACAATTCTTCACAGGGGTGTTCATTAGAAGTTACATTCTTGGTGCAGCTCTGGCTCTAATCTTTCAAGGAAGAGGGAAAGGGTAGCAAACCATATCTACCAAATAAAAAGGACAGTGTCTGCGTATGCTGTTCCCCTATTACTGTAGTAACTATTACCCAGACTTTTATTTAACTCTAACATACCCCAAGAACCTGTGTGAGAGAGTCTTTTAAAAGCCATACGGCTGTATTTGTTTCTATGGATCTTAAGAGTCAAATGTAAAATACATTGTGCACTTCACATTATGATAATATTGGTAATTTTTCTTTAAATTATTGAACATACAGATATTCACATAAACATTTTTATACATTTCCAATGAATAATAAAAATGAAAACGTACTTGCCCACTATCTTTTTCACCAAGCAGCCACATGATCATGCAAAAACTAGGCTTGTTTGGTTTCATCAGGTGTACATTAAAGATACATCTACACTAGCATTGAAAATTGAAATCATTGGCACTCACTTGAAAGAGCCGTGGGTTGTCCACACACACAATGCGCTCTTTCAAAGTTAAATCGGAAGAATGTAGGCCAGATTTCAATTTTGCTCCTCCATTCCTATAATAGGAAAAAAGCCCTGTTCCAACATGCTCTTTTGAAAGAGAACATGGGCGGATGTTCCACATTCTGCTCTTTCAAAAGAAGAGTTCTCCATGGTGGGGCACTGTGGTGTTTGCATCCAGCTGAGCTTACAGCACCACGCTCCCAGAAAGCCCTTTGCAGGAAGCTGAGTATGTGCTTGCAGCAGCTTAAGCCTGAGCTCCAGCTGCACACACTGATGCGCCCTCCAAAGTTTAAAAAAAACAACAAAAAAACAATGGTCAGCAGCCAGCCTCCGGAGAAACAAGGGCCCCTGCCTATGACCCATATCAAGGCTCCCAGGACTCCAGCCATCCCCCCAAAGAAAAGAGCGCCCTCATGGACGGATCCCAAGCTATGGGACCTCTCCGTCTCTGGAAGGAGGAGGAGGCACTAAAAGAAATGTGGGGCAAGCGTTGGAAAACAGCTGCATTTGCCTGCCTGTCTAAACAACTGGCCACCAGAGGCCTCCCTGCCCACACCCAATCAGGTGCAAAGCAAAGTAAAAGAGCTACATCAGGGGTATGCCAAGGCAAGGGATGCCACTAGGCGATCGGGTGCAGGTCCCACGAGCTGTCCCTGTTATAGGGAGATACGCTGCCTCATGAAGCCGTGGGAAAGTTCCCGCCCAGCAGCCCTCCTGGATACAGCATGTGAAGAGCTGCATCCAGCGTAGAGGAGGAGTCTGGAGCACACAGCCGCCTGATGGAGCCTGGGACTGAACCAGCCACCAAGATCTCCAGGGACGAGGGGGACCTCATTATAGACATCCCATCACGCCCCTCCGGCCAGGCAATGGCCAGCTGTGTGTCAGTGGATCCTCCTCTGATAAGTACCCAATAGGGCACACACCTGAGTTGTATTGGGCGCTGACACCCCAGCTGCCAGCAGGCCACGCCAGCATGCGGTGCACCCTGGGCACCTCAGACAAACACTGTCCCCTGCCGCACCTGCACCCACCCAGGGACCCCACAATGCTCGCCCACCTGAGCAGGCACCCTCTTCTCCCCTGCCGACAACCACCCTGCACAGCCCCATGCCACCAGACCCACTCCCAGGCCTTACAACCCTGTGCATCCCACCCCTTCAGAACCCCACCATGGACCCTGTACCAGAGGTGGGAGGGTTACACGAGGTCGATGTGGCTCACAGCTATCCACCCCAGCTTTAGAGAAGCGCACCCTCCCCCCTCCTGGTTAAGGTCCCCTTCACCCACACATCACATTCCCCCATTCGCCCCTCCCAGTTAAGTTGCTGCCACTCCACACACAATGTTCCCTCTTCCACCCTCCTGGTTAAGGTCCCAAATTCCCCCTCCCCTGTCCCAGTTGATGTTTCCCCCTCAGCGCCCCTCCAAGTTTTGGTTCCCCACTCTCCTCTATGGCTTGATTTTTTTCCCCCTCCCGACTTTCCACCAACCCTGCCTACTCAGGTCAACCTTGTGTATAGTTATTCCCATTTTATTTAAAAAAAAAAAAAAAAAAAAAAAAAAGTGCGTACAATTGTAAATCAAAGTTTTTATTGAGACGTAAATTGTTATTCTTCAGACTCCACATTGTCCCTTATTGTTGGTGGGGATGGTGCAGGGGTGGATGTGGGTGTGTGGTGCGGTCATTGTGGGGGGATGGAGAGTGTTGAATACATGGGGAGGGCTGTATAGGCTGACCATAAGTGAGGGTCACTGAGGCTCATGGGCAAAGATCTCCCAAAGAGCAGCCTGAATCTGGACACCCTCACATTGAGCCTGTTGGCTTGGAGCAGGGACCAGCTGTTCGAGGCCAGGACCATACTTTACTGCCATACTTTGCAGCCACGGGGGGGAGGGGGGTGTGGGAACACCTCACCCTTGCCTTCCACGAGGTTGTGAAGGACACAACAGGCATCCACCATCTGGGAGATGTTCTGTGGCCCCACCTCCAGGTGCATTAGGAGGCACCAACATTGGCCCTTCAGGCACCCAAAGGCCCTCTCCACCACATTTTGGGCCTGGTTGAGGCAAATGTTAAATGCGTCCTGAAAGGAGTCAGGGTTGCCAGTGTAGGGCCGCATCAGCCAAGGCAGCAGGGGGTAGGCAGCATCCACCACCATCCAGAGGTGCATATTCACATCCTCGACCCTATGTGGGAGAACTATCCCAGCCTCCATGTGGCAGCAGAGCCCAGAAATACGGAACACACGGGCGTCATGTGTCCGTCCTACCCAGTCCAGATAAACATCCATGAAGGTTCTCTTGCTGTGCACCAATGCCTGCAGCACTACCGAGTGGTAGCCTTTTCTATCGATGTACGTTCCTGTGCTGCATTCCAGGGTGCAGATGGGGATGTGCGTCCCATCCAGGGCACCAAAGCAGTTTGGAAAGCAGAGCACTGCGAATCCCATGACACCTGCATCCACATCCCCCATGCAGGTGATCCTGCACACAACCTGCATGGGAAGAAAGGTGCATGGTATGATGAGGGCTTCAGGGAGCATTCACTGTGCCCCTGCTGCCTTCTGCTAAGGTTCACCCTTTCCTGGATTACTACTCCACACTCCCAGTGGTGACTGTGAGCTGAGCATGACTAACCTCCATGATGGCAGCCACGACGGTGGCCTTGCCCACTCCAAACTGGTGACCCATAGACAGGTAGCTGTCCGGGGTGGCCAGCTTCCAGATAGCTATTGCTACCTGTTTTTCAATGGGGGCAAGCCTCATGCAGGTGTCCTCATGAGCCAAGTGAGGGGTGAGCTAGTGGCAGAGCTCCTGGAAAGTCTGCTTGCTCATTCGGAAATTCTGCAGCCAGCGAGCATCATCCCAGTCCCCCAGCACCAGCTGCTCCCACCAGTCGCTGCTGCTTTGGTGTCTCCAAAAGTTCCCGGGCACTCGAGGGGACACCAGCACCATCCTGGGTTCAGCAGCTCCAGGCCCCTGGCATTAGGGGTCAACCACAGAAGGAGCTGGAGGGCGGCAGTGACCAGCATGGACCAAGTGGGCAACCAAGGCATGCAGGATGTCCCGTTGCAACAGAAGGAGCTGCTGCTGAGGATCCATCAGGGAGAGGCTACCAATCACTGTGAGGTCCATGCAGAGGATCTGCAGCGCTTGAGAAACCTCTGTGTGCCAGAATGATTGCAGGGCGTGATACTCTGGGAGGGGCCTTTTAAGGGAGCAGCTGGCTCTGAGCCCCAGAAGGGCTTGTCAGCCACGTGACCCTATCTGTACTGTTTCCCACTCAGCTCTTTCACAAGACTGCATGTGCATGTGTGGACACTTCCTTTTTCGAAAGAGTTGACCTGTCTTTAGAAGAATTTTTTTGTGCATGCACAATCTCTTTCAAAAGACTGCCTTTCGAAAAGGATTGAATGGAAAAAACAAGATTTTCAGCTTTTCGAAAGAGACGTCTAGTCTAGAAGTAGCTTCGGTGTGTCCACTTAAGTATGAAGGTCTCTGTTCAACACAAGTTGTGTGTTCCCATGGATATGTGTATTTTACTGCAACTAGGGGTCACAGGGTTCATTGAAGAATGACTTCAATGCAAAAATCAATTTATAATAAGAACATTTATAGCAAAAAGATTGATTTGGCCGGAGGTTTTCTGTGCTCTTTGCTCTTGTATTGAATACATTTGCCATAATGATTGGTCTACCTAAATAACGATGGTATCACACCTTTTTTTGCACATTTATACCCTAAACAATGTGTGAAAAATGCATGATAGGAGTGTGCCTATCCAAGGAGTCACAAGCCGATTGGGGGTTGCAGTATATGGTTATGCCTAATTTGCATTTAGAGGGTGTGATTGCAGCTCAAGTTGACATACCTGAACTAGCTTTAATCTAGCTACCTGAGGTCCCAAAAGCACTGAAGTGACACCAGCATGTGCTTTAGGTCAGGCTGGCGCTACATGTAAGTACCTGAATTGTGAGGGTGGGGATGTGATGGACTTGCTGGGCCTTTGGGCAAGGTGAGGGGGCTCAGCCCTGCACTCCCAGAAGGGGTGGGGCTGTGGACAGCCAGTCCTCAGCACTTTCCAGACTGCACTGCTACAGCCTTTGCCAGTCCTTAAAGCCTTGAGTACACCACCCTGCACTCTAGTAGTGATTACAGGGCCTGGGCAGCAGCTTGGAGGCCCAGGCCTTTTGAAGCACTGGGCCCAGGGCAACTGCCCGCTTACTCCCTTCTCCCCCCAACCCCCTGGCAGGACTGTGTGTGGGCTTAAGTGCTTTGGGTCCAAGGTAGACAGTGTAAAGACAGCTTGGGAATGTTGAGTCAAGTTCCAGTCACACCCAGTGAATATAAGCTAAATATACCCTAAGAAAATTACCTTTAAAATATTTTGTTCTTTTTAATGCTAAATTCTGCTACACCCTCATAATTAATACTTGTCATTACATGTTGAACCAATCCAGCAAGATAACAGCCACCCACAATTTCATCACTTCTATTGGAAGCCAGGAGCACCCAGCCTGTCATAAAGCCAGGCTTCTATACCTTCAAAAAGAAAAAGAGGAGTGGGGTAGAGAGAGTTTTTATGCAGATGCTAGAAAAAAGTGTCTTGAAAATTTACTTTATGTCAGCACTGTAGCTGGAGTAGTCAGGGCAGTGGGTCCAGGGTATCTCTTAGACTTTGGGGGGTACATTAGAAATGTAGATCTGTGTTCTAAAAGAATATCCAGTGTTTAATTTATGCCAGGGCTGAGCTCCTTTGGTGTCTCTGGACTTCGTAGTTCATAGCCTTGAGACCTCTGAGCTTGCTAAATCAGTTATGCCCTTGCACATATTTCCTTACCTATTAAGCACTAGGAATATTCTGTATCCTTTAATCCCAGTTCCTGAAAGCGTGATTTTAAAAAAAAAAAAGTTGTATTCAGCACATGATGTTGATACTTGTTACCGATATGGAATTTTTCTTAGTGTATACAAGGGTTTGATAATGGGGAAAACAAGTGGAAGGATATCATGAGTCAAGAGAGGATAAGATGAGTTGAGGAAGAAGCTTTTAGGCGACAAATCTGAGGAACTCACTCAGATTGAAGTGACATTAGAGGAGGTTTTGGAATTAATTGATAAGCTGAATAGTAACAAGTCTCCAGGACCAGATGGCATTCACCCAAGGGTTCTGAAAGAACTCAAATGTGAAATTGCGGAGTTATTAACAGTGGTTTGTAACCTATCCTTTAAATCCACTTTGGTACCAAATGACTGGAAGACGGCCAATATAACACCAATATTTAAAAAAGGCTCTAGAGGAGATCCTGGCAATTATAGACCGATAAGTTTAACATCAGTACCAGGTAAATTAGTAGAAACACTAGTAAAGAGTAAAATTGCAAGGCACATAGAAGAGCACGAATTGTTGGGCAAAAGTCAGCATGGTTTCTGCAGAGGGAAGTCGTGTCTGTCTAATCTATTAGAATTCTTTGAAGGGGTTAATAAACATGCGGACAAGGGGCACCCAGTGGACATAATATACCTAGATTTCCAGAAAGCCTTTGACACGGTCCCACACCAAAGGCTTTTATGTAAATTAGGTGGTCATGGGATAGGAGGAAAGGTCCTTTCATGGATCGGAAATTGGTTAAAAGACAGAAAACAAAGGGTTGGAATAAATGGTAAATTTTCACAATGGAGGGGGGTAACTAGTGGTGTTCCCCAGGGCTCAGTCCTGGGACCGATCCTGTTCAACTTGTTCATCAATGATCTAGAAAATGAGGTAAGCAGTGAGGTGGCAAAGTTTGCAGATGACACCAAGTTGTTCAGGACAGTCAAAAGCAAAAGGGATTGTGAAGAACTACAAGGAGATCTCAGCAAACTGAGTGATTGGGCAGCAAAATGGCAAATGAAATTTAATGTGGGTAAGTGTAAGGTAATGCATGTTGGAAAAAATAACCCAAATTACACGTACTACATGATGGGGTCAAATTTAGCTACGACAGATCAGGAAAGGGATCTTGGAGTTATAGTGGATAGTTCTCTGAAGACATCCACGCAGTGTGCAGCGGCAGTTAGTAAGGCAAATAGGATGTTAGGAATTATTAAAAAAGGGATCGATAATAAGACAAAAGATATCATACTTCCCCTATATAAAACTATGGTACGCCCACATCTCGAGTACTGCGTGCAGATGTGGTCTCCTCACCTCAAAAAAGATATATTGGCATTAGAAAAGGTTCAGAAAAGGGCGACTAAGATGATTAGGGGCTTGGAAAGGGTCCCATATGGGGAGAGGCTAGAGAGACTGGGACTTTTCAGTTTGGAAAAGAGGCGATTGAGGGGCGATATGATAGAGGTATATAAAATCATGAATGGTGTGGAGAAAGTGAATATAGAAAAATTATTTACCTTTTCCCATAATACAAGAACTAGGGGACACCAAATGAAATTGATGGGTAGTAGGTTCAAAACTAATAAAAGGAAATTTTTCTTCACACAGCGCACAGTCAACCTGTGGAACTCCTTGCCCGAGGAGGCTGTGAAGGCCAGGACTCTATTAGGGTTTAAAAAAGAGCTTGATAAATTTTTGCAGGTCAGGTCCATAAATGGCTATTAGCCAGGGATAAAGTATGGTGCCCTAGCCTTCATAACAAGGGCAGGAGATGGATGGCAGGAGATAAATCACTTGTCTTCTGTTCTCCTTCTCTGGGGCACCTGGCATTGGCCACCGTCGGCAGATGGGATGCTGGGCTTGATGGACCTTTGGTCTGACCCAGTATGGCCATTCTTATGTTCTTATGTTCTTATGTTCTTTTAGTCAGGCTGTTTTGAAACTTTCTGATAAAAAAATCTTTAGTGACTGACATTTTGGAGAAAGGAAGTATTTATTACAGCTTCAAAAACACAGATTCAAGTGCATCCCTTTACTTGTGCCTTCAGGTAAGCGGGAGTGCTCACAATACAACTGATTCTGACATATTAAGCTTGTCATCCACAAAAATAAGGGAGGACCAGTCTTGGCACACCTGTTATTCGTAACCTGGAAAGCAGCCCCTCTGAAAAACAGCTCTTCTTTCTACACATTAGGGAAGTAGATGGGGTACAGTGCCACTTTGTATTTATGTCCTTTGCCAATTTCTTAAATTTCCAAGCTGTACTTCCACATTGTCTCAAAATCCCAGTGAATCCTTTTTCTCTGTGAGTAGCTTTGTCCACTGCTAAACAGGCCCTAAGTATATTAATCCATTCTTCCATTGACAGAATTGATTTTTCCCCTCTGGTAACATCATAAAATAGGAAGAAGTTGCATAACAAATAATTCCTCTATTCTTTCAAATTATACAAATCATCAGGGCAAAATGGTCCATTCTCTCAAGTCTGCAGCTATTCAAAGTGAACAGAACCACTTTAGAGAGAACTGCTTAATTCATCTCAGTGGGGTTTTAACTTTGGATTCTAATGAAAATGTGTAGGTTTACGCTTTACTATTGCACTGATGATCATTTTAGCTGAACCATCCAGCTATTCTGCAATTGCAACTCAACATCCCCCTTTTCTGACAAATTTGTCCCATTTCATCAGACTCTTCTCCCTAATCCTTCAGCATAAGAAAAACTCCCTTCCTTGTCTCTTAAAGCCAAAACGTTTTTAACCCAGCGTGGACAACACCCAGACTCCTAGGCCCACAATTGCAAAGCTGAGCCCAATGGGCTGAGGAAAAAAACAGAGGTTAAATCCAGGAGCAAAAGGATGTTGTTCAGGAGTCACACCCATTTCCAGAGTAGCTGCATGGGTCAGCAGTGAAATATATAAGAATGCTGATTGATATGTAATCCCCCTCCTAAAGTTTCAACGTTAAATCTGCACACCTGCAAAACCCCATATGTGCACCATGAATAGCCCCACTGCAGGTGCAGGAATTGTGTGTCTGTCTATAGTCCCTCACTCTAAGAATTCAGATCTCGAATGAGAGACAGAGGCTGTGGCAACACGTGGCCAAAACTTTGAAATAGCCACGCTAATGGCCAAATCAAAGAATATTAATGAGGTGCTGAACTGAATATTCAGTACCTCATTAGCATTTGCATGCTTCCAGCCATGGCGCTTCAAAAGCTCTGCTTTCGAACGCACATGGCTTGGCACAGCTACACAGCGGTCTTTTTCAAAAGGACCCCGCACATTTTGAAATCTCCTTATTCCCCTCAGCTGAGAGGAATAGGGGGATTTCAAAATGTGCGGGGCCCTTTCGAAAAGGACTCCTGTGTAACTGCGCCAAGCTGTGTGCGTTTGAAAGCGGCGCTTTCGGAGTGCCGCAGCCAGAAGCATGCAAGTGCTAAGGAGGTGCTGAATAGTCAATTCAGCGCTTATTAGTATTCTTCACGTTGGTCATTAGCATGGCCATTTTGAAGTTTTGGCCAAATGTGGCCACAGCCATATATTCAGGTATGGATCTAAACATCCCTTTAGTACTGGGTGTTTGTCTGGTGAGCGTAGGATTAAGCCTATTTGTACTTCTGGTATAAAAGGTCTTTTTTTTTTTTTACCTACACTTCTGTGCAATATAATATTATCTGTAGGATATTAAATATGCATTGTATATCAGCAGGTTTGACAAAATTATATTTTAATGGTGTGATCAGGCAACACAATCTATTATAAAAGTGTATGAAAGACACTTTTGCCATTTTTTAAAAAAAGTGTTTGTACCATGGGATTTCCTCAAGGATAACCCTGTGACCTATTTGGCCGGCTCCTTAATTTGATAAGCATCTCTAGACTTGCTTCAGTGCAGTTTTTCCTAGTATATCATTACCAGCTCTGACATTGGCCTGCTGGTGCCTCTGGGCAACTCAATTCACAAGTGCCTATTTTAATATAAAACAGGGCTGGCTGCCAAATAATAAAGCTTGTACTGTACTGTAAATGGGAGAAAATTGAGCAATTGATGCAAATAGTCCTCAGTTCAGCAAGGTACTTAAGCATTTATCTAAGTTTAAGCATGTGGGTAGTCCTGCAGTAGAAGGTCTGGAAAGATTCATAGATTTTAAGACAGAAAAGGCCATTGCAGCCTGTACAATAGAGGTGATAGAACTTCCCCACTGATTTCTACCTAAAGCCTTCTAACTAGTGAGTGAGACAGATCATCTCTTTAGAAAGATAGCCTGCCTTACAGGTTGTGCTCTTGTGCAAACAGAATTGAGGCTGAGACAGGAATTACTGGGTGAAATGCTATGGACTCTGCTACACACACAGTCAGACTAGATGATGATAGGCTTTTCCAGTCTTAAAATATATTAATCTATTTAAATCAGTGGGAATACTGACAGACTTAAAACTTGACACATTTGTAAGTATGTTTCTCACTTGGGGCCATCCTCAGCACTTACTTTCATGGAACCCAAAAACAATGATTCAAGTACAAAAATTATAACCATATTAGAAAGCCTGTTTAAGAACAACATTGGATAAAGTGTACTTTGCAGTAGTACAAGGGCACTGCTCTTCAAATTAGCAATAAGTAATTTTCTTTTGGCATTCTCATGGATTTGATATTCTTATGGGTTATATTGTTGTATCGCTTTCAGCTACAACCAACCTTTTAGGCACTTGTATTTGCCTCTTTGTGTTTCTAAGAAATTTTGTCTCCCAATCCATTTATAAATAAAATACACATTTACTACTTACCATCCTCCCTTCGAAGCTGGGAGGCAGTGTAGACAAGCCCATTAAGTTTATTTTTCAGTCTACTTAAAGATTTATTGAGTACTGCATTTGCCCTCATTGGACAATACATGTTGATCCAAACAGCTAATATACATTTAATTTGTTTGTTAGTAGGATCTTAGCTTTAAATTTTTAAATGACCACACAATAGTTCTCTAAAAATGAGAGAGAGAGAGAAAGCTGCCTTTGCGTCTTAAAATTTTTTATTTGTTGTACAGAGACTAAGTGAAAGCTGGGCATTAGGAGTCAGGACTCCTGGATTATAGTCCCAGTTTTGGCACTGACTAAATATATTCCTTTGAGAAAGTTACTTAAAATAAGATATGGACAAAACTACTACATGAAGTGATCCCATAATAATGTAAACACAAAAACTCTGTATTTCTAAGCATATGTAATAAGATGTGATCATTAATACATACATTACAAGTGTGTGCCACTGGAGTCTGAAGCACAGACTGGAAGCTGAGGCCTGAGTGGCATGGTCTTTTTTAGTGATAAAGTTTGACCTGAATGTTTGAAATGATGAGCTTTAAATATGCCTTATTCCTATTGGAGAATATGATAAACTTGTGATCGGCTTGCATCTATCTTTCTTCAAAATAACAAATATTTTAAAAGATCTAAGTCTTCATTAAAATTACAAAAACTTAACAAATCTGTGCCAGCTTATCAGAAAAAATGTCTGAGGCTAAATCAATGGCTTAAGCTAACTACTTAAGCTAAACATACTGCAAACCTGGACTTTGCCTATGTGAGAGGAGATCAAAGTCAGAAGAGGGCATCAGGGAGGCTGATAAATTGTCCCCCAGAAGGGTGTTTCCCAAACTTTAAACATTTATGTACCCTTTCAGGAGTTCTGCCCTATTAGCGTACCCCTTATGTCAGTGCTGTCCCTGTGCTTATTTCCTGTGTTTTAGTCATTTATTTTCTGTCACATACCCCTTGAAATCCTTTCGAGTACCACTGGTGGTACGTGTACCACACTTTGGGAAACGCTGCCCTAGAAAAAGGTGCCGAGAGCAGCAAGATAGAGGGAGAGATGCAGTTCCTTGTGACTTTCTTTGTTTTTACAGAGATGCTGTAGAGTGTGCCTAGTAAGTCAGTTCTCTAAAATCCTAGTGTTTTTATATTTGCAGTCTGAAAGCATTATATCCCATTACCACAAATGAGGCAGTTGCTGCTAATTTTGCTGAAATACTTAAGTAAAATCAATATCAAACCATTAGTAGTTAAAGGAAAGAATTAGATGACATTTGATTGGCTATACTTGTCTTTGCAACTGTTTCAGCATCTTCCTGTGATTAATAGGCTTGTTTTTAATAAAAGAGTATATCACACTGGCAAGTGGCAAGGCTAGGTGAGGAAGAAATAGGGAATGCATACAGAACAGCGCTCAAAAAGAAGATGAGGACTGCGAGCACAGAGAAAGACCTAGATAAGAGAGTCGAAGGGATAGCCATGGAGATATCGGAGGCAATTGAGCAGACCGTTCCGGAAGAAAAAAAAAATCAGTAAGAAGTGGATTATTCAGGAGACATTGAAGTTGGTCCAAGAGAAGAGAGCACTGAAGACCAGAAGAGATGTTTCCAGGAAGGCAGAACAGCAGTACAGAGTGAAATGCAGGAAAGAAGCCAGAATGGATAAGGCGAATGATTAGGGAAGCAGTGTGAAGATATAGAGAGGTATTATAGCCGTTAGACCAGGGAGCTATATAAGATGATCTGGAATATTAATAGGAGGTGGCAGCTGAAGCAGATGGTGATCAAAGACGAGAACAACAAGATGCTCATGACGAGAAGGTTGTGTAGTGATGGATGAGATATTGCACCGTTGTGTACAAAGCACAGTTGGATCCGAATGTTTCAGAGAGACTGATGGAAGAAATGAAAGATATCACTGCCAAGCATCAAGAGCGAGACTGATATTTTGAAGGAGGAAGTAGAAAGAGCAGTGAAATGACTAAAGAACAAGAGCCCTGGAAATAAGATCACAGGAGAGAAGATCAAAAACTACGGACGAAGTATGATACAGGAAATATACCTATTATGTAATATAGCGTGCGAAGAAGGGAAGGCACCTAAGGGAATGGACAAGATCTGTGTTAGTGACAATACACAAGACAGGAAGTGCGTGGGAGTGGAAGAACTACAGAATGATTGCCCTAACGGGTCATCTAGGCAAGGTACTGATAATGATACCGATGGAGGGACTGAGATTGCAGATAGAAGAACATCTAGGAGATGAGCAAGAGGGATTCAGGAAAGATAGAAGTACCATACAGCAGATATTGACACTAAGACTGATAGTGGAGAAAGCTAGATGAAAGAACAAGAACATCTATCATTGCTTCATTGATTTTCAGAAGATACTTGACAGTATAGATCAGAAAGTGGCTTGGGCATTGTTGGAGTTGTATGGAGTGGGTAGCAAACTGATACGGTTGTTGAAGCATATCAGTGACAATGCGGCCACAGCAGTGAGAACATGCAGAGAGTTGGGAAGTTGGTTTAGAACGAGTAGAGGTACAAGACAAGGAGTCCGGTACTTCCGAGTATCTTCATCAAGCACCTAGAGAGAGCGATGAACAAGATCAAGGAAGAGGTAGAAGGCATATCGGTACACAGGATGAGAATTAACAACTTGAGGTTTGTGGATGGTTTAGTTATCATTGAGGAAGATGAAGAGAAGCTAGCAAAAACGGTGCAGGTGGTAAACGAGCAAAGGAGGTGGTAAGGACTGATTATGAACATTGATAAAATGAAGACAATGGTATTTAGAGATAAGGAAGATCAATCTAGATGGGTTTGAACTAGAGAATACAGAGAAGCTCACATATCTGGGGAGCAATATGACATATGATCCAGATTGTAAGAAGGAAATAGCAACTAGAATACCGAAAGCAAGAGCAAGTTTGAAGGCAATGGATAAGATCAGGAAAAGCAAAGTGATTAGGTTAGGAACAGAGCTGAGCGTCTTGAAAATGTGTATTCAGCAGCATGTTGAATGGATGTGAGACCGGGGTGATAACGAAAGATAGGAAGAGAAGAATATTAGCATTAGAGAGGAGTTGTTATAGAGGGATCCTGAGAATAGGATGGATGCAGAAGATCACCAGTGAAGAATTATATAGGAAGATACAGCTGAAAGAGAACTTTGTCAGGCAGACTACTGTATACATTTCCCCTCCAAATGCAGGGTGTTTGCACAGGAGATAGGAAGCAAGTCATCTATGGCAGTGTTTCTCAACCAGAGGTCTGTGTACCCTTGGAGGTACGCTGAGGTCTTCCAGGGGATACATCAATGCATCTAGATATTTGCCTAGTTTTACAACAGGCTACACTGAAAACACTAGTAAAGTTAACACAAGCTAAAAGTTCATTCACACAATGACTTGTTTCTACTGCTTCGTATGCCTTACACTGAAATGTAAGTACAATGTTTTCTGTTCCAATTCATTCCTTATATAATACGATCGTAGAAAGTCAACCAGTTTTCAGTAGTAGTCTTCTGTGGTAGTTTTGCATGTTTTTGTAAGTAGTTTTTAAGTGAGGTGTAACTTGGTGGCATGTAAATCAAATCTGACTCCTGAAAAGGGTGTAGTAATCTGGAAAGGTTGAATGGCACTTGTTCCAACACCTCAGATTACCTTAGGGCCATGTTTCTCAGCCAGTGGTATGCCAACTCTCAGATGTACAGGAGAGAAGTCTGGGGGTAATATTTTTTTTAAAAAGGGGGTATTTTATAAAAAGAAAAAGGATTGAGAAACACTGCCCTATGGAACCCCCATTTCTCTGCAAGGAAATGAAGCACTACTCTATTGTGTGTTGCACTCATTCTCTCCCTCCACCCCCCACTACATACTGGCCTCTTTTTCCCTGGAAGCCCAGCTGTTACTGGCTGTCTTGGCCATGCCTGTACAGTGGGTTCTTCTCTCTGGCTTATGCTGGCACAGAGAGCAACTTAATGCAGCATTGATTTCTGAACAGTGAAGATACACAGGTAACTGATGGAAATGTATAGTGACTGCTCTTTATGACTTCTGCCATGCTGTGTCGCCACAAACAGGCTTTCTTGGCAGAAGATGCAGCACGCCAGGTGGACTGTTTTGCTGTTCTTTTCGTTCTACACGTCTCAGTTTATTGGAGATTTATCCTGTGCATTTTATTTTGTTCCTTTCCATGTCCACTGCAAAAGGAGTGCCTCAAAAAATCAGTCCTTGGGGCTAACCATAGCACTTTTATGAGCAGTTCAAGAGACACTAAATTCAGCAAACAGCAATGATATTAAACCCTCTATTTATAAGTAAATATTATGGGAGGTCTTTCAATAAAGCCCCTGGCTTTTGCAGACCAAGTAATGGATCATCTTACCTTCATAGTTTTGTAAACATGATCCCTATTGAATCTTCATTTTTTCCTAACGAGTTACTGATGTTTCTTTTGCTTCTCTTCTCCATAGCTGGAGTGCCAAGTTGTACCTGACCCCAAGTAATATAGTGCTGCTCACAGCTATAGCCCTAATTGGTGTCTGCGTTTTTATCTTAGCAATAATAGGTATATTGCACTGGCAAGAAAAGGTAAGCTTAATTATATGGAAATGACCTGCTTACATGCATCTTTAGCACAGATTAAACCACCTAATATTTTAAAGTATGTCCTACACTCTGTTGCTTTGAACAGTGATTTTGGGGGGGTGTTAACTAAAATAATCTGTGATACTCATATGCCTGACAGGTATCAGATTGTATTGTTATCCACAAATATAGGACAATTTAGGTTTTATTGAAATCCTAAACAAGTATTTGGTATATAGTATTAATTCTGAATTATAAAAATGGAAATTTAGCAGTAACATAGACAAGTGTTAGTAGTTCAGGGCAAACCACAATTCATAACTAAATGAACAATTTTCATTTCATAGCCAGGATGAGTATCTTGGTCATCTTGCTCTCTCAGCCTTTGGTCAGAGTTTAAAGAAATAATGAGCCTGAAAATAAAAATTAAATATAAACACGCAGGTTACTCTTCTTCTGTTCTGCTGGTAGGTAAGAGAGACAGCAAGCATCCCTTATCTTTCTGTATCCTCATTGACTGACTGTTCTGACATTAACATTTAAGCCAGTGTGAGCTTTTATCATGGACATATTGGCTGTTTTGCGGGGTTTAGCTGAAATACACTACAGTGTATAGAAATTCATTGATCCGAAGAAGCATTTTGTGAGAGTTCTTTCATGTCACAAAAGAAGAGTGTTCCCATTTTTCTTAACTACTCTCAATTCACAATAATATTCAACTGGCAGATAACCAATAAGTGCTGCTGGATACCATGCCATAATCACTGCTGTCAGATAAAATTACTGCATTTTTGATTTCGTGTGGCTGACAGTGTTTGTGAAGTAAAGGTCCAATTAAACATTGAGGTGGATGTCAGATGACCAAAAACCCCTGAAATTCTGATGATCTCTTTGCCCGGCTGTGTGACCTTTGAGCAAATCACTCAGACATGCTGCTTTGGTTTCCCCATCATTATAGTGAACATGATACCATATGAAATTAAATCAATATACAACACTTTGTTAACTTTTAATAAGTATTATTATTGTCAAGTCAGAGATAGTCTTTAACACTTGCAGAATGCATGAAAGAGAAAACACAACTGAAGAAATTGGTTTTAAAACACAGGGGCGGGGAGGGGGGATTAACTACATTGAGAACTTATAAGCCTGCATAGAAGAGTGAAACAGCAAAATCAGTAGAACGTAGTCCAAAGTGTGCCCCATGTTGTATTGCTGTGGTCTGTGCTAAGGAAATCTTATGAATGAAGCCCCAGCTGGTGATATCGTGTTTCCCACAACTTAATTTTCATTATAGAAATGGGGTAGATATGGTATAGATACTTAGTAAAATTGTTGTGAAAGAGTATCAATTTAG
Organism: Carettochelys insculpta; assembly: GCF_033958435.1. NCBI lineage: Eukaryota > Metazoa > Chordata > Testudines > Carettochelyidae > Carettochelys > Carettochelys insculpta. Next base: position 19,180,218 of record NC_134150.1, read on the forward strand.
GCACATCTGTATGCCATGATAGTAACAAACAATTAACAAAATTTTATTGTCTCTTAAAAAATATTAGCCTCGAGTAACAGCCAGGAAGATTTTTTCAAATCATATAAATTGACAGAGCAATTAGTTGCATGCCCATGCATGTTAGAAATGCTGTTAAGACTGCAGTTTGATATAATTTCTCACGTAAGGTTAATATCAGTTCCCAATAAAGTTCATCCAACATTAGTAAACTCTAGAAAGAAGTTCATTGGCAAAATATTCTGAACTGGAGAGAGGGAATAAAACACACATAAGATTACAACATAAAAATATAGGTCCAAGCTGATTTTTCTCATGTATCCAAACACACACATGCCAGTCACACAGTTATTTTGACAGATCTGCATGTATAGCACGCAACTAAGGAAAGAAGTGTATTTGTTCCCAATTGTTCTTTTTTATACACATGCGTATGCCCACAGATAACATGGAGTATCCTTAGTTCTTAATGCTGTTAATGGTTCAATTGTTACAATTTTACGCCTTTGCCAAATTTATCTATTTTGGTTTTGCTAACAACAATTTTAAGAGAATCTTAAGTTACAACAAAGCTGGGACCACTCATAGTTTGTTTCAGAGCCAATTCACCATTCATCACTGTGTTTATACTCATTTACAATGCAAATTACATAAAAGGGAAGTAAAAAAATTTTCATTTAACAATTTAAGCAAGTAATCCTTGAAAAAAAATTCATTAAAAAGTGTAGCCCGAAGTGCAGGGTCATTAATACTAAAACAGCTCATCATTAACTGCAGCAGCCAGTTTTGCGCCAATTATTGTTAACACAAACTGTCACCTATTAAGTGTTAATTCTTGAGTAAGTTAGCTTTTTGTCTTTTGTTCAATGACAGAGTTGAAACACCAGTGATTCTGTGGCGTTTGACAACTGATTTTCAATTAGAATGTAAAGTATGTGCTGCACTCTCTCTCATATTCTATAAAGTGTTATGGCTTATTTTTCAGAAAGCAGATGACAGAGAGAAACGACAAGAAGCCCATCGGTTCCATTTTGATGCTATGTGACATGCCTGAAGATTCACAAATGAACTGCTATTTATTTAATCAAAACACGAAATTCCAAATTGTAAGAAGAAATCAGGGGTGGCGGGGTATTGTTAATGTATTATTTGTAAATGTTGCATTCTTTGGTATTTATTTGAAAAGCCACTAAAGTCAGACCTGAATGTCTCATATGAGCTTTCACAGTAAGCAATTTGTATATACTGGCAGTTACTGTTTTTTATTTAACAACACTGTCATTTTTTTTTAATAAGGGATCATATTGCATGTGTTCCAATGTTTACATACTGCCATTTCTTCTAGTATAATGTCTGATGGAAAAGAAGTCACATGTAAATAAAGTTAGTATTTCAGTAAGCAGAATTCTTTAGTGCCAGTTGATTTGATCTGGTCATTTACATATTTCTGAAATATAAATTACATTTCTGCAAAGGAACCTCAAGCAGATTTAGATGAAAAATTCTACATCAGTTACAGTGGCTGAACTCTTGGGGTATTTGATCTAAAGTGTCTGGATATTTTTTCCTTAATTTTAGTCCTTATGTGCAATAGTTAAATGAGAATTTATTTTGTGGAGGACTAAACTAAAGCTACAAAGCTAATAACAAATAACTAAACATCGGACATCAGTATTGTTGATGTATATTTGTTCTGGGCATGAAGCATTCCAGTTTTAAAAAAATACACACACAATAATGATCCAAAATATGTAAAATTTACACTTTCCTAGAATAAAACAAAAAGCAGTTATGTAGCACTTGAAAGACTAACAAAATAATTTATTAGGTAATGAGCTTTCGTGGGGCAGACCTGCTTCTTCATATTTGAAATGGGTCTGCCCCACAAAAGCTCATCACCTAATAAATTATTTTATTAGTTTTAAAGTGCTACACAACTGCTTTTTTGTTTTGTAAAGATAAAGACTAACACTCTCTGCTTTCCTAGAATGAATGTGATCAGAAGAATTTTCTTATTGATTCACATGTGTTACTATACTTAAATTTAATTATGAAAACGAGTGGCTATCAAGATTAGGAATTGAATGTGACGTTCTTGAGGGGCGAAGGTTGAAGAAAAGCCTGCAAGAGAGACTGGGTTTGAGTCCTATGTTTGACATTCCAGTTGACCTGCCAGTTTCCACCCCCAAAGCCCATTCATGATTAAGGGCTGAGGTATTCTGTGATTCATATCAAGTTCTCGACATTAAAATCTTACATGAGCTCATGTCATGCTACTGTGCCTAGATTCCATAGAAGAGTGTGATGATTGTCTGACAAGGAGCTCAGCTCTTTATATTCAAAACTTTGGTAACTTTACATCATCTAGATTAGACTGCAGCAATCGTAATAGGTGTTCCCTAAAAACAATCACGGTTTTGTGTTATGTACTAGTTTTTGTTTATTCATAAAATTTGCATTTACATGATTCACTATGTTTATATCTGTTAATATGCATTCATAATAAATGTATATTAAATTAAGCATATTTGTTGCTTTAGTGCAAACTGTTTGACATTGTTGGTGCTGTGTTTACATTATAGCCTCACTAGTCTGTGTGAGCGGTCACCGCCCCGCAACCTGTCATCACTCTTAACCTCTGACAGTATATTCACCTGTGAACATTGAGATGGTGGTAGAGGACCTGAAGAGGAAAAGAGGGATGGCAAGTTAAACTAGTTACAGCCATCATAAATCATGGTTGAAATAAGTTAATTCTGCCATGTCATGACACTTAAAAATTAGCTGCTCTTTCAAGAGGAGGAGAACTGTCCATGATACACGTCTACCAATCAGTGAGGCTTTCACTGCACACTAGTAATCTAGCACTGCATCACTTTATACTGAGATTATCAAAACAAAAAAAGAAGTCCTGTTGCACCTTAAAGACTAGCTATATTATTTATTATGTGATGAGCTTTCACGGGACAGGCCCACTACTTCAGATCAGAATTGCTTTTTTGTTTTGTGAAGATACAGCCTAACACAACTACCTGTCTGAGACTACTCAGATTGTTTTTACTATTTTCTTTGCAAACAGATGAGACACTTTTCTAATAAAAGCTTAACTATTCAACAGGTTCTAATTGCAATATAAGTGTTGCCTATAAAAGTAAGGAAAAATACAATGTAAGCATTACATATCATAAGCATTAAATGCTACAAAATACAATTAGTATCTTACTTAGGCGTTCCATTTGGCAGGTGTCAAAAACAAAAATTCTTCAGCAAGATTGCAATCACTAACAGTAGGCTCAAGGGTGCAACTATAATTAGAGCTTGTATTTATTTCCAAGTACTCCTCACTGTAATGGGGTGGTGAGAACATATTCTAACTATATAAACTTTCAGAATATATCTACAGTACACAGTTGTGGTGAGCAGGGTTAGTTGGAGGCTGCTTCAATGTGAAATGTCGCCTATACAAACACTGTCAACTAGCCAGATGACAAGTGGTGGTTAAAATAAATCAGTCTTCATTGTTCTGTCTCCCAGAATGCAACTGAACAGTTAATTTCTCCCCAACAACTAATTGAGCCTGTTGCCCCACTTTCCCTTCGAGAAGTGTTATCTTTGGGTATAAATTGTTAAGGCTATAAATTTAGAGACTAGTACAATTTTCATGTATCAGTTCAAAGACATTAACCACAAATATTAGTTTTATATGTGCATTTATAAATACCTGTCTCCAGTAAAATGTATGATGCAGAGTATACATGACCGCATATACTAACCTTTGTTTCCAGATTACTGTCCACGTTCATGAGATAGGCCTAGAAGGAGTTGGGCTCATTCTGTGCCCAAGGCACATGTGTAATCAGTGACACACACAATTTTACTGAGGGGGAGTGATCTCCTTCAGCTGTGGAAAAGCATGCATTTTTCTGTACACTACATTTAACCCACAAAGAAGGATTGACTCAGCTCAACTACTGTAAAATGAAAAGCAAGGGGTTCTTGGTCTCTAATGAGATCAACTAGAAGTCCCCATGTCTGTCTGTTCTCAGGTGCAGTTCTGGCTATGTATAGGTAGGAAAGGAGCAATGATTCTATATAAAGCTTTGTGTTTGTGTGAGAGACAGCATTCATGTGGGCATGTTGGGGCACTGCAGCTCAGCCAGCTGCGTGATGAGCTTTCTAGGGATCGTCAGAAAGTTGGCTAAGTTGTGATGTATCTAACTGTGTACCGAATAACTTTTTCAACAAAATTAAATGTTTACATTATGATAGCGACCCCTGTGTTTTCCAACAGCTCTCATGGGGTCTGTATCTCACTAAAATTTCAAAGAAGCCACTTAAGTCTGTCAGACAAGCCAGGACAACTATAGTTCTCCTTCACTAAAGTTCACACACACTTTCCAACCCTCCATGATTAACATCTGTGTTTGTATGTGCTTACCATTAAAAAGATAATATCCTAAACACCTCAAATGTGGTTAAAAATTGTCCTCTTGTCTACAGAATATTGGTGATTTATAGCCAAGAGATTCTCATCTGCTACCCAGCATGCCTCTGACATTTCAAACACTACAACAACAAAAACAAAGCGGAACTCCACCCCCACCCAAATTTGAAACACAGGACTTTTCCTGGTGATTTTAGGGCATGGGCATTTGAAAGAAAGAAGGCACAAAATGAGTTACAATGGAAAGAAAGGTCTGCATTATTAGTATTATTATAGCTCCGCAGCTGCTGCAACTGTTCCATTAAGTCTCCAGATTCTGCAAATGCTTCTGCTCATGCTTAACTTACAAACATGAGCAGTCCCACTTGTTTCACTGGTACTGTTTACAAGCAAAAGATTTCCTAATAACATGGAGATAGATGTATCTCATACAGCTGAAAGGGACCTCAAGAGGTCACAGAGCTACTCCCTTGCACACACAGCAGGATTTATCACCATCCCTCACAATGTTTTTTTTAATCTAACCTGTCCCAGAACCTTGAAAGACCCCCTCATGGATTGAGCTCACAGTCCTTGGTTTATAAGGCCAATGCGCTAAACATTTGGCTATCCCTACCCCTGCTGGCAGACTCTTACGCATTTTCGTAATTGTAATTTGCTTGCAGAATTCAGCTGTAATACATTGCACTTGTATAGCACCTTAATTACGGATGAGAAGTTCAATACAGTCGCTATCAAAGTATACCCTCTGCTGTGGTAATTCTAGAATCCGCATCACGCTGAGTTGTGTTTGTCACTCTGATTTCCTGCTTAAATTTACTGTAATTTGGATACTCCTATACTATCTATCGCTGTAGTGGCAAACACAACCAGCTATGCAGGTAGTTGGCCACAGTAGAGTCAGTGTTTCACAGTTCTAGTTTGTCTACTTAAAGCATAGGGTATTTTTTTTCCATCACTAGCTATGGCAAGACAGTTGACAAATAGATGCTTTCCTAAGTGCACACTCAACCTGCGACTCAGAATGAAGGCTAGTTTCTTTGTGTCTTGTGCATCATCACCAGCCATGAAGATGTTGCTGGCCAAATTTCACTTTGTTATATCTACTATCCATTGCTGAAATAGTTACATCACTACAATCCCACAAAATTCTGGCTTAGACCTGTTCAGTGAACTAGTCAGATTTTAGATCTGTGGTTGTAAATTGCATAAAACTGTTTCCAAGCCAGGGGTACATGTACCCTTGGGGTTACACCTAGGTCTTCCAGGGAATACGTCAATTCATCAAGGCTATACCAACACTAGAGCATTCTTTCAGAAGATCACCTTTCAAAATAGCACATTATACACAAAGGCTACGTCTACACGTGCCCCAAACTTCGAAATGGCCATGCAAATGGCCATTTTGAAGTTTACTAATGAAGCGCTGAAATGCATATTCAGCGCTTCATTAGCATGCGGGCGGCAGCCGCGCTTCGAAATTGACGCTCCTTGCCGCCGCACGGCGCGTCCAGACGGGGCTCCTTTTCGAAAGGACGCCACCTACTTCGAAGTCCCCTTATTCCCATGAGCTCATGGGAATAAGGGGACTTCGAAGTAGGCAGCATCCTTTCGAAAAGGAGTCCCGTCTGGACGCGCCGCGCGGCAGCAAGAAGCGTCAATTTCGAAGCGCGGCTGCCGCCCGCATGCTAATGAAGCGCTGAATATGCATTTCAGCGCTTCATTAGTAAACTTCAAAATGGCCATTTGCATGGCCATTTCGAAGTTTGGGGCACGTGTAGACACGGGAAAAAAGTGTATTGAGATTTTGATCCGCTCTTTCAAAAGTCAGAATCCACGCAGCCCTGCCTGCTCTTTCTAAAGAACGAGCTGGAAATGCCATGGATGGGGTTGCATGGCTGACAAGCCCTACTGGGGGCCTGGCCAAGCTGTCCACAGCACAGCAGACACCATGCACAGACCAAACTCATGCTGGAGACCCCCATGGATCCCCAGCAGCTCTCCATTGGGGAATTTGTAGAGGCCATGGTCCAGCTGTTGGCCACAATACTCCTCACCATCCTCCAGCACCTCTGGGGGGGCCACCCACAATTCTGCAGGCTTCCTCCGCAGGGCACTATCCACATCCACTCCTTCAGTCAGTCTGGTGCCTGTGGAGCTATCCTGTGAGCTCCAAGTGGTATGACCGGATCGTGATGGAGTAGAACAATGACCACTGGCTCTAGAACTTCCACGTGACCAAGCGGACATTTCTGGAGCTGTGTCACTGGCTGGCACCAACCCTCCAGCAGCAGGACATATGCATGCAGCCAGTGCTCCCCTGGAGAAGCAGGTCACCATTGTGATATGGAAGCTGGCCATCCCAGACAGGCACCACCAGTCTGTGGGGCACCTGTGTGGGGTGGGCAAGGCAACCATCAGGGCTGTCCTCATGGAGATAAGGCATATTTGGGCAGAAACCTGACATGGGAGAGGGCTCCTGGGCAAGGGTGAGCCTTGGAGAGAGGAGAGGGGGCCCTGGAGTCCCCTACCACACAGTCATGAGCATGTATGCCCTCCATCACCTGCAGGTCATCAGAGAGATCAATTACTGTAGAAAGAACGCATTTTGTGTGTAGATGCTCCGCAGGATGTTTCAAAAAATCCCCTTCTTTCAAAAATATTTCAAAAGGACTTGCTAGTGTAGATGCAGCCCTAGAGAGTTGCCTAGATTTACATGCTACATAAAAAACCAGTAAAATCAGTACAAAATAAAAGTTCATTCAGACAATGCCTTGTTTCTACTGTTTCGCATGCTTTACGCTGAAACAGAAGTACAATATTTCTATTCCAATTCATTTATTTGATAAGACAGCAGAAAAACAGCAAGTTTTCAGTAAGTAGTCTATGATATTTTTGCAAGCTTACATAAGTAGTTTTTATCTGAGGTGTAACGTGACAGTATGCAAATCAAATCTGATTCCTGAAAAGGCTACAGTAATCTAGAAAGGTTGAACGGCACTTATTTCAAGACCTCAGATTACTGTAGGACCATGTTTCTCAATGGGTGGTATGTGTACCCGTAGGAGTACACAAGAGAAGTCTAGGAGTACATCTACATATATTTTAAAAGGGGTACTTCATAAAAAAAAAAAAGCAGGGGGGTTGAAACGCTGGCATAAAAATCGTATTCATGTTCAAAGAGGAATAGAATCCAGAGTGTCTTGTAGCTGTGCAAGCTCTGCAAGATTAACCCCGTAAATACTTTTTGTCAGTAAATTCAGCAGATGTGCTAAATAAGACAGGGCCATTTTTACAGTGACTTTGCATTGTAGAATTTAGTCTCACACTGTCACTGTAAAATATGTGTATAAATTGGATATGTAGGAATCAGTTCACTTACTGCTGAAATCCAACAGCTATTAAACAATGAATACAAAAACTGCATGCCAATATTGACATATGGTGCCAATTCAGATATTTCCTGGGAGGGTGAGTATTCCCTGCCTCCCTCCCATCCAAAACTCCGTTCTGATCCTCACTCATCCCTCCCTACTCTTGCAAGCACCACAGCAAAATGTTGCAGCTCCCCACAGAAACTGTCCAATGGGAGCCACCTGTTTGCAAGATAGGCAACATAGGAAGTACCCTTCCCCTACTCCCTGAGCTCACAGTGTTCAGTGTCAGAGCATGGAAGGCAGGGACCCTAGCTGAGGAATTATGTGGGCTGCTAGCCAGGAGCCACCCAAGTAAGTGTCTCTAGGACAGAGCCTCCTGCTGGCACCCCAGCCCCTCCCTGCCCCCAACCTTCTGCCCCTCCTCCTGCCCCCTTACCCCTCTGCACCCCAGCTTCTGCACACATAAGTCTTACCAGACCTTGCACCCCTACCCCCTGCACTCCTGCCCCAGGTCACAACCCTCTCACAGACCCTGCAGCACCTCCTCCACCACAGTTCCATGTCTCAGGTCACACCACATCCTTCATCCAACTCCCTTCCAGATGCCACTTCCCCTCCTGCACCCCAATCCCTTACCCAAGCTCTTTTCTGCACTCAGTCTCCACCCCACACCTCGCACCACCTCCATTAATGTCATGGACTAGTGCAGTCCTTGACCACTTACCAAATTCTTGGCATGGTCTCCCATCAAAAATTACTGTCCACTCCTGGACTGCACCTTACAGAAACAGACTGCACAGTAGCTCGCAACACAGTTTGGCTCAGCTGCCCCTAGGTCTGGACAGAGAGGTGGCAGGTAAATGTGATTGGTGTTATGACTCCCTACACTAAGTCACAATGCCACCTTTCTGTGTGGATGAAAGGCAACCAGATCAAGCTGCAGTGATATTGTACCTATGCAGTCAGAGCAATGCTCCTGCCCACTCCAGCAATAGCTGTACTGATTTAGTAAGAAGCCATTTCTTTAAAGTGGTCTGCAACCTGCGGCTCCGGAGCTGCATGCGACTCTTTAAGGAGTTCTTTGTGGCTCCCAATGCTATAATTGCAAAGTTAAAAAAAAACCTCATGATTATTTTCAATAAACAGTTAATGTTGAAAAGCTCCAAAATGAAAAACAATAGCAAACACTATGTGAACTCAAAATGCTGGATAACTCCCGCTAACCTCCTCCAGAGAGAGAGAAGGTTCGGGGTGAAAGTCAGGAAGACAGTGGTACAAACACACACGTAAAGTGTGAGGAAACAGAATATGTAAAAAGTTTGTAAATGTCCTGCACTAAACATATATTGCATTTACAAATTGTGTGTGCACTGTTCCTAAAATAAGGGTTACAAAAAGTATGGTTTGACCTTATTTATTAAAGACCATCTTGTATTCAGAGGTATTGTGGCTCTTGAATTATTGAGTTTTTTATCCAATTGGAAAAAACAGCTCTTCTTGCTATTTTGGTTGCTGACTCCTGCCCATAAGGAACTTTGAGTAAGTGAAAAAACCAGGAGGGATGGGCTATTCCCCTAAACCCACCAAACTGGTACCACTGTTTATCATGTACTGAAATTAATATCACTTTGAAATTGCAAGGAAAATGTAAGTAAAGTATGCGATTTTTAAATTTGATTAGTTTAACAAACCTATTCCCATAACATTCTCACCAGATAGTCCCTCACTTCTATACAGAATGAGAGAGCAATACTGCTCAGAGGGAAGAGTGCCACCAACTGTACTGCCACCACATTGTGACAACTTCTGTATTCTTCCTGACTTGTCTACTACTCGATTACTATTCCAGCCTTTTTTTCTCTTAGCTATAACTGATAGAATCAGTTTGAGTAAAATATTGAAAATATGTATCTAATAATCTCAATGAAGCTCTCACCTTTCGTAACATAGGCTGCTGATTTTCTAATAAAACAATCAAAACACGGGGAAAACAAAAGAACATCTTGTAAAATTTAAATCTGTTGTTTGACTGTATCTAGTGAATATGGATAAAAAAATGTAAAATACATTTGTAAGTGCCCATCTACTTTACAAGCAGTTCACTAAATTTATTAGCTCTGAAGTCAGCTCCTAATTGCTGCATAATGTACTGGAGCACTGACAGATGAAAGGCAGGAAGAGACCAATGGTGGAGTACTACTGTCTACTTTGAAGTTTAGAATTACAGCATTAAAGTACAGAATAGGCTGCCGCTGGGGAAAAAAAGGATGCAAATACTGAACTAAACAGTCTGTAGAAATTGAAAATGCTTTATGGAGGTTCTTATTAAAGGGATCTAGATATTAAGCTAAAACATGATGTACATATTCCCTTTTGTCTCATATGGCACAAAATAAAGTAGAAAATTGGCAAAGACAAATAGCAGTAGAGGTGAACCTGTGAGATTAGAATCGACATTCTGGTATAAAGGGAAGATACCCTTCACAAAGACAAAAGAAAACTTGCAGTAACTAGTAACTGTTTTGAGGCAAGATTCGCCATATCCCTGTGCCCTCACAGAGTCCTGTTACTCTGCTCCTTGGGGATCACCCTACCAAGGCAAATGTCCCCTATGCACTAGGCTGAGAACTCCCCGTTCATTGCACGTGTGATGTCTGAAGAAGTGGGGACGGAGCCTAAAGGAATGGCCTTGTGCTGCCCAGCTGCCCCCGAGAGAACGGCCGGGCCTGGAGTAGGAGCAGTTGCCAGCTGACCCCACACCGCGCTGCCCACGCCCCGAGGGGGGAAACACGACGTGCCCCTTCCGGGCTCCAGCCTCAGTGCAAACGCGCGGAGCGCTACACACCTGGAACGGGCGCCTCCTGCGCTCACTCCCGTCCCGAAACGAGCCAAGTCCGTAGCCGCCCAGCGGGTCGCTGGACTCGCCGAGGTGCGGGTCTGCGGCCCGCCCTGCCCCGCTCGGCGAAGAGCCGTGTAACCACCGCCTGCCTCCCCGCCTCTCCCTGGTCGCCGGAAGAGACTCGCCTTTCGCCGCGGGCTGACCGAGGCGCTGGACCCGGCAGAGCGGAGCCGGGGCCCGTCGGACACGCGCGTTTAGTCACTTCGTGGGAAGCGGTCGCGCCATTTGGGCTGTCGCGCGCGCGCGCGCGGGGGGCTCTTCCCGCCCTTCCCCCTACCCCAACCGCTAACGCGGCTTTTCGGCCGCTCCCGAGGAGCTGCTGCTGGTCCGCCCTGAACGGACCCGGCCATGGGGCGGGGAGGAACGGGGGAGCGGGGCGGGAGCGGGCAGAGCGCGGCCCCTCAGCCTGCTGCCGGGCGCTTCGCCTAAAGAGCGGGGTCCCCACGCCCAGGGACAGGGGCTGCCAGTGTCGTGCCGTTACCGCGGCACCTGCGCGCGCCACTGGGCTGGGACGAGCCGCGGCGGGGACTGGGGGAGGGATTCTCGCCTCAGCCTCAGCTCCCGCCCCGCGCGCCCGCCGCTCTCCTCTCCTCAGCCCTGCCTGAGGCGCCCCCTGCCGCGGCGGGGGGAGGGCACATGCGTACAAGCGGCTCATTCCGCCAAACGCCCCACTCCTCTTAAACGAGCTTCAGTGAGCGGCAGCCGACCCGGGAGGTTACACCGGCCCCGCAGCGGAGCAGCGCTGCCCGGCACCTCGGGCGCCGGCCGCGGCAGCTCCCCACCGCCCGGCCGTTCCCTTCGCACGCCCCCTGCTAGATGGGACTGAGCGCGACGGAAGCGAAGGCTCCGGGCTCCGAGGGCTTCGGCTGAGCTCGCTGCTAGCGGGGCGCTGCCCGTCGCTCCCCCGGGCGATGCAGCGGCGGCTCCCCTGAGCCCGGGGCGCTGGGCAGGGCCAGGGCGGAGACCTGAACCCGCCCAGCAGCACCAACGCGCGGGCCGCTCCCCCGCCGGACGGCAGCGGGCGCCCCCGGCTCTGCGCGGCCGTGGCTATGCCGCGCCTCTGACTCGCGGCCGCCCGGGTGCGCGGTCCTGGGCCAGGAGCGGCTGGGAGGTGCCGCGCCGCTGCGCGCGCGAGAGGATGGCCTTGGACAGACTCTGCTCGGTGCTGGAAGGTAGGAGCCTCGCGGGGCAGGGGACGGGGGACCGGACGGCGCCGCCGCCTCCTCGGTTCTCCGGGCTGCGCTTCTCCCTGGCCCCGTGAGCGGGCTCTGGGTTGGGGCGGCTGCTCCAGCGCCGTCCTGCTCCGGGCGCGGCTCGGTGCCCGCGTGTGGTTACGCCCTTGTTCCGCTGCCTGTCCTCGCAGCGGGGCAGTGAAGCGGGACTGAGCCAGGCAGGCGGCCGCTGAGCGCCGTGCACCCGGCGGCTGTTGATGTTGGGTGCCCGGGCCGGAGGGAGACCCCGGAGCCCGGCTTTTCAGGGTGCTGAGCGCGTGCAGTGCTGGGGGAAGCAAGAGGCAGCTGGCTGTGGTCAGCAGTCCTGAAAATCGGCCCCGCTGGGGGAGCCTGTTTGCCCCACAGCGCAGGTGACTCTTCGCGTACCGCCCTCCAAAATTTTAATTGCTAAACGGGGTGCCTCCTCCTGCCCCTTCTCTGGCCCTCTGGGTGGCCCTGCCTGCATTCCTTCCCCTGCAGGCACCAGTCGTCTGTGCCCCAAAGCCTAAAGGGGTGACCGCTTTGGAATATGGGGGTATATGAAACCAGGAGTGCGTTGTGGGAGTCAAAGGGCCCTCCCTGGACACATTTAGATGCCCTTCCAGGTGCTAACTACTTTTATTCTGCTGAGGAAGAGGGTGAAGGGGGTGACAAGGTAACTGACTATTCAAATGCACAGTAGAGCTCTGAGGAAATTCAAATCCTCCATGTCTCTTTTTCCAACTAAAGTATTCCTGCTACTCTGCTAACACCCATAACAGAATACAGCTATGGTCAGACAATGCTCATTCTTGTTGGATAGAGTAACATCTAATTTTAGCAAAATAACACACAATTAATAGAGTGTCACAAACAATCCAGTGCTGCCTGTCTCATGCTCCACCTTTGTTTTGGCTTTCTCCTCACATTAAATAGTCTATGTTCAGAGGTGAAGGTTTAGGACCAGACTCCTAATCTGAGCATTTCATTGTTTGTAATAGCTTGACTTACACACCTCCACGGGGCGCGGGGGAAGGTTTATTTTATAAGAAGACAGACTTGACCATTAACTCTGTGCCTCACAAATAATGTGCTGCATTCTGTATCCTTTGTAGCAGTCGCTCATATGAACCATCGGGGAGCCTTTGATCCTTTATTTTAATGATAGAACATTATGTTGCGAAATACTATTTAGGGCTATTTGCTCGTTTGAAACAGCACTAAACACAGAGGCATATGTTGCTAGTGGAAAGCAGTATCTATTGTAGTGATTGCCTATGATGTCAAAGTTGCAAATAAGTTTATTTTAAACCCAAAATGTGCCCATAGCACATTTCGTATGCTACAGAGTTGTTTTGACAAACTAAAGTTTAAATTATTTTTCATTTACTTCCTTCTACATTAAAATAAATATTATTGCAAATATCATGTTTTGTTCTGAATATAATGTATTTTGTGTTTTAATTACATTAACCTGCTGTTGTTGCTGGACAGCAAAGGAGGGTAAGGCGTGCTTAGTCCAAAATGTTTCTGTGATATTTTGTTTTTTATTTCTCTCTAGGAGGCAATTGTATTCATACTATAAAGTTGGGGTAAACACTTCTTGAATTACAGTCCCTAAGTGTAGTTAACCATGCATGTGTAGATGTGCTTTCTGTATATTTGTAAGTGTGAGTGTAAACTGTCTGCTAAGAAATGTCTTTATATGTATAGACTTCTATAACCACTCTACATAATCTCCATAATCTGTGTGAAGATTTTCTTATGATGTTTTTCAGGGTTGTTATTTTGGGGTGGTGGTAGGGAAGGTGAGAAGTCGTTATTTGGTATCTGTGACTTGAATGTGCTCGGTTCAAATATATGATCTGTGTAAAGAAGTTTAATGTTAGTGAGCTCCTTAATTCTAAATACACCATTCATCCTGAACTCCAGACGTAGCTTCTGATTACTTGACGTCATATGCTTGTGCACAGATTATAATATCTAATAATACAAAGTAAAATGAGGTTCCTATAAATGGACACACATATATTTAATTTTAAAATGAACTTTTTTTCAAATGAATCTTTAATATTGCATGTTCTAAGGGAATTTAGAAGCCTGCAAGATCTCTACTTGCATTGCTAAGAGTCCCGGGCTGTTGATTGAGGTAGAGTCCTTCTTTGATCATATATTAATTACTAGTATTGTCCATCAGACCTTAGTGTATTGCTCTGGCAAACCATTCATTCTAATATTAAGGGACATTTTGCTTTTCTGTGCTTGATGTTGTAAAACATACAAATATTCTGCTTCCAGCCATGAGGAATGTATTTTGGGTTGCAAATCTGAGGGTAGAATCAGGGCCATCATTCAGTTTTTAGTTTTTATTTTATTCTGCTATTTCAGATCAACTGTATGGACTTTCTTCACTATAAGTAAAGCACAGCTGCAGATTATGACTTAAGTAAACCCCAAAAATCTGATTTTAATGCCATTTGTACACAATACTGAGTGAAAGATTTGAAAATTCTTCTTATTCATGTTGGGCACAGCTGGTATTAAAGTGATAACCAGTACTTATTGGAAAAAATGATGGAGCAGTACAGTGCTGATATTTTGGGCAGTGCAGGCTTTGCTGAAGTGGAGCCAGCCAATGTTGACCTGTTTTCTTAGTGATGCACACTAGTTCTGTATAAACAGGCAATGGTTCCCAATGGGATTTTTTCCGAGAATCTGTATATTCCTTAGCCTGAGAAAGTTCCCCTCCCCATATCTTAGTGAGATCTTCAAATACTCTGCTATAGATGTTTTGACTTCCATGCAGTACATGGAACATAGCTAGCCAAGCACAGGAAACTTTTTAAAATGGCATATGACAGCTCCTTTTTGAATTTCTCAGGAGGGAGAAGTAGGCTTTTTTAGTAATTAAGGTCATGCTTTCAAACTTGTAACTGACTATATCTCTGTCTTTAGGGCATCTTATTTTTGGCCTGAATGGCAGAAGATTCAGGATGGTTTGTTTCCTTGTGCAGTCTATGCATCTCTGCCCCACACACACTGCAAACAAAACCATTAAGTGTTTAAAAAAATGAAATGGGAAAAAATAATTACTGAGAAAATTAGGGATTGATCATGCACGTGGAAAAACTTAAATGATGGAATAGTGGCGGGTGGGGAACATGCAAACTAGAGGAATCAGTGGAATTTTCCTGATCTGATACTTCCCAAACAGCAGAGCTAGAAGTAAATATTTGTATCCCTTGATAGGCAGCATTCCCAGCTTTCCAGTGATACACAGTATTTAACATGCATCTCTTTGGTAGACTGCAAGAACATGGACCTTAAAATCTCATCCGTATGATTACCGTTACCATTCCCTCCAGCCCATCATTTGTATTCTGGCATAATTGTTAGTACTTAATTTCTGATAAACAGAGATTGAATGCTTTGTTTTATTTTAAGATTGGTAAACTTACCTTACTGTATGTAGATTCAAAAGGTGCTATAATAAGCCAGTGAAGTTGAAGTTAAGTAGAAAATATATTTAGAAATACAGAGGCTGTTATTTGTCCAATTATAAACTAAAGTAAAACTACAAAGCCCCATAATGTTAAATAAAGGACATTACAGAATAAGGGCTGTCAAGAGGCTACAATAATTTTATTTTTAATTTAAAAATGGGAACTGTGTATGATCTCAGCAGGAACACTTGAAAATGCTGAGTACCAAGCAGCTTCCATTGAGTTCAGCAGGAGATTAAACATGTGAATTAATTTCAGAATTGGGTCCCAAAAGCAGCTTTATTTGTGCCAGCATCTGCCTGGTAATGTTCATTTGCACTCTTGTTGTTCACACATTTTACAAACTGAAAAGTAGGTGGAGGATATTGCTCTCAAAGTAGTTCAGCTGAATCAAAATTTTTTTGATTTAGTAATTTCCCTAAGATTATACAGGCACTTTTTAAAAAATTTATAGCAAAACTTTTGAGAAAATGTTTATCTTTATAGATAGGTCAGTGTATGATCAGTTGCACAACTGTAGTCTTTTTAGCATAGGCACAATGTGCCTCAAGTGGTGCATGACTAGCATTCATAACTAAATTTGGGCCACTCTTTCAATTATTAGCTTCCAACCTGGCCCAGGCTGGGTATTGCATAGTGTGATGTGATTGCTGATCCATGCCCCCACAATTGTCTTGAGAACCCAGAATGACTTAGAGTTGATGCTAACAGAGATTGTAAAATATGCAATCAAAATAATTAATTAATGGAAAAATCCCTGTCTTTTCTATTTCTCTTTTCCTCTATTTTATGGAAGGATTAAAAATTACACCCTCTCATCCTGTTTGTAGTCACCTATCACAATTGCGTGGCTCAGTACAATGACTATAGAGTGAATTTTTTGGCAGTTATTACTGAAAATTGTATAATTATTCTTAAAATCATAAAATCTTATTTACAGAATAATCTTTAAGGAAATGACATGTACAATTCAGGATATGGTTATCTTAGAACAAAACATGCTCTCTTTATGCATGGTGCCATAAATACTATGGGGATGGGAGCCTTATAAATTGACTGTTGCTCTGTATGAAGGAGTGTAACTTCCCACCAATTTGCTCTTCTCTAAGTACCTGCAGAGTGAGGTAGACTACCATGTAAGAAGTCTGTCTTGATGTCTACTCGTATCCTGCTATTTGAAGATTAGCTTAATTAGAACTGGTAAGATAACAATTAAAATGAAATTTTCAACAAAAATCTGCTTTTTTTTTTTTTTTTTTAAGTGAAGATTTTTCCCATTTATTGAACCAGTTCTATACTTCGCTCCATTTCCTGGTTATTACAAGACAGACCCCATAATATGTGTCCCTGCTCTGATATGTGGCAGAGAGGGGCTACCAACATTTTGTTTCTGTCTGTTTTTGGTTTTTTAATAAGTCCTATCACAAATGTCCTCCTTTGCTCATGATGAAATCCACAAATTGGTACCAGTGCCTGCTCATAAGGAGAGGAGGAGTTGGGGATTGGGAAAAATCATTTTTTTCCATAAGGACAAACTTGTAATCTCAAAGGTGGGAGGCAACAGCACTTGCCAAACAAATGAGTTCACATGGATTTTGCTGGAAAAGTGTCGGGGTGTTTTCTCCCCTGAAAATACACTGACTATACTGATAGTAAAGAAAAAGTCAGGATGGAAATGGCCATTGTTAGTCTTTAAACACCTGTCATTTGGTACAATCTGCTCCAGTAAATCAAGCACATGCTCTTCCAAAGCATTTTTAAGAATCCCAGGAATAACTCTCTTCTCTAGCAATAACCAGACAGCTGGTAGACTCTGTCAACAGCAAGGAAACCACCTCAACATCTTTTTAATCTGACAACAGAATTTTAACAAGTAATTTTCTGGAGGCCCTTTGTCAGAACATCATGTACATGCAGCCTTACCCAGCAGCCTACTGCCACAGGCAGCCTGAAGCAACAATGAACAAAAATGCATTCACAAAGGAGAGACCATGTTTGGAAGCTGAATGTTTTATTCCTTCCGGTGGAGGATATGCTTGCAGATGAACCCAGGGATGTGTCAAGGGTAAACAAGACTTGGATTAACAAATAAGGCACACTACAATTGCGAATGTATTTCTGGGAGAGAAAGGAGTCAGACATGTTTCTGCCCTTCTTGGAGAGCAGGGGGACTGGGGGTGATGATTAGAAATGTGGATTAGTCTATTCATTCAGGCACAGCTCAAACTGCCACTGGTTTTGAGTAAAGGTGTTTGGGAGAAATATGTGTACAGTACTCCCTGAACCAGTTAACTTGCTTTCATTGCAGATCTTTGAGTACCCACTTGCTTCTCTAGCATTCTTCAGAGAAATCCATCCTGGAAGCAGTTGGAGTGACATGCATCTTCAACATGAGTAGGCACATTGGGTGAATCTATACATCTCTCTGGTACTTCTTACTCTCACTGAAGTTTGCATTTTAGAAATATGCTAGCAGCTTTCTAAGCTGCTGAAGCTCATTTTTTGATATTCTCTTGATTAACATGCTATCAGCAGAGATGACTGACAAGCCACCTAAGACTTATCTTCCCCTGGTTCACACCTGCTCAACTACTGTATTTTATCATTCCTTTGCCCATATAGAGCTGTGCACCATTAAGCAAAAAACTATAAAAACCATTGGAGCTACCTACTCATGAAGTAATCTCTAGCCATCAGCTCAGATACCTACTCTTTCAACACTCATTCAACACTGGAATACACTGAGACCACAAAAGTGAGAAAACTGCACATTGTTAACCACAAGAATCAATGTAATCGTAAGGAGGGATAACTGATAAATTGCTGTGATTTTCATTGCAACCAGTAGCTTTGAGATACTGATGAAACAGCAACAGTGTTAATTCATTTTTTTCATCCACTGATCACTAACACTGAATGCCAGTAATAGACAGCAGTGTAGTGAGAACTTGCTCTGCGCCAGATGTTACCATTTATATCCATTTCATAAGCTAGGCATAGCCTGAAGCAGGCCGTTTGTGGACTGACCAACTTTCTGAAAGAAAGAGAGATTACCCCGTTTAAGATGTCTGTTCATTAATTTCCACAGTGTGTCTATTTGACTTCTGGGTTCTTGTCTACTTAGACTGTTTGCTTTCCAGGTTAGGGACTGTCTTACTGAGCATCTATACAGTGCATAGCACCATGGGATGGATGGAGGGTAGTTAGGGCTTCTAGAAACTATTACAAGGAGATGGGACAGAGACAGGGTAAAGTGCAGCAAATGTCCCCAGTACTTTAATAGTTAAAATTAATGTTTGACATAGATAAGGAAATCAGTGGATATGGGTGCTATGGTAGTATTTACAATTACAGCATGCTAGGGTTAATGTTAGTTTCACAGAACAAATTACATAGATCTATGCATATGCAAAAGAATTTGCTCACAAAGGGAGAGAAGTAATTTCTGTTAGGATCAGGCATATGCTACTATTTGTGCTATCTGACAGAGAGCCTTGCCAGGATGTCTGATGCTCTCCAAAATATGTATGACCGCTGTGTCACCAATTTTTCTGGGCTATATGTGTATCTGATACTTCCTAACATAGAAGATCTAGTGTGGAAATAAAATGGTGAACTCAGAAGTTAGCATCACCCTTATCCCTAGGATCCTGACTGCGACTATCTATGTATAATATTCTTCTTTAAATAGAATTTTTCCATACTATTTCTCTGGTCTGCATAGCTGTTCTCAAGTTTGAGATTGTTTTCCCTGCATGTGCAGATCCCACGTTCACATCACTGATACTATATTCATCTGTGCACCACAAGGAAGTCTCATTTGTGCTCTTTGCTGGCTCTGTATGCACACCCCCAGAGCATGCAGAGAGCTGAGGTGACATATGCCATGCAGATGTGAAAATGGAGCTATGCCTGCAGAATCGTGGGGATGTTTTTCACCGAATAGGTACAGGCATATATCAAAACAGGTGCCCAAAGCATTCATATCTCTTTAAGCACAGTACTTCAGTGCTCACTTTGGTCTTGCAATTTATTTTAGAATAAATCTGAGTTACTTAGCTTTTTTATTCTTTTAATATACAAAGAAGCAAGATGCTTGTGACATAACTCTTTCTACTTCAAATAAAGAAACTAATATTTTATTTTTCATCTCTTATATGTTCTGTAAAGCAATTCTGGGCTGGCAAAGAAGCCATGTAACACCCCTCCCCCTACACACACAACCAATGCATTTTTCATTTCCTGATGAATATTTTAACACAACACAGGCCTGTTTTTAAAAAAAAAAAAGAAAAAAAGAAAAAAACAACCTGAGTAGTAATGGTTAAGAATGTCATAATGCCTTCTTGGCTGAAGAATCCCAAAGCTATAGTGTCTACATTATTCCATTCAAAGTCAAGGAGAGAGAAGCAAAAATGGTGATGTTAGGAAAACAAAAGCTCACATCCAGGTCTCTCTTTTTGTAAGTGCAAAAATACCTGTCTTTTTCTTTGGTAATAGTGTGACTCCTGTTGCAGCATAAGCAGACAGCATGCTTTTCACAACCACATAAGTGAGATTTGCAGTAAATGCCAGATACATGTACAGTGGCAACGGAAGCATTTCTTCCCCACTGGAAAGTGTGACTGGCTCAGTGCCTATGATGCCATTAATACAACAGCAATCTCTTTGGGGATCTACGGCTCATGGAGCAGCACTGATGCTGTTCCAAATTAGCATTAATTTTCCTGATTTTTACTGACTAAAGGTTTGAAGAATTGTGAGAAAAGCATGCCTCAAAACATCTGCCTCCAATCTTCCAACTTATAATAGGTCTTCATCACCAAGTTTGACCCTCTGTACAGATCTCCAGGATTTTTTTTGACAAATCATATACACGACATATACAGCCAGTATTTGTAAACAGATAGTCCCTTCTACTATGTGCTTTCAAGTGGAATTTGGGATTACAGTATATTATAACTAATTCATTTTGCCCTAGCACTGAAATGCAGTCATTACTGGTGCACAGTATATCTCAATAATAACAGGTTAAATAAGAAAGCAAAGGATATTTTGTAATGTTATAGAAGCAGGGCAATTTAGTCAGCTATAATGTCTTGATTTAAATCCCATTTTATCAAAGATTACCAGAGTCATGGGTACTGAGGGTGTGCTGTAGCACCACCTGTCTTGAAAGGATTTCCATTATCTACAGGATGTACAGCTATGTTCAATGGTTCTTCATACCGCCACTATGAAAATTGTTCTGGCAACCCTCACCCAATAACTCCTTTGTTTTAGGAAGATGCCATGTGATTTTTAAGGGAAGTAGTCAGTACTTCTTTAGATCTCCTCCAAATGTTTGTGTCCCGGAATGTCATCCTGGGAGGTTAGTTCAGGGCTACCTAGCTAACCAATGCCCTTTCCAACAGCATCTTGGATTTTCTCTAATGGAAACACTCTTCCAGCCTGCCCTTCATCTGCTAATCAGCACAGTCCTGATTAGCACTTGGCTCCTTACAAGACTGTCAGAAGGTGTTGAGGTTTTAGAAATATGATTCTTATGTTGTCTTAAAAACACATCAACTGTGCACAAAAGGTAACATTGCAAACTACAGAGGGTTGAACTGTTTCCTGAATGATTTTGTTTTTCAACTCTTCTGTACCCATTGACTCAGTCAACTCCTAGCAATACATCTACTCTTAATAGCTTCACTACTGTGGTAGCCATACTATAGACCAGGGGTTCGCAAAACTTTTCTAAGGCCACTCCAATATGTTACATAAATTCCAGAGTTCACTGGAGATTGGGAGAGGGGAGTTCCTCCCTACTGGCGGAGGGGCCTTAGGACTTCTGACCTGGCTCCGAGGTAATCAGGAACTGACCTTGCTTTACACTTCTCCCCACCCAAAACCAGCTTGCGGACCCCCTTGGTTGAGAATTGCTGCCATAAAGAACTGGGTCTTCTAAACTGCTTATTTGGTCCTGTCTCTGAGGCTCCTTCTCCCTTATATTATTACCAGAGATGGGAAGAATGGTGAAAGGGCGCGTAATAAACCTCTGCAAGGATTGAGAGTCCATGATAGCAGGATATGAAAGGAATAGGAGTACAAAGGAAGAAAGGGAAAAGGACGACTAAAGAATTAATGGATGTTGGAAGTGTGTGTAGATCAGTTTTCTCAACAGTGGGATGCACCCTGTAAAGCAGGGAAAGATGGGAGAGGCACAGAGGATAAATCTGTGGGGCTCAGAGAGGGAGTGCCATGTAAATTCTCTACTCATGTTTGTGGGCCACCCAGGCTGTGTAACTGTTTTGTCTAGCGGTGGGAGGATATTGCAACCAAAAATTGTAACTCGAAAGGAGAGCTCAGCTCAAAAAGTTTGAAAACTGCTGGGCTAACCCACTTTTCTGCTGTAATTGCCTGCTTATGTGCTACTTATTCATGCTGTACTGCAGGATACGTGCCCTGTTCTCTTATATGCACATGCACACCGAGCTGTCAACTATTTATAGAATCAGCATGAGCTGTAGGGAAAACCAATCAGATATTTTAAATCCTCCAGGAGGGTTGTTTCTGTAAGAGCACCCTTTAAATAAAGGAACTCACTGAATAGTGGCACTGTGAAATACAGAGCTTGGGTATTTTTGTTTGGGTTTTTTTTTGTTTTTTTTTTCATTTCAGTACCAATGAAATAAACTGACACTCCCCGATTCTTTTTTAAAGGTTGGGGGAAGTGTATTATAAAAGTGACAACCATAGTATTCTCTGTACCTAAAAAGAGAGAAACTAGCTCTCTGAAATACTGAATTCCAGTGTCACAAGAAGTCTGTTTTTCTAATTTATATGTGATATCATTCTGTTTGAAAAAACTGTCAAGTTTTGCATAGTAGGAAACAGCATAAAGCTGTAAAAGCTGGAGTAAATGGGTTTCTCTGAGATTGTTGCATCCTTACGGAGCAGAAGCTCAGGCATGCTGCATCTTTTAGAGGAAACCATAAATTCAGTAGCACAAAGGGAATACGTTATTAATATGGAATCCAGGAACTACACTAAACGCAGAGATAGGCCTAATTAAGTTTAGTATTCCTGCTTTGAAAGACAAGAGGCAAGAACAGCTCGAAATCAAGAGAATTTTTATAGTAGCTAGCAAGGTTCTTTTTGGGGAGAAAAATTGTAATAGATCAGGGTTCAAATATATCTCTGGAAAAAATGCATTGTCCTTAGTGTCTCTAGAGTCTAGAGCACTTACATGTCCTTGAATTTCACAATTTAAAAAGGTACAACAAAAATCTCAAACTATATGAATAGAGAATGGAATTTGTCCTGTGCAAGAGATAGTAATACCATTAAATCGACAACTCCAACTCTTGAGAACTAAGATGTCAGAAGTATAGCTTTTGTGTGTGTGAGAGAGAATTTTATTTCTTTTAAAATAATTGAGTGGAAAAGCGTGGCCCTGGAGATCACTAATGGGCTCTTGACTCTCTTCTCTCCATTGCCTTTTTCCAAGTCCAAGGCAGATCATTTGTGATCGAGGGCGTTAACTGTAACAGATGGGATACCGTCTGCTGGGAAATTATATTTGTTATAGATTAATATTAATTAAAATATGGAATCACTGTACACATGGGGATTTGAAGGCTATGAACGAGTCTGTCATATTGTGTGAATTAATATGGGGGTGGCGGGAGGCATAGAGGCCACTAGCAATGTTACCCTTGTTTGAAAGATACATGAATCAGTTGGGACACAAAAGGCTACTCAGAGTAATGATCTAGACCAAGAGGAGAAACTGTTACCTGCCTTTGTTCTCAGATATCTCTAAGCACAGAGGTGCACATAAAAGCCTTGTTATAGTTTCTGAGTTTATTTGGGACAGAATACAGTGAGGCTCATGATAGTGCATCTGTGCAAACTTTAAGGTGGTATTTGTGGGAATATGGTCTAGTACCCCATAGCTTACATGCCAATGCAAGCCCACCCTGACCATGTTTAAAAACTCAAGGCTTATAACTGTGAGCCTGGCAGAAAACAATGGTGTGGCGGTGGGGGACGCTGATTCAATGGGAGCCACTGAGCTACTTGTAGGCTGACATGAAGATGGTGGGGAGAGTCTCATGAAAGAAGACAAACTTCTGAGAAAATGCAATTCACTGTTCTGAAATTGTGAAATTGTACCTTGGCAGGCAGAGCTGCTACACATAGTTAGGACTGAGGCCTGGTCTATGCTACGAAGTTAGAAATAGGTTGCCTTGTGTTGACCTAGTTGTGCACATGTCTAAGATTAAATTTGTCATCCGCTGATGTTAGTGCCCTTTTACAGTAACACCGCCACTTCATGCAGCACTGATCTATGGTTAATGTCCTGAAGCTGATACAGCACAAGGGTAACTCATTACTTGTGTTGACCCTAACAGTCCTATAGCAGCAGTCCCACAATGCTTGAATCTGACTGCTGTGCTAACAATTGTGACTTCTGTTGCCAAGGGGTTGTAAATAATGGAAGCCTGCCCCTCCATCAGTATTCCCAGTAAGCTGAGTGCTTGGGCAGCCACCCAGGAGAGATTCAGCTGCCATCTAGCTGATTGGCAGAGTGCCCACAACCAGCAGCATGTATTTCTTTTGATGGTGTGCAGCTGCACATGCCTTGGTGCACACAACAAAATTTATTCTGCCCAGCAATGAGAAAAAATTAAAGAGAACGCTACCCTCCACTCTTTAAAACCCAGTGAATTTTTTGAATGCCTTGGTCAGATTGGTCAGCTTGGAGGGTAGGTATGGTGGCCCTCCACTGTAGCATGAAAGTGCCCTGACCAGGCAGGCTACATGCACAAGATGTGCTCTGGCCTGGAGTAAATAATGGGTCTCCTGGGTCTGTGGGGAAAAGGGGCTGAGCAGACACAGCTACTGGCCAGGAACGGAAATGTCAACATCTATGAGCAGATTGCATAGGGAATAACGAGGAATGGTGTAGCAGGGATCAGCAGGATTGCCTCATGGAAGTGAAAGAACAGTGGCAGGCACGTCGGAAAGTCAGAGCTGCGAAGTTGACATGGTGTTGAGCAGCTGACTTGCCACTTTTTTTACAAAGATATACATGCCATATTCAGCAGAGATCTCATCTACACCCCACAACCACTCTGGATACCTCTGAAGAGCCAGAATCACAAGGCCTTGCTGTGAACAGTGAGCATAAAAATGGAGCATGTGAATGGGGTGGGGTCCAACTGTTCTGCAAGCAAAGATCTGTTTGAGAGTTCACTGACATCCAGTCAAGCCCAGCAGTTGAGCATGGGTGAACTTGATGTGGGTAAATGTAATTGTAATAAGAAATACATACTGCTGGCACCTCCAACTTAACAGGATGCCGCTACTTACTTTTTTCACTAATTTAATTCTACTTGGAAGAGTTAGCACAACAAAGGGTGGGGAGATTTTATCTACTTCTCAATTCTCCCGGGCACTTAGAGGAGAAGAGCATGCAGAGCAGTTTACGTATGCAGGGACGTGTCTTGCATCCTGTGAAGAGAGGAGCATGCAGAGCAGTTTACATACACAGGGACAGCTCTTGAATCCTGTGATCGTGTGAGAGATCTTGATGAAAGTTTCCATGGAGGTACTCTACAGTCCTTTCCCTTAGGCGTCTAAGAATGACATATTTATTCTCCTCTATGGTAGGACATTTTCCCATGCTGGTTGGTGATAACTTTGGTGTGCACCATTGCAATAAGCAGGATAGCAACATATAGGCCACAGTGTCTTCTAGATGCTACTAGCAGCTGTGTTCTGTGTCCCATTGTCACTCTCTCAAGTAAGGTGTCTGCTAAATCTCTGTGGATGCAGGGCACAGCAGGCACCTATAAGCATTGGATTTCAGTAGAAAAATGGTAATCCACTGGGCAGGAAAGCAAGTCCCTCCTTGTAGCTTTCTGAACATCCTGTGTTCTTAAACATGTGAGCCTCATGCGCCATCCCAAACCTACCAGTGTTGATGCTGATGAAACATCACTGGTGATCCACCAATGCTTGCATAACCATAGAAAAGTTGCCCTTTCTGTTGGTGGTACTCTGTAGCATGGAGGTCTGGTGCCAAAATAATGATATGAGTGCCATGTATTGCAATTCAGGAACTCCACTGCTGCAAATCAGTTCACCATGTCCTGCATGTTGCCAAAAACCACAGTCCTGTGTAGCTTGAGACAGATACTGGCCCTACACGCCTTCATGACAGTAGCACTTTTGTGGATTTTCCAATTCTAAAATGATTTCCCCCGACAGGTAGAAATCCAGCATTGTGAGTTTCTACGGTGGGATTTCCAGTTACTTCTCCAACATTGGTGCTGCTCTTAGTGTGGTGTACCTGTACAGGAAGGCTAGAGTGAGCTTCACATGTGAATATAGGAATGTGGCTTTTACACATCAGAAAGTTTTGCAGCTACTGCTTATCATTTTGGGATGGTGAACATTGCATGCATGGAAATTGATCCCTGGATCCCTGTCACACTTGCATTGCTAAAAGACACTGTGCTGAATGGTACCGAACTGCATGTTTGGATACATAACTGTGCATTGCATTGTGCATTGATACAAACACTCCTGGTGAGTGCATATAGCATTGACACAAGGAGTCAGGTATACACAAGTGGTATACTAGCTGCAGCTACTTTACACTAAAGTAACTTGCAGTGGCAACAATTTCTAGTGTATGCGTGCCTGAAGATTACATTATTTAACATGTTTAATTGGTAGGAATTTTCCCCCCTCCCTTTTTCTAATACATTTGGTTGTATTTAAGGTTGTTGTGGCTAATGAATATGTTTAGGAATATTTCACTGAGTTGCCTCATGTGAGGCAAATGATCCTGAAGTTCCAGACCTCCCTCCAACTCTGAGGCCAATCTCCCATTCAGGCATCAGAGGCCTAGAATAGAATCCTTTCTCCGTAAGTGCTTCTGTTGCTCATATTGCAACTTACATGATGTAGGGGAAAAGTCTAAAGACCAGAGACAAGTGGTTTAAGGTGCGAATAGAGAACAACAGGCATGTCTGCACTTGAAAAGGCTGATGGTAGAAGAATCTCTCAAACTGGTAACAAAACTTACTAACATACATCTGTACTTGAAGGGTGCGCAAAGTTTGCAAGTCCTAGCAGTTGCAGCAATTCAGAATAAGGATAGTGCATCTTTAATGCTAGTTTAGACAGAAATGGCTGCCCTTATAGTTGTGTCCTTGCAATCAGACTTCCAAGTACAATTCCATAGTGCTTCTTCAATCACTTCAGTTACCAGTTTGTGTACAATGTCTTGCACATTGCAGATGATTTTCTTGGAACTATTGCTCACTCTTTTAACTGTCCATACATTGTTTCCTGGGTGTACAAAGTACAGTGCTGAAATAGTAAGGCCCTTGTTTCAGAAATAAAAATTTCCTGCAATACAAGTATCATTTAAATGTAAAGAAAAATATTTTGTACATAAAAATACATACCATTTTCAGAAAAGTTGATATAACACTTCTCCTTGTGTGATTGCTCCCATACAGACAAGTTCAAGAACCCATGGTATTAGTACCACCAATGCAATAGTACTGCAGTGACTGGAGATAGAAATATGTGTGGACCCTGTTAAATGGGTTTATGTGAACTAGGTCAGCAAGCATGTATCTGAGTCACTGCTGCAAGTTACAATAATTCCTTGTAAAAGTACAAATGGGTAATGTAATCAGGAGGTATAATAAGCTTTGTACAATTCCTAAAGCATTCATGGATCTGCCACTACAACTGATACCTTCAGTGGAAGCCTCCAACACAGAATGTCATGAATGGACATAGGAACTCAGGCTGTGTCTACACTTTCACTTGCTTGACAAAATTATCATCATTCATAGGTGCTTACACACACACTTCCCGGTGAAAAACAAGGTTTTCCTGTGGTAAGTTTGAATGCTGCTTTGTCAGCAGGAAATTGCTCCTGCAGACAAAGCAAAACACTCTTGTTGGGCATGGGAGTAATGTTGTCTGTGAAAGTGCTGACAAAAAGCATTCACGCGCACCAACTTCGAGCAACAAGACTGTATCAACACAAGTGGCATCATGTAGACATATCCAAAGCTACCTCCTCGTTCTTAAAGTGGGTCTAGCTTAGTAATAAGAGACCTTGACAGAGCCACATGTGGGAAACCTGAACTGCTGCTAGTAGGGCTGGACCTATTGGCCGTGTCTACACGTGCACACTACTTCGAAGTAGCGGTGCCAACTTCGAAATAGCGCCCGTCACGGCTACACGTGTTGGGCGCTATTTCGAAATTGAAATCGACGTTAGGTGGTGAGACGTCGAAGTCACTAACCCCATGAGGGGATGGGAATAGCGCCCTACTTCGAAGTTGAACGTCGAAGTAGGGCACGTGTAGACGATCCGCGTCCCGCAACACCGAAATAGCGGGGTCTGCCATGGCGGCCATCAGCTGAGGGGTTGAGAGACGCTCTCTCTCCAGCCCCTGCGGGGCTCTATGGTCACCGTGTGCAGCAGCCCTTAGCCCAGGGCTTCTGGCTGCTGCTGCGGCAGCTGGGGATCCATGCTGCATGCACAGGGTCTGCAACCAGTTGTCGGCTCTGTGGATCTTGTGTTGTTTAATACAACTGTGGAGGGGCCCTTTAAGGGAGCAGCTTGCTGTTGAGTCCGCCCTGTGACCCTGTCTGTAGCTGTTCCTGGCACCCTTTAAGGGAGCGGCTTGCTGTTGAGTCCGCCCTGTGACCCTGTCTGCAGCTGTTCCTGGCACCCTTATTTCAATGTGTGCTACTTTGGCATGTAGACATTCCCTCGCAGCGCCTATTTCGATGTGGTGCTGCCCAACGTCGAAGTTGAACGTCGACGTTGCCAGCCCTGGAGGACGTGTAGACGTTATTCATCGAAATAGACTATTTCGATGTTGCTACATCGAAATAAGCTATTTCGATGTAGCGTGCACGTGTAGACGTAGCCATTGTGAGGGAAGCCTTGTTCAGAGGTGAGTTAAAGCATTGCTCAAACTGTGTGAATGAGCAAGCAAGCACTTAATTTAAGAAAACCGTAAGAGGATGGCATACCTGGAACAAGGCCTATTAAACTATGTGTATAACATGTCAAAGAAAAACTGGGGAACTGATTCTTGGAGCCTGGGTCAAATGAGTTAGGCTCAAGGACTGCAGAGGTTAAATACCTATGTAGCTATTCGCACTCTGGTTGGAGCCTGGGCTAGAAAATCTGCTGAGGGTGATGGGCATCTGGATCGAGGTACCACCTGGAGTGAGAACATCTGCGTGGCTGTGAAGCTAAGAACTGCAAAGCCCAAGTCAGCTGAGTTGGGCTCTGAGAGTTGATGCTTCGTGTTTTTCTTTGCAATATAGACACATCCTTAGAATCTGCCCCAAAACTAGTCCATAGCCTCTGGGTATTGTGAAATGGGTGTGTGTGGAAGGTAGGCTGGTGGTATAGAAAACATACATACAGTGAACAGACAATCGGAGTGAGACAGGAGGGCTAAGCAATAGCTTGTATACACAAATGATGACCCCAACAAAGCTGGACAGCGCACCTTACATCTCATATTGGCAACAGAGGCTCAGGGTTTGTGAACTAAGATTTTTTTTTTTTTATTATACTTGGCTCTGACTGCATTCAAAGGAGTAGGATTTTATAAAGAATTCTTCTTCCTTGTAAACAAGATGTTGCAAAAGCAAATACCAGGTACCCTCAGTTTCTACTTGTCTGGAGGATAATTATCTAGGGCTCCGAATTTTGAGGTTTTTTCAGATCGAAAAGGGACAATGCTATTCAATAGCTAGAGGACTTCAATTTTCAGTACTGTAAATCCAGCACTTTTTTCTGAAGCACTGAGTTTCCTAAAAATTAAAATCACTGATTTGCTTTTAATATATATGTAAGTTTTGACTATGGTAATTTGGATATTGCCTGAGAAAAAAGGACTTCAGAAAAACCGGTTTTCTGATTCTGTTATTGAGGTCTTACCTGTTCTGCTTCTCTCACCAGTGCTGTTAATAACGATACTTGTAGTGGAAGGGATTGCTGTGGCACAGAAGACACCAGGTACAGTACTGAAAAGTTTATTTTCTTTAAAATAAATTTAACAGCTTTGTAATTTTAAATAAAGTCAGATGCAGGAAATATGCTTTCTTCATTGTCATTGATAGTATTTAGTAAGACTTACTTCAGGTTATACATATCTATATGTATGTATAAAAATTTCCTTATTTATTGGAAAAATATAACTTTTATTGCAAATAATGAAATGGTTTTCTTTTTCATATCCAGATCACTTTAGCCCTTACAGGAAGAACAAAACAGCATAGAGCCCTCCGTTTTTTGCATGTCAGAAAGTTTGTCCGAATTTTTCATGTCTGCACTCTCCTCCCCACCAAAAATGTCAGGAGATTGACCCCTTTTGGATGTGGGGAAAGAGACAAATGAGACAAGCCACACGCACACTCCCTATCTCTCTTTCACACACACGTTGGAATAACCTATACAAGAGACAGAACGCTCACTTGAGTTGACACTTGCAGCATTTCTTCTTCTACAGAAGAGACTCAAAATTCTTGTATATTTTGGAGGGACTTGCAAGAGGCTGCTAGGAGCTCCTTTTGTTATGGGACCCCTCTCAAGGACCCAGTTCTCTAGGGCATAAGGAAAAGTTGCTTAAGTGTATTATGGCTGCTTCTCCCGTGAGAATGGGAGAATCTTAGCAGAAACCAGTTGTACTGCCCTGCACTTTCCCAAACTGCATGTCATAATTGCAAAGGATGTCAATGGTGCTGAGATAGTAAGGAAATCTGTGTCTGGTGGTCTCCCTCTGTATTCATAGCTCCAGGAAGTGATCTAGTGTGGTATCTTAATTTATCAAACCAATTAACCTTTGGACATGAATCCCAGTTTTCTGTATGTCTGTACAGGTTCCTGACTAGGACAGCTGGACACTAGTGCAATATTATTTGTTTTATTTACAATGTCCTTTTAGCAATAACTATTTTAAACATGGTAAATGTTGTAATGAATCACACAGTATACATGAAGGTCTACATTGCTGAGCTTGTGTTCAAGCGCTTTCCCTAATCAGGCCAAGAGCAGTAATATGAATAAAGAAATCAGTGGAGCTAGTCCTGATAAGCCTTTCCCTTTAAATTAACTGGGTCAGTTTTGCAAGCAAGTGGGGAAAATAATGGATGGTAATATTGAGAGTGGTTTTTTTCTTTTCCTGTAGCATTTTTAGTTCATTGTAAAGGAGTACAACAGCATTGCATGCCATAGTCAGTGAGAAGAATGCACTCAAGATTCTAACTCTCATTCCAGATTCCCTGTCACTTCACAGTAGTAACTTTGCAGACTCGATATTCCAAAATAATAGACCAGATATGTCATGTGCTTTTTACAGAAATAAATGCCTTTCTTAAATAGGGACCCTTGGCTAATATGATAAGAGGATGTGCAGATAGCACAATCTGTCTCTTCCCTCTGACAGTGCCGCACCTTAAAGCAGTGTTTCTTAAACGGTGTTCTGTAAACAACTCACAGGTATGCCATGAGCGTTTGGAAAAAATAATTCAAAATATGTATTTTCTGTTATTAAAACCAGATACTACTTCATTGCTGTGATACCTGATAAAATTACATTATATGTTGCTGTTTTGAGGATGGTCTGACAGTTTTTTTTAAGAAAAAGTTTAAGAAATACTGTTCCAAGTGGCTGGCTTTATTATTAAATGCTTTTTTTACTTTTGTTGTACACAAATGTGATTTTTCTTTATAAAGGTGGGCAGAATATTGGAGTGAACCACATATATACGCAGTGTGACAACTGGGTTCGGACGAGCAATGGAGGCCATTTTGCTTCACCAAACTATCCTAACTTGTACCCACCAAACCAGGAGTGTATCTACATTTTAGAAGGTACGAACATCCCTCTTCCTCCCTTGGTATGTTGCATTCTTACTGTTTGAAAGTGTAGGAAGTGGAACTGTTCTGCTCTGCTATTTAAGTAAAGTCACTTGGGCAATATTGATTCACTTCTGCAAATATTAGGCTGAGTAAGGAGGGGACACTTTCAGCCTGCCAAACAGTTACTAAAAATTCCTGGAATATTTAAACATTTATAAAATAACACTAAACCCCATCCCTTATTTCATGATGGGGTGTATCTGGTCCTGCCCCAATACTTGAAAGTACAGAATAAAAAGTTTTAAGGAGAAGTCTTCAGCTTTCCTTGCCACTGTTGCATCATTTATGGCACTAATGCACTCCAAAAGGGATTCACTGTGATCTTCAACACATGAAAAATGTAGCATATATAGTATGCTCATCTTCATCCGATTCAGCGTTGCACACAGCCTCAGAGCTGGCCTCATGTTCACCTAGACCAGCGGTTCCCAAACTTTTTCCAGTCATGAAACACTTGGACAGCATGGCACTCTCTGTGGAACACTTCATCGTTTTTACATCATCATACTATGAGGAACATTACTAATAGAAAATATATAAATTATGGTACAATAAATGCAACTCAACAAATAATAATGAAACCAGACATTAACAATACAAATATATCAGGGACAGCAGAGAAAACGTAAATCAAATTAGCATACTTACTTAATAAATTTAATGTAATGGATGAGCCTGACAGGATGAAAAGACGTCTGATATCAGGTGTGATACCTGGCAACTGAATCCACAGTTCATCCTCTGCATCCAGTTTATTTCTGTGCTTTGTTTTTGTGGCAATGTACCTGAAGAATCTGGTTTCACAAAAATAGGCTGCAGTGAAAGGCAGGATTTTCAGGAGTGCTTGCTGAGTGATATATGGGAACTTACACTGCACTTTTAGCCAGCATTTGCTAAGATTGTAACTGGAAAATTCCAACTTTCAACCTCCAATACACATGAGATCAATATATTGCTCCATGTCTTTACTACTGAAGTAAGGTGTTAGGCTGTTTAATGGATTGCCAATCCAGTCACACTCCTCAGTTTCAGGAGGAAAATACTCATGAAAAGTAATTTGGAGTCCTTGGATGCTGAGCATTATATCTTCTTTTACTGCATTACATGCATGTCAAAAATTAGTGCTACCTTTATGAATCATAATGAATCATACATGGGAGGTGAATTTGAAATGGGAGGGAGTATGGGCTACACTGGGAGGGTAAAAAGAGGGCCAGGGCAAAACTGGGAGGCAAGACCAAATCAATGTCTGAGATGCCTATATACAAATGCAAGAAGTATGGGAAATAAGCAAGAAGAATTGGAAGTACTAATAAATGAATACAACTATAATATCGTTGGCATCACAGAAACTTGGCGGGATAATAGTCATGACTGGAATGTTGGTATTGAAGGGTACAGCCTGCTTAGGAAGGACAGACAGGGAAAGAAGGGAGGAGGTGTTGCCTTGTATATTAAAAATGTACACACTTGGACAGAGGTGGAGATGGACAAAGGAGATGGACTGGTTGAAAGTCTCTGGGTTAGACTCAGAGGAGTAAAAAACAAGGATGAGGTCCTGCTAGGAGTCTACTACAGGCCCCCTAGCCAGGTGGAAGAGGTGGATGAGCCTTTCTTTAAACAGCTAACAAAATCATCCAGGGCCCAGAATTTGGTGGTGATGGGGGACTTCAACTATCCAGGTATATGTTGGGAAACTAATACAGCAGGGGACAGACTGTCCAATAAATTCTTGGATTGCATTGCAGACAACTTTTTATTCCAAAAGGTTGAAAAAGCTACCAGAGGGGAACCTGTTCTAGATTTAATTTTAACAAATAGGGAGGAAATTATTGAGAATTTGAAAGTGGAAGGATGCTTGGGTGAAAGTGATCATGAAATCATACAGTTCACAATTCTAAGGAAGGGTAGAAGGGAGAACAGTACAATAGAGAGAGTGGATTTCAGGAAGGCAGATTTTGGTAAACTCAGACAGCTGGTAGGTAAGGTCCCATGGGAAGCTAAACGGAGGGGAAAAACAGCTGAGGAGAGTTGGCAGTTTTTCAAAGGGACATTATTAAGGGCCCAAAAGCAAGCTATCCCACTGTGTAGGAAAGACAGAAAACATAGCAAAAAACTGCCTTGGCTTAACCAGGAGATCTTGCATGATCTCAAAATAAAAAAGGAATCTTATAAGAAATGGAAACTAGGACAAATTACAAAGGATGAATATAGGCAAACAACACGAGCGTGCAGGAGCAAGATTAGAAAGGCTAAGGCACAAAATGAGCTGAAACTAGCTACAAGCATAAAGGGAAACAAGAAGGCTTTTTACAAATACATTGGTAACAAGAGGAAGACTAAGGAGAGGGTAGGGCCATTGGTCAGTGAGGAGGGAGGAACAGCAACAGGGAATTTGGAAATGGCAGAAATGTTTAATGATTTCTTTGTTTCTGTCTTCACTGAGAAATCTGAAGGAATGCCTGACATAGAGAATGCTAGTGAAAAAGGGGTAGGCTTAGAAGTTGAAATAAGAAAAGAACAAATTAAAATTTACTTAGAAAAATTAGATGTCTGCAAATCACCAGGGCCTGATGAAATGCACCCTAGAATCCTCAAGGAGATGATAGAAGAGGTATCTGAGCCTTTAGCAATCATTTTTGGTAAATCATGGGAGACAGGAGAGATTCCAGAAGACTGGAAAAGGGCAAATATAGTACCCATTTATAAAAAGCGGAACAAGAATAACCCGGGAAACTACAGGCCAGTCAGCTTAACTTCTGTGCCAGGAAAGATAATGGAGCAGGTAATTAAAGAAATCATCTGCAAGCATTTGGAAGGTGGTAAGGTGCTAGGGAATAGCCAGCATGGCTTTGTTAAAAACAGATCATGTCAAACCAATCTAATAGCTTTCTTTGATAGAATAACGAGCCTTGTGGATAAGGGAGAAGCGGTGGATGTGGTATACCTAGACTTCAGTAAAGCATTTGACACGGTCTCACATAATATACTTATCAATA
Organism: Carettochelys insculpta; assembly: GCF_033958435.1. NCBI lineage: Eukaryota > Metazoa > Chordata > Testudines > Carettochelyidae > Carettochelys > Carettochelys insculpta. Next base: position 19,214,621 of record NC_134150.1, read on the forward strand.
AACTATGCAAATGCAGCTTAGATGGGGCTACTATAAGGTGGGTGAACAACTGGCTGGATAACCGTACCCAGAGAGTAGTTATTAATGGTTTTCAATCCGGCTGGAAAAGTATAACTAGTGGGGTTCCGCAGGGGTCTGTTTCAGGACCAGTTCTGTTCAATATCTTCATTAACGATTTAGATATTGACATAGAAAGTACACTTATTAAGTTTGCAGATGATACCAAGCTGGGAGGGGTTGCAACTTCTTTGGAGGATAGGGTCATAATTCAAAAGGATCTGGATAAACTGGAGAAATGGTCTGAGGTAAACAGGATGAAGTTTAATAAGGACAAATGCAAAGTGCTCCACTTAGGAAGAAACAATCAGTGTCACACACACAGAATGGGAAAGGACTGCCTAGGAATGAGTACAGCAGAAAGGGATCTGGGGGTTATAGTAGACCACAAGCTAAATATGAGTCAACAGTGTGATGCTGTTGTGAAAAAGGTGAACATGATTCTAGGATGCATCAACAGGTGTGTTGTGAACAAGACACGAGAAGTCATTCTCCCGCTCTGCTCTGCGCTGGTTAGGCCTCAGCTGGAGTATTGTGTCTAGTTGTGGGCACCGCAGTTCAGGAAGGATGTGGAGAAATTGGAGAGGGTCCAGAGGAGAGCAACGAGAATGATCAAAGGTCTAGAGAACATGACCTATGAAGAAAGGCTGAAAGAATTGGGCTTGTTTAGTTTGGAAAAGAGAAGATTGAGGGGGGACATGATAGCAGTTTTCAGGTATTTAAAAGGGTGTCACAAGGCAGAGGGAGGGAACTTGTTCTTCCTTGCCTCTGAGGATAGAACAAGAGGCAATGGACTGAAATTGCAGCAGGGGAGGTTCAGGTTGGACATTAGGAAAAAGTTCCTAACTGTCAGGGTGATCAAACACTGGAACGAATTGCCAAGGGAGGTGGTAGAATCTCCATCACTGGAGATATTTAAGAAGAGGTTAGATAGATGGCTTTCAGGGATGGTCTAGAAAATGCTTGGTCCTGCCATGAGGGCAGGGGGCTGGACTCGATGGCCTCTCGAGGTCCCTTCCAGTCCTACTCTTCTATGATTCTATGATTATTTTTCCTATTAAACTATTTGTTTACCTTTCCTTTGTTTTACGTTTACATGTGTTTTACTTTAAAAACATTGTTTAATAAAAATTTATTTTCATGTTGCTGTGGCCCTCAAAGCCTTTTGGATAGTAACGATAGTTTAAATTGTATCAAAAAAAGTTACTCACCGCTGGTCTAAGGCTTCTAAGCTATTAACAGACACAAGCGATAACTTAACAAAGCAAGCACTTGTTGCCTGTTAACAAGCAGCAATGTTAAGAAAAATTGGTTACTGTAGAATCATTTCAAGAAAGCTGTAAAATAGAGAACTTCATCCCACGTTTATTTTTTTCCCCTGAAAATTGGGAGGAGACGGCCATTACTTAATTTCAATGGCAGAACATTTTGCCATAGCTCACGGAACACCAGTGTTCTGCTGAAACGCAGTTTGGGAACTGCTGACCTAGACACACTGTAATCTCTGTACTCTGGGTGTCCCTATTTCAGGAACACCTGTAGTTTAGACCCTGGCAGGTGGACAAGGAAGCGGCTCTGGGTGCTGCCACTGCTCCACCCCACTAGCTGGGGGAACAGCAGCATGCAGCGAATGTGCTTCTCTTAAGACTTTTCTCTGTCACTCCAATAGAGTGGTCAGGGGAGGATTTGTACATGGACGCATGCAGCCACAAATGCCCCCAGGAGCAGGACACCGGGTAAATTCCTCAGCCCCCATCCCCCTCATGCCCAGATCCCACAGCGCCCTTCCTTGCCTGGCAGTACAAGAAGGTCACAACATCCATGAGTGTGACATTCGCAAATTCAATTATTTGCAAATGCTGCTTCACTGGGGCTCCGGGTGGCGAGCGCAAGCAGCCCCCGCTTCCTCAGGGTTATGGGCGGCAAGCGCCAGCAGCCGTCACTTCCCTGGGGCTCTGAGCCACCACCCTCTTCCCCCTTGTATTTGTGAAAATCAACAATCATGAGGGTTCTGAACACTGAACCCTGCGAATGTTGTGGCCCTACTGTATCTTTAATCTAGCATACTCTGTTTCCCAGGATTAAAGAGGCTCACATTATTAGCAAGTTATCGGAGGAGTAGCCGTGTTAGTCTGGATCTGTAACAGCAACGAACGGTCCTGTGGCACCTTATAGACTAACAGAAAAGTTTTGAGCATGAGCTTTCGTGAGCACAGGCTCACTTCATCAGATGCTGGTCTTGGAAATCTGCAGGGCCAGGTATAAATAAGCCAGAGCAAGGGTGGGGATAACAAGGTTAGCTCAGTCAGCAAGGGTGAGGCTTACTACCAGCAGTTGATCTGGAGGTGTGAACACCAAGGGAGGGGAAGCTGCTTCTGTACTTAGCCAGCCATTCGCAGTCTTTGTTTAAGCCAGAGCTGAGGGCATCGAATTTGCAGATGAATTGTAGCTCAGAAATTTCTCTTTGGAGTCTGGTCCTGAAATTTCTTTGCTGTAGGATAGCTACTTTTAAGCTACCGTAGCAGACTCCTATATTTGAATAACGAATGTGTAGCATGTATTTGGGTGTGTATTGTAAATGCTACTTAATACACTCAGTAAAGATTCAGTTACAAAGAACTTTCGGAGAGTCACCTTCCACTTATGTAATTGAAGAGTTTGGAAAACAGAGTCTGAAGAAGTTTGGGCTTCATTTTTAGAAACCTTTGAACACCAAGAACACAGCAGTCAGTCAAGATCTCCTTTTCCCCTCTTCCCTTCCCATTCCTGCCTTGTCTCTATCTCCCCCTTAGTTTGAAGTACTGACATATTTGACTTTTGCAGGTTGTTAAAATGTTTTTGCATATGTATGTTAACAGCATGCTGTATGTTAGAGGTGGTAATTTTCATGCCTTTGGAAGGTAGAGATTTCTGTATTAGAAGTAAATTAATAAAAATCTTACAGCCTACTGAAAAAATGCAGAAGTTACATGATTATGCAGAAGGTATTCTAATTATATAGTGTCAGAGTTATTGCTGTCAGCTTACTAGCGTTATTGGGAGAAATGTCACATGCCTCTGATTTTTCCATTTCTTGGGTTGTCTCACTTCATTATTTCCTGCTTAATGTCTGTGTGTGACAGTCCATACCTTAAGGGAATACTCTGTAACCCCATGTTCCTTATTTGTATATAATTGTGATATTGCATATAGAACATGCCATGTGAGGTATTGTGGGAAAGGTTAAGAACCATTGAAATCTACCGTTCCATTTAAATATATATATTATGCATATGAAGTTAGGAAGACTTGTGTTTGTATCACTTTCATTAAAATATCCTGTGGGCTTGGAAAGTGCCCAGATACTAACTCTTCACACAAGGACAAGAGAGGTAACCAGTGCTTGGGTGAGTGCTAAATAGAAATCACCAGCCATTGTCCAGCAGAGGAATTACAGGTCAATGACTCACTCACAGGGGATGCGATGTCCACCAAACATGCCTAGACTTGTCCTCCAAATATGTGGACTAAAGTTGTAAAACAACATAGTGGCCCAACGTTTTGCCTTTTCTCTCCCCCCACCCACACCTGCACTGCAAGCAACAAGAAAACTGAAGATTCCAATAGGGAAGACTGGCCCAGACTTTGAGAGTGAAATATGTGTGCTACAAACTGCAGTATTCTGTGGTGGGACAGAAAACTGACTAATCTAGAAGTTTCCCCATCTAATATGGTTGAGTGTTTAGATTTCATGCTTATATTTTCTTTTGGTAACCACTGTCTTTGTTCCTATCACGTACAAGCACTGAAACAGTAAAATTAATTTATTGACTACAAAAACTAGATTTTCATCTTGTCACTGAGTTTCCCCTAAGTGTTTGATAACTCTGCTCAAGTTTACAAAGGGTGGTGTATATCTACTTTCCATTAATTAAGTGGTGAACCAAGTAATAAACTTGCATTGCCCAGCTTGAGCAGCACCAGATGGCTTATTCTCTGATGTACAAGGGTGGAAGAATTTGACTGGTACCTACCTCTGTGTGATTTGATTCATGAGTGGTTCTAAGAGCATTCATGCAGTCTGGCTGGGTGTGGGGTTTCATATACAAAGTTGTGCTAAGTGATAACAGCTCCTGGAGAGGTTTGCTACTTGTCACTAGCAAAGCATTTTGACAGCCAGCCCAGGTTATAGAGTTATGGGGGCACTGCAGTCCCATGGTCCCAGGTTCCACTTTGGGGATCCCATCACTGTGTTTTACAGATCTATTAATACTGTATTGAAACTTTTGTGTTGTAGCTGCTCCACGCCAAAGAATTGAGTTGACCTTTGATGAACCTTATTACATAGAACCCTCATTTGAATGTCGATTTGATCATCTTGAAGTTCGAGATGGGCCTTTTGGTTTTTCTCCTCTCATCGATCGTTATTGTGGTCAGAAAAGTCCTGCAGTAATTAGATCAACAGGGAGGTTTATGTGGATAAAATTTACTTCAGATGAGGAGCTAGAAGGAGAGGGATTTCAAGCAAAATACTCATTTATACCAGGTAAAGATACCTTCTTAAATAGCTTCATCCTTTGTCTAGTTGTCATTTTTGCTCTGAATTTCAACCTAATAATAAAGGTACAAATTCAAAATTTTAAAATATCAATTTGTAAACAGTTAGGGTTCAGTCCTGGTGAGATGCTTCTGGGGTACAGTTCCTTCTGCTCCCAAGAACTCAGTAGCTGTGTCTGTGCTGGCAATTTAGAGCTGTATTTCATGATTGGCATAGCTGGGAGCAGGATTAGATAACATGGAGACTAAAAAATCTGAGTACTGTCAACCCTACAACTTCTTCTATTGCTAAAGCTGGGGGAGCTAAACTGGTGGCAAATTGTAGGTCAATGCTGAGGATTTTACGCAATTCTTCCACAGTTGCTCCACAACCAATACAGCTGTATGGGTGCTGTAGCAGTAGGAATCTTTTTTGTGTAAGTTAGCTGCTGGCAATTTTCACCATTGTATTATCTCTGTTAGTATGATGTGTCAAAAACATTAGCAGCTAGTCTATGCTGCCATTCCAATGTTTTTAGCATAGCTGCTAGACGAGCACTGAAGGAATGCCCTAGTTCTGAGCATAGCTGGTTTGGGTGTGGAGGGTGCTCAACACATCATAGTGGATGTGTAGCACATGAAAGATTTAGGACCATTAGTCTATGATGGGGGGCCTTTGCCTGCTTTATGTCTTCTTTTAAAAAAAGAAATACTGAATTCACTGAACTGCTATTGTTTTGAGAAGTGGTTACTGAGAGACTGTGGTAACTCTTCTTAAATACATTTAAAATTGGTAGCCATCTTATGATTTCACATGATTTCAGAGCTTTGTAATAAAGACACCTTTTCCTATTGAGTAAAGAGTGCTTAAAACTTGGTCAAAAATCCACATTTATAAGGTGCCTAAGTTGGTCCATTCACAGTTCTTTTTCAGAGCCTTTTTAATTTGTGAACTACAAAGAACATATGTGTAAACTAGCGTAAATGTATATTTTTTTCCCCAAAGAGGACAACATGCCTGAGGAAGATATTAGTCTGTTGCCCTGTGAACATGATTTATATATAATTGGTTATGTAAAGAAATTGGAAACAAAAGAGCTTATTTACTGGTTCACAGCTTGTGTATACACCCTATACTAACAACTCTAAGAATGGTCGGAGTTCTGTTTACCGCACAGTAGTTTTTCATTCAAGCACTAAATTAACCCAGTCTTGAGAATAGCCTCTCAAACCTGGTTTAAGAAACTGAACACGATAAAGCAATTTAAAATAGCTTAAAAAAGGGTAGCAAGGTTTGCATTTAAATTGTACTACATTATCCAACACTCATCATATTAGACAAATACTAAGACCCTGTTGATGAGGCAGACGAATTTGTCTCTGAAGGTGCTAGGAGACACATGCTCCTACTTGTTGCATCCTTTAATGTGTAGCCTATGTACCCTCAATACAGACCTCAGACCAGTAGCTCCACTTCTGTTAAGTGACTGAATTAGTGCAGCTTGCATTGAAGCTCAAGCATATGGATTCTGCCACTTCCTTCTGCCAGTGCATCTTCCCTATACCCTTTTTGATCCTGAGCTGTGCGCCCCTGACTAGAGACAGAATCTGGTTCTGAATGTACTAGTTGGGGTATAGTCTCAGGCATGCAAAGCTGATGGAAATGGCTTAATGGACAAAGCATCAGCTTTCACGCTATCTAGATTATTTGGAACCATGAAGTCAAATCCTAAGATTGTTAACTAAGCTCTTCGCTCCGCTGAGGCAGACTGATGCTGAACAGGTTGTTTGTGTGGCTGGAAGAACATCTGGGTTGCAGCCTCAGGTTTTCTTTTTTCCTTATATTTTATTTTTCCTTTTTTAGTTTTTGTTTTAATGAGTTTGTTTTGTGAGAATTTTGAATCTCCTGTGGCACTTCTTGTGAGAGAGGATTTGACCCAGTGTCCTTGTGCAGAATGTTGTTCTCCAGCTGGCTGTATTTTAGCTACTGTACATATACAGTTATAAGCATTTTAGGATCCTTTGGGATATAAAGCAATCTATAAATGTCACCTATTACTGCAAATGTTGTATGCTCAAGTGTAACTGCTATATGTTCCTTTTCTTTCCTAGACATGCCCTCCACCTCCAGAATCACAGGAAAATAATATTATTACATTAATACAAGCATTCAACAGAAATATTTGCACTCTGCTATGGATTTAGTTTCTCATGCTGTTTGGATTAGCATGGGTGACTAACCCTTTGGGAACCATGAGGAATGTGCTAAAATGTTCCTGCGGGGTTTGTATAGATGTGTGTGCCAAGCTAGTTTCCAAAGCAATTTAACCAATATGTCATTTTCAGAACCAAATTAGCTTAGTGCTAGCAAGGGCTCAGGCTTGTGTGGTGGATTCGGAATATGTGTATTTATTTTTGTAGTGGACTGTAATGGCTGTGAAATAAGTTGCATTTTGTTTTCATTCTCTTACATTTTCACAAGATGCTTAACATATTTTAAGTGCCAGTTACAAATAAAAAACAGAAAAAGAAATTAAGCCTCACAAAAATCTTAAGTGACACTAAGAACTTGACTTAAATTAACAAGGGAGAGCAAACTCAGACAGTTGAAACGCCGATTTGCAGATTTCCAGATAATGAACATAGGTGTCAGACTATGTAGCTAAATGAGAAGGCAAAGAATGGAAATTTTCTGAACTGTCTTGAGTATTTAAATCTACTCAGAATTTCTGATTTTTTTAACCATATATTGAGCTCAGTGGGATTAGGATTTGGTCCATAATGAACATGCAGCCATTGCATGAGCAAACTTTTCCATTTGCATGATGATAGGGAGATTGGCATTTGCCCTCATCTTTTGTGTAAATCTTGGTGTACTGGAGTACTGGCATACAAACATTCAGATTTTGCCTGGGCAGGAAATGTAGCTTGCAAGGCTCACCTATTGAGGGGCGGATGTGTGTGTATGTATGTGCGTAAAAATGCTAAGCCACTCATGGAAATGTGAGTGCTTGCAGATGCAATGCTCCGTGCTTGTTTTGGGCCAAATCCTGCTACCACTGAATTGAAGAGCCAAATGCTGGGAGTTTTCTGTTGCTCCTCCGCTATGGACCTCTTAGGAAAAATGTGCTCTGAACTCATTAGCAGTACATTTTCCAGACATGGATATATACAACACTGTTCAAAAGAAAACTAGAGCTAAATTACGGCCTTAGATTTAGAGCTCTGCAAATCTGTGGCTATATCTGGTTTATATCCACAGCTCAAATCTGCATTTGGATCTAGAACTTTGGAAATTTGCAGGCATCTGGGAAGGCAAATATCCACAGATCATTTCTGGAGATAAATGGGGGTTTGGATGCTTACTGTATATCTGTGCAAGGCTCTACTTAAATACATGTCTGTAGCTAGCACTGACATCAGTGGAAAGCATGTTTATATCCAAGGGAAAGTTTTGGTCCTTGTTGCTTGTATAATGTGCCTGAGAACACTAGTAATTCCAAAATATGGATCTTACTACTTCAAATTGCACCAGTAAACCTTTTCCATCTGAGGCTATACAGAGTTACTTATGTGCACCTTGATCGTGCAGTCTGATGTGTGCGGGTAGCGCCTTCAGCCTTTGTGGACCTGTGCTGATTTCAGTGCTAACCATTACAGAGATCCATTAGTGAAGATCAAATTACAGGATTGAATAAGTGGGAATAAAATCTCGAAGGAAATTCTAGTGTGGTGATTACCACCTCAGGTGCATTACAAATATTCAGCCATCTTAGTGAGGTATAGTCACTTCTGTGGAATCCAACATCACATAATGAGGATCATTTGCCGCCCATTGATTAAATATCTGTTGTAGCACTTAGTTATTTTGTGGCATGTTAGAAAATAATTGTTTCTAACTTGTGTTGAACCTTGAAGTGACTCTCAGCTGCTTGCTAGCCCCAGTGATTTGTGACTTCTTCTGTTGCAGATCCAGACTTCACTTACCTAGGAGGTATTTTAAATCCCATCCCAGGTCTAGTATTACAAAAACAATTTATTTGTACATGCAATTTTTAATCGGTCTTATCTTGTATTTGACAGCAAGTTGTATGTTCTTTCTAGACTGCCAGTTTGAGCTTTCAGGAGCTGATGGAATAGTGCGTTCCAGTCAAGTAGAACAAGAAGAGAAAACAAAACCTGGACAAGCAATTGACTGCATATGGACAATTAAGGCTACTCCAAATGCTAAGGCAAGTCTGTGTACATGATTCAGTATATAATGGGCTTCCAGTAAATTTAGTAATTATGCATCTTCATTAATAATTACAAAAGGTTTCACTTTGATTTAAATTAATTACCTATTGGCAGTTGAGGAAATTACGATAGATACTTTGTTTCTGAAATAAATTTAACTGAAAGGCCCTGGTGATATAGTTACTTTTCCCTGATCTAAGAAGTTTTTCCTCCACCAAATTGATAAGGAAATCTTATCTTCAAGCTCCCAAAATGTGGAAGTAAATACTAAGCAGTGGGACAACTGCCATGCCCTACGATGAACTTCAAACCCTGCCCATCGTGGGACTGGCTGATCTCCATTAAGGCTGATGCCTGTTGTTTGCATAGAGGTAATCCCCATCTCAGACAGACATTTTCAATGCTGGCCCTTTTCTTCCAGGGCTTATAAATCCAGGTACATTTGGCTCAAGTGCAGTTGTTAGATCAGCCCACAAGGGTCACTTTGAGCTGACAGTATGCACATTGTCTTTCTTTTGGCTATTGCCAGGTCTGGCCAAAGAGTTTGCAAGGCCCAATGTGCGACACTGATGGCAGGCCCCAAGGTGGCACATTGATGGTGGGGACTGGCTGGTGGGAGCAAGAGGCTCTGAAGACATGGGGCCCAAAGGGCACCTTGCTCTAAGGCCGGTCCTAGCTATTGCTTCAGCTGGCAGAGTAAGTGAGCTTATGGCTAGATGCCGCCCACCTCCACTTTTCAGAAAGAAATGGTGCTAAGAAATTCCCCAAAACTCATTCTCAAAGCACAGGTTCTCCAGCAATCCAAATAGTACCTCAAAATAACTACCTAAGCCATAATAAGAACCAGGATCAAAGAGTAAGGTGAGCAATGGATCTAACTGTAGCAGAATACATGTTTTGCTTGTTTTGAGAAAGTGACCCTGAACTCCCAAGAGCTCTATCCTAGACTAAGCTATAGCAGTAGTTCTTACAAAAAATTGTTAGCTCTTTGGAGTGCATCAGGTGTTTGGAGTGTTTGATGTCTAAATTTTTTTTATAAATATTATTGAATGTTGCTTGAAGCAAGTTCTGTAGGTGGGTGGTTCTTGAGATTAGATTATCTTCCTGAATGATGGAGGTTTAAAGGGTCTTTTTAAAACTCTCATGCTATAATTAGTCTCCAGAGTTCTGCTTTTGATAGGATTACGATTTTGAATGAAGTTCAATGGTTGCCTGGTGCAGCCATGGGCATTTATCCTTTTTATGAGGAAAAATTAAGGTTTGTTTTTTTGTTTTTTTTTAATTTCCTAAATTTGATTTTTTTGTGATTAAAAATAGACAGTAATGGAAGACTAACAAAATTTGTGCATTGCTGAAATGCTGGAGACAGCTTTCAAGGATATAGAAAACTTCTATAATATATTAATCAGTATTGTAAAGAGGAAGCCCTGATACTATTACTTTCTTGTAAGTAGCAGAAATCCTTAACATTCTTTTCAGTAGGCACAGAAAAAGGATACTATTTTTCACTCATTTGAAATTTTTGGCAAAATTGTGCCTTTGATTTGTGTGCACAGCAAGGGTACAATATGAGTTCTAGATTGTGTATTAATGTTTTTATTCCTTCCTTTATAGTCCCATAGCAGAAATAAAATCCAATTTAGTAGTAGTTATAAGAGAATGTAAGGTTTTTTATTTATTTATTTATTTATTTATCTCAAATCATATCAAACTAATTTCAGGAAAAGAGAGAATTCTACCTGATCAGAGCATCATCTGAGTCCAGTAATTGTCTGTTACAGTAGCCAGTGTCAGAAGACTCAAGGGAAAGGTAGCAACCAGGAGTGGGCAATTCTGGAATAGCTTGCCTGTCTGGGAAGAATATTTCTACCCCGTGGCCCTAATCAAGTAGAGTTTAGTTTAAGCTCTTCATTTTTCCCTTGAATCTAAAAGCAAATAGCTCTGTTTGTTTGTTTGCAGTTCATATTCCACCTTACTCTTCCTAAATTCATTATTGTGTATGGGCTTCACTTTTGTCTGTTTTGGGTTGGATTCCATTCCGGCCTCCACGTCTAAGGGATACCAGTTTGACTCACATAACCTCTTGAATCTTGCCCTGTAACTCTTTTTTTTTTTTTTTTTTTTTTTTTTGGTGGTCCTACTTCTATTCAAGTTGCTTCTGCCTTCTGTGACTCTGAATCATTTAACTTCCAAGCTAAGTCTAAGTACTTTTTGGCTAAGTCTACACTACAGAGCTCTTCTGAAAGAAGCTCTTCCAGAAGATCTCTTCCCAAAGCACTTCTTTTGAAAGAGTGAATCCACACACAAAAAAGCAGATCAAAAAAGCAGTCTGCTCTTTAGAAAGAGAGTGTCAACACAGCCCCTGAGCTTTTGAAACAACAGGCCAGGGATTGAAAAATCAGGCCCCATGAGGACTGCTCTTTCAGAAGAAAAAGGGTCTGTGGAGCATCTACACACATCTTGGCTTCCAAAGGGGGAAGCTCTTACTGACACAGGAAAGGAAGAGCGATTTTCAAAAGGAGCACTGCATTCTTTTGATTTACTTTGGAAAGAACACTTTTTGTATGTAGATGCTTCATGGGATCTTTTGAAAGAGCCCCCTTCTTTCAAAAGAACTTGCTAGCGTAGACACAGCCTTTGTTTCTTTATTTTTTTACTTTAGGGTCTTTTCAACTAGATTTCTCTTTTCAGTAAATAGAGATTTAAAAAAAAAAAAAAAGCCTTTCCCGAAATCCTTGCATACTTTGTGTATTACTTGCATGCATTCTAGAACATGCTTGAAAGCAGCACTCTTCAGCCTGCACCATTTTGTAATTTAAACTTGGCTTTCCTGTACGCTTATGGAAAGAAAACCAGTTAGTCAATTTTCATTGGAAAGTTGTTCGTACTTAGGGTAAAAAAATTGCAAATAATATTCCCTAATGCCATGTCATTCTTGGTGAGGGATTGGTTGGTTATGTAGCTGTAAGCATACAACAGGATTTTGTGAACTGGTTGTTCCATGCCTGTATGTAAAGGAGGACAAAGTACAGTAATCAGAGTCCACTTGGAGGCTAAGAAAAATTCTTTTTTATTACCAATGCAGTCTGCTTTAATTTTCTTAACGGCTGTGTGGTTTTGTTTTAAATAGATTTATTTGAGATTCCTGGACTACCAAATGGAGCACTCAAATGAATGCAAGAGAAACTTTGTAGCTGTGTATGATGGAAGCAGTTCCATTGAAAACCTGAAGGCAAAGTTTTGCAGCACAGTAGCAAACGATGTGATGCTGCAGACTGGAACAGGAGTAATACGGATGTGGGCAGATGAGGGTAGCAGACTCAGCAGATTCAGAATGCTTTTCACTTCATTTGTTGATCGTAAGTACATTCTCTGTTATCTTCGTATCCAAGTGCTGCATGTATTTAAGAAAAAACATCAGCTTTGTGTTATAAGCACCAAGTATAACAAAAAATGTTGCTTCTCAAATGATACACCCCCATTCAGAGGGAAGAAAGTACTCATTTTGCTGTTGTCCATGGGCACTCTTCTTAGGGAAAGATTCTCTTATAAAGGCCTACCTTGCATCTGAACCTAGCAATAGCCAGTCTCTCACATGAAGGCTTTTCGGGCAAAGAGTTCCATAGTCAGGGTACTGCTACTGAGAATTCTCTGCTCCAGCACCAGATAATCTAGATTTCCCATGCTGTGCATGGTGAGGCAAGCTTTAAATGAGTTCAGTCCCAATCTGTTAAGGACTTCATAGGTTCAGACCAGAACTGTGAATTCTACTGTGAGATTTTTGTATGGCTTCTGTATAAAAGGTTAATAATGATGCTCACAAAGCTTATGAGTTAAAAGGGTATTTTAGATGGGACTGTTTTTAATAGGCTAATATGCTGCTTCTTCTGCATACTTTACCTTTAAGATGGTTTGAGTTTCATAGCCTCAATCTATTTCCATGTGGATGCATATCCATATCACATCACATATTTGAAACAGTTGGCAGGCTCACTAAGATAGAGGCCTGAGCATGGAACTACAGCGCAAACGTGAGGTATAGTGGAAAACCAGTACAGGAAAGCTAGTGTGGAGTCTGTATATCGCACATATGATTCTAATGTAATCTTCTTGCACTTCATGTTACATTTCCAAAAAATGTTATCTTAATAATGGAAATTGTACAGGTTTTGGTGTAAAGAAAGCAAAACTAATTACAGGTTGAACCCCTCTAGTCCAACACCCTCAGGACCTGGATGGTGCTGAACAAGAGAATTTGCCGAAACACAGGAGGTTGGTATTGTCTAGCAGCACTACCAACACATCAGCTGCTTACTGGCCACTTAAAAAGACATTTAGGGGTTCAACTGGAGATAAATAGCACAGAACACAGGACTGGTGGCTGTAAACAAACTTTATGAGAGCCCAGGAAAGTTGGCTGCATCCATGGTAAGTGGATATCCAGCTAACCCAATCATGCTAGACTACAGATGTTGCCAGACGAGTGCTGGATTGGAGAGATTCAGCCTGTAGCAATGCAACCATTTTCATCTCATCCTGGAAGTGATCCTGCTCCACACCTTTGCAGGATGACACTTTTTTCAAGTTTAAAATTTTTATCCTTGATTCATAAAACAGAGTTCGGTGTATTCAAAAATTCAGTAGCAGCAAAATTAGCTTTGATTTTAAGAGAAATATGATATTGCTATTTCATGGATATGACATTAAGAAACAATTACTGATATTTCCAAAACTCTAAGGTTTTAATATGCTTCTCACACTTTAACATGCCTTTTCTGTATCTACCACTTTGGAGTACTGGTTGCTAATCAGAATTACAAAAGCTTTTTTCTCCTTTCTTCAGTTTACTACTTTCTTCACTCAGATGATGAATAATAATGGTAGTACTGCTGAGGGTATTGATTTTTTTTTCATTCTTGCTTATCCAGCAAGCTGAAATGATGAACAGGTATAAATATATCATCTGCTTTTTCAAAGAAAGGAATCTAATAAAAAATCATGCCAAAGCAAATCTATGAAGAGGCAAGAACTGTACATATATCTCCCAGATTTCCTACCACAGGAAAGGGAAAAATAGGAGTCAATTTATTTTTTCAAAAAAAAAGGAAGGGGGCCAGGAAACAGAGCATTAATTTTAAACCCTTTTTTCGTTTTTGAAATGTCTTTGCTGTAGGCAAACTTTAGTCCTCAAAATAGGGAAATTATGTTCTTATTTTTTCTGAGATAATTATTTTTTCATTGAGCATTTTCCCCCCTTCTGCTTTGTAATTGTATGAATCCAGCTATGGAAACAATCAATATTTCTGAAGAGGTTTAGATAAATGAACTAATTCTATATGACGCATTCAGTTCACACCTACCCATTGCAGATGTGACTGAAATAGTGTAACTCAGATAAAGGGATGAGCTTAAATAGAATGTGTTTTGGTTTCGTCCCTGGTGTAATGAACCCAACTACTTATATTAAAAGAACTTTAAGTCTGCAAAGTCAAACACAAAAAAAAAAAAACTCCAGAATTAAGATTTCCTGAATTTATCCTCTTTGTACATGTGCACAATCTTAATTGGTTACATATTGTGTTTTCCACAGGTGCCCTGACTTACTCAGTGCACTGAATGAATGGTGCTCTCTTAAATATCATATTTCAGTATTGTGTGTTCAGTGTTCAATTTGTGGCCCTAAGCCTTGTTACTTCACTTTATTTCATCATGAACTTTTCCATGGCGCTTTTCGCTATAGCATCTGAGTAATTCACAAGTGCTTCTCTTCCCAGAGCTGGTCCAAAGATAAGGCATAGCATGATTCATGCTCTGCAGATAGAGAACTGAGGCACCGAGATTAAGGTTAAAAGTATCTCACACGAAGAGATCCCATTCAGTCCTCCAGTGTGGCATTCTGCTGCCTTCAGTAGGAGACCCTTCTTTCTTTTCTTACAGTTCCCCCTCCCATTCCTACTACACACCTTCCAATTTTTCCAACAAGTGAGGAAGAGGGTCTTACAGGAAAATTTTTGTTTGTTTGTTTGTTTGTTTTTTTTAAGGCACAGTGCTGAAACCCAGAGCACGTGCCCTATGGGAAAAAATAGTATGATCATTGTAATAAAAAACAATATTTTGCACAGGAAACCTTAGGTATGGAATTTCTTATCTTTTGCTTACTTTTAATAGCATTCTTTCAATGTAGTGTGTGTAGGAGTGTTCTCATGGCTCTCTGTTCTAAGTTCTAGTGGTGCACTGGTTCAAAGCCTGGAAGAGCAATTACCAGGAAAGTTAGTTTTACCCCTACAGTTGTGGACTGAAGCATCCAAAGTCACTGTTTGTGGATGATGTACATGCAGTGTCCACTCAGCTACTGTGAGCTGGGAGTTGTGAGCATGCTCAGTAAGGATAGACCCTTTAGACATTTCAACTGCTAAAAGTCTGTTCTTCGAGTGGTCCCCGTGGGTGCTCCACAGTAGGTGTCAGGCTCGCCCCGGCGCCACAGATTGGAAAATTTCCAGCAGTCTCCGTCAGGTCGCGCATGCGCTGATGCGCGCTGGTCCTTCGCGTACTTTCAGTCACGTGCGTGATCCGGTCCCCGCCAGTTCCTTCTCAACTGCCAACAGCTGCAGACGGAATCGGCTCCGGCTCCAATGCCTGAGACAGATAAAACTGTTTATTACTGTTAATAGTTACTAGTTGATAGTTTATTTAACACTGTTGAAGCTGTTCCGTGTTAGATGAATATATAGTTTAAAAAAAAAAAAAGCAAGAGAGAAGAAGGAAAGGGGGAGAAGAGAGGACAGATGTGGCCACCTTAGGCGGTCCGCTATCCTAAAGGCCACGAACGTTACCTGTTCCAGAACTGATTAGCTACTAAGTGCCCTATTAACATTCAAAGACTTAAACGCCTGGGCAGAGATGTCTTCGCTGGGGTTTAAGAAATGTGAGTCATGCCGCGAGGCCATGCCTGCCTCAGATGGGCATAGCAAGTGCATTCGTTGCCTCGGGGAGACCCACGTTCCACAAAAGTGTCCTCACTGCTCTAAGCTTACAGCCAGAGCCAGAAAGGACAGGGAAATGAGGCTGAAGATGATTTTATTTGATAAGGCCCTCCAACCTGAACCATTGGAGAAGCCCCATAAAGAGGGGCCCTCAGGGTCACACAAGAGGAAGGCGGCTTCCCTAACTTCCTCTGTGCAAAAGAAGAAGAAGCTCTCCCCAGCTCGATCCTTGCCGGTAACATCCGCGAGCAGGATGAGCAGAGCACAGGGCCCTGACCCGCTGGCTGCTCATAGCAGGAAGACCGCAGCGCACATAGCTGTGCAGGGGCCTCCAACCATTAAGCGCAGTTGGCACCGAGGGCTCCGCAGGCGCTGGAATCGGTGGCACTGACTTGCACAGCACCGAGCCTTGGAGCACCAACGGCATCGGAGCAAGGGTACCCGGCACGGGACCCAACGGTGCTGCAGGAAGCTACCCGCGTGGCACCGTGCATAGCGGCACCAAGCACGGCACCGACAACGGTGCCGAGGTCCCCAGCACCAGAGGGGGCGGCACCTGCTCCTCAGGGATGGAGCAAAGCAAAAGCCAAAACCCGGCACCATAGCCCATCTCCGGACGTCATCGCGTTGCCGTTATTGCCTAGCTTCCCCCTCCCCCACCCAAGATAGACACAGCACACCGGGCAGCAACTCCAACAGCCTGCTTCAGACCTCCATCCCCGTTCCTTCAACCACCATCCCCTGGCTCAAGCAACCTTCACCAACCTCCAGTACGGATCCCTATGAATGCTATCACAGAACTACTTCTTCGAGTGTCCCCGTGGGTGCTCCACAATAGGTGTCGGGCTCGCCCGGCGCCGCAGATTGGATCTTCCACGCAGTTTCTGCTGGACCGCGCATGCGCCAGCGCGCACCGCTCCCTGCCAGTTCCTCTTAACCGCTGTCGGCTGCAGACGGAATCCGACTAGGCTACGGCCAAGTTAGCGTATTCAATGGTTTTAACTGTTTTCTTTAAAGTTTTCAAGTTCTTAGGCTACTGTTAAGTTAGCCAGTTGTTACTTTCAAAAAAAAAAAAAAACAAGTGGGACGGCATTCAGTCCAGTCCTAGTAACAAGCGGAACACCGGAGGCCATTAGGGCAGGCCATCGGACAAGGGGAAAAACAGCACAGAGAAGGTGCTAAGTACCCATTAACAACTGAAAGACTCACCAACAATGTCCTCTTCAGGATTTAAGAAATGTGAGTCCTGCCGAGAGGCAATGCCAGCGTCTGATGGGCACAGTCTCTGCATAAGGTGCCTGGGGGAGTCCCATGTCACGCAGAAATGCTCCTTCTGTGCAAAATTAACAGCCAGAGCAAGGAAGGACGGGGAGATGCGGCTTAAAATGCTGCTGTTCGACAAGGCCCTCCAGCCAGACGTGCCGGAGCGGCCACAGCAGGAGGGACCCTCCGGGGCCCATAAAAGGAAAGCTGCCTCCCTCACCCCATCAGCGCAAAAACGGAGGAAAGCCTCCCCAGCCCGATCCCTGCCGGCAGCAACAGCTAGCGGGACGGGAGGAGAGCGCAGCCCCCAGCCGCAGCAACAGCTGATCGGCAGCGGCACGGAGAGCCACGTGGAGGCGGCTCAGCCTCCGATAACCAAACAGCTGCCCCGCACCGCAGGCAGGGCGGCGGCTAAACAAGCACCGGTACCGGGGGCACCGCAAGCAGCGGCACCGACCCCCGGGGAACCGGCGGTGCAGAGCACGCAGGCACGCAGCCTGCAGGCACTGGAGGACACCGCCCGTGCGGCACCGCCCATGAGCGTGCCAAGCACGGTGCGGACAGGGCCGAGATCCCCTACACATCAGGGGGCGGAGTTACCCCCTCAAGGGAGGGGGAAGGCTGCACACAAAACGAGGCACCGCAGCCCCTCTCCAGACAGGGCTGCAGAGTTGCTTTCTCTCAGCCCTCCGCTTATGCTGCAGACTCCAACCAGAAGGCAGGGGTCCCCCCTAGCCTACCCAGAGCCCCCGTCTCCATTTTTACAACCAGCCTCGCCCTGGCTGGGACCACCTTCACCCTTCCTGGGGTTTGAGCCGCTGGAATACTATCACAAATCGCTCTCTCCAGTGTCCCAGATCTCTCGACGATCTCGCTCCCCCAGACACAGAGGGTATGCACCAAGGGAGTGGTCTAGGTCACCTTCCCAAGAACAGTGTCTATACTGCCATGGTCGCCCCTATCACGCGGGGCATAGACACCACCGGCAATCTACCAGGGAAAGATCCCCACAGACGGTCCCGTATCCCCGAGGGCAATTGCGAACTGGGACAGAGACTCAAGTATCTCAGGGGGAACTGCTTATGCAACCCCGAGATTTTCCCTTGCAAGCTTCCAGTGAGAGGATGTACCATCACCAACAGGAACCGGAAGGGTCAGAGAGGCGTACCCTAGTGGTTCCTCGCTCTCCTCCCCGGACGAGGCTACGGCCCCGGGGGACGTCCATCCTCCGGACAATCTCAAACAGTTTCAAGAGCTGTTTACGAGGGGGCCTTCACGCAAGGCATCCAGACAGCAGAGGTGCAAGAGAAACACCATAAGCTCCTAAAAAATCTGAGACCTCCGGCCTCCTCCAAAATAGCAATACCGCTTGATGAAGCAATCTTGGAGTCCGCCACTATGATATGGCAGACCCCTGCGACTATTCCGCCTGTCCACAAGAGAGCGGATAAGAAATACTTCGTGCCGGCGAAGGGCATGGAGTTCCTGTTCAGCCACCCACAACCAAATTCCTTGGTGGTGGAGTTGTTGCAACAAAGATCAGACATCTCAATTCAGGACAGGGGGAACAGACAAAGATGCCAAGAAGCTAGAGCTGTTCGGCAGAAAGGTCTACTCCTCCTCCACTCTACTGTTGCGAATGGCAAATTACACAGCGCATTTAGCGAACCATAATTGCGACAACTACACTAGGTTAACCTCCCTCATGGACTCGCTTCCAGAGGACAAGAAACCGGTGCTCAAGGCCATCGTGCAGGAAGGCTACGCGGCCTCAAGGACGGGAGTTCAGATCGCCCTGGATGTTGCGGACACAGCAGCACGTTCCACAGCTATGGCAGTGGTGATGCGAAGGGAGTCCTGGCTCCAGACTTCGGGTATACCGAGGGATCTGCAGGCAAAGATAGTCGATCTTCCCTTCGACTCGCAGAAGCTGTTTGCTGAATCAACTGACTCGGTCCTTCATTCCAGTAAAGATTCAAGAGCCACACTTAGGACCCTGGGGATTTACACTCCTCCATACAGAAAGAAAAAGTACTACTCTCAACAAAGATGGTACCAGTACCAGCGTCCCCAGTACCACAGGGGTTACGAGCAAGGGCGACATCAACAGCACCAGCAGTACAGAACTCCCAGGCGACGTTCCCAACAGAGCCATGCGTCCTCGGGGCGGGGCCAAAGGCCACAAGTTTGACACACAGATCCAGGGCTGCGCCATCACTACCATCGCACAAGGTCATCCGAAGTGGCTATTCCACCATCGCCTCCAACCATTCTACGACCAGTGGCAAAGGATCACCACAGACAAATGGGTGCTGGAGATCATAGCCACGGGGTACGCCATCCTCTTCCAGTCGCTCCCACCGCCACGACCTCCACCCAGGCCCCACCTCCAGGAGGCCTCCCACGTAGCGAGGCTCAAGCAGGAGGTAGACCATCTCATGCTCATAGGGGCAGTGGAAAGAGTGCCGGAGCAACTGGAAGGAAAAGGGTTCTACTCGAGGTACTTCCTCATGGAGAAAAAGACAGGAGACTGGAGGCCCATCTTAGATCTTCAAGGCCTCAACCAGTACCTGCGCAAGCAACACTTTCGGATGATCACAATCGCCTCCATCCTTACGGCACTGGACGATGGAGATTGGTTCGCAGCCCTCGATTTACAAGATGCGTATTTTCACTTAACTATCCATCCGGCTCACCGGCGATTCCTCTGGTTCAAAGAACATTTTCAATACAAGGTCCTACCGTTTGGCCTTTCCTCGGCCCCCAGAGTCTTCACCAGGACCTTGGCAGTGGTGTCAGCCTACCTGCACAGACGGGGTATTTATATTCCCATATCTGGACGACTGCCTACTCAAAGGGGCCTCGAAGGAGGAGGTACTACGCATGATACGCGTCACAGCAGGCATGTTCTCTTCGCTCGGCCTGGTTATCAATCTGGCAAAATCAAAGATAGACCCCACACAGGACATAGAGTTCATAGGGGCACGCATAAATTCTATTACAGCGAGAGTGTATCTACCAGAGACTCGCTTTCGGGCCATCGGCTCCCTCGTGCAGGTCATCACCTTCAGCCCTACGGCGCCAGTCCTGACGTGCTTACAGCTGCTGGGCCACACGGCAGCGACGACGTTCGTAGTACAGAACGCCAGGTTACACATGCGCAGCATGCAGCACTGGCTGGCGAGCGTAAACAAACCGGCAGCACACACCGTTCGCAGGGTGGTGTTGCCCACAGCAGAGGTGCACAAATCCCTGCAATGGTGGGTAAACCCCAAGAACTTGCTAACCGGGGTACCCTTCCACCAACCACAAATATCGGTTTTTCTTACTACAGATGCCTCCCTCAGGGTGGGAAGCACACATGGGCGAAGAGGTGACTCAAGGGCTGTGGTCCTCCACGGAGCAGTCACTGCACATAAATATACTGGAGCTCAGAGCAGTGTTCAACGCCTGCAGACACTTTCGACACCATATACAAGGCAAAGTCGTCGGGATCAGTACAGACAATACCTCCACCATGTTTTATATAAATCGGCAAGGAGGAGCTCGGTCCCGTGCCTTATGTGCGGAAGCAGTCCGGTTATGGAACTGGTGCATCGCCAACAATATAATCTTGAAAGCCTCGTACTGACCAGGCGCTCACAATGTGAAGGCAGACCAGCTGAGCAGGCGCTTTGCACTCACGCACAAGTGGCAGATCCGTCCCGATCTGCTACGACCGATTTTCCATGCATGGGGTTTTCCCCAGATAGACCTGTTTGCCACTCAATGCAACAAGAAGTGCCCACGATTCTGCTCCAGGGCAGGACTGGGACAGGGGTCCCTGGGGGACGCGTTTGCGATCTCGTGGAGGGGCCCCCTGCTTTACGCTTTTCCTCCCACAATGCTGATCCACAAAGTCTTGCAGAAAGCCAGGAGGGAAGGAGCCTGAATGATCCTGATAGTCCCAACGTGGGATTAACAGCAATGGTTCCCCCTACTCCTGCGCATGTCGGACCGTCTACCGATGCCCCTTCCGGTGGCGCCGGATCTGCTCACGCAAGCCCAGGGGTCCATAGTGCATCCGCACCCACAAGGCCTGCGACTACAAGCGTGGTTAATCCATGGCTCAGCTCCCTAGAGAGCACATGTACAGAGGAAGTGCAGCAAGTCCTAGAAAGTAGCAGGAGGACTTCCACCAGGAAGACCTACAAGCAGAAATGGACTCGCTTCACGGCATGGTGTTCTACCAAACGGCTAGCCCACCTTTCGGTGCCTATACCTGTGATATTAGAGTATTTACTGGACCTCAAGAGAGGAGGACTCTCACTATCCTCGTTAAAGGTCCACCTTGCCGCCATTTCGGCGTTCAGACACGAAGAGGAAGGGCACACGATGTTCGCCCATCCCATGGTTACCAGGTTCCTCAAAGGGTTGGTAAACCTAAACCCCCCTCGGAAACCGCTTCCACCTTCGTGGAACTTGGACCTGGTGCTTAATGTGCTAACGGGACCACCATTCGAGCCCTTGGCCATGGTTTCCCTCCGCCTCCTTACGGTAAAGATGACCTTTCTTCTCACAATCACATCAGCTCACAGGGTGAGTGAGCTTGCGGCAGTCATGGCAACGCCACCCTGCACTGTTTTTTCCAAGGAGGCGGTAACCATACGGCTGCATCCAGCCTTTGTTCCCAAAGTTTCTTCTGAGTTTCACATTAACGAACCTATTGTTTTACCCTCGTTTTATCCAAAGCCTCATAACTCTAACAAAGAGGCGCGCCTACACCTCCTGGACGTGAGGAGGGTGCTAGCCTTCTATATAGACAGGACCAAGTCCTTCCGGAAAACGGATAGACTCCTTGTCTCTCTTGCTCCCAAATCGAAAGGAGAGGGTCTCTCCTCGCAGAGAATCTCAAAGCACATTGTATCCTGCATAAAAATGTGCTACAAACTCAAAAAGACTCCTTTACTGGCCACTCCTAGGGCTCATTCCACTAGGGCGGTGGCGGCATCAACAGCCTTTTTCAAGGGCGTTGTGCTAAAAGACATTTGCAGAGCGGCGACCTGGTCATCCTATGACACCTTTGCCAAACATTACGCCCTTCACAGGGTATTCCAAGAGGATACCCGTCTCTCGACAGCGGTCCTCTCGGGGACAAGCTGCACATAATCCGATTACCCACCTCCTATCTTGGGTTACTGCTGGGTAGTCACCTATTGTGGAGCACCCACGGGGACACTCGAAGAAGAAAGACAGGTTACTCACCGTAGTAACGGTGGTTCTTCGAGATGTGTCCCCGTGGGTGCTCCACCACCCGCCCATCCTCCCCGCTTCGGATCTCTGTTTAGTGTTTTGCAGGAGCATCCGAGGCGGTTGGTCAAGGAACTGGCGGGGACCGGATCGCGCACGTGGCCAGGAGCGCGCAAGGGAGCGGCGCACGCCGGCGCATGCGCGGTCCGGCAGAAACTGCTTGGAAGATCCGATCTGCGGCGCCGGGCGAGCCCGACACCTATTGTGGAGCACCCACGGGGACACATCTCGAAGAACCACCGTTACTACGGTTAGTAACCTGTCTATCTCCGCCATTTGTCAACGTCATCACGGAGGTCACGCTCTTCTAGGCACCATATGTACACATTCCAATCGTGGTCCAGATCTCCATCACCGGGCCCTTGCTCCTGTTGTCATGGCTGTCCTTACCATACTGAACACCGGCACAGGGGGTCCAGATCCAGGGGTAGATCCCCATCCACACCTCACCAACACCCTTTCATACAGTCTCACTCTGTGAGAAGAACACAGCCTTCCCAGGTGGAAATTGGTCCAGAGTCCCTGGACCTTCCTTCAGAACCCTTAAAAGAGCAAGCATATGAACAAACTCAGGAACCAGAGGAATTAGAGGAGGTATATCATAGCAACGCCTCTTCGTCCTCCCCCGATGAGGCGGTTGTCCCCGGGGATATCTTCCCGCCCCCGGATGACCTTAAGCAATTCCAAGAGCTGTTCAAGAGGGTAGTACACACACAGGACATTCAAATATCAGAGGTGCAGGAGAAACATCATAAACTCCTGAAAAATTTGAGACCCCCGGCTTCATCCAAGATCACCATCCCACTAGATGAAGTGATTATGGAATCAGCCACCAACATATGGCAGACTCCGGCCTCCATCCCACCTACAAATAAGAGGGCGGAAAAAAAATACTTTGTTCCAGCCAAGGGCATGGAATTCCTGTTTAGCCACCCCCAGCCAAATTCCTTGGTGGTCAAATCATCATAGCATAGATCCAAGACACCCCAATATAAATCAGGAGGGTCAGATAAAGATGCAAGGAAATTAGATCTGTTCGGCAGGAAGGTCCACTCCTCCTCTACCTTATTACTGAGAATGGCAAACTATGCGGCACACCTGTCCAACCACAACTTCGACAATTACTCCAGACTTACCTCCCTCATGGATTTCCTTCCAGAGGACAAGAAACCGGTGCTGAAGGCAATCTTCCAGGAGGGCGACACGGCCTCACGAACAGGAGTTCAGATTGCCCTGGATGTGGCGGACACGGCAGCACGTTCCACAGCCACAGCAGTGGTAATGCGTATGGAATCGTGGCTCCAGACGTCCGGTATTCCAAGAGATCTGAAAACAAAAATCGTAGATCTTCCATATGATAAACAAAAGTTATTCGCAGATTGAACCGACTCGGTCCTACACTCCAGCAAGGACTCGAGAGCCACGCTTAGGACCCTGGGTATATATACCCGCCCCGCCCCCCCCCCCGGTACAGGAGGAAGACGTTTTACCCCCAACAAAGGCGCTACGCTTATCAACCACAGCGTGCACAATATCAACGGAGCTATGACCAAGGGCACCACCAACAGCAGCAACAGTATAGGGCCCCCAGACGACGTCCCCAGCAGGGTTGCGCACCCTCGGGGCAAGCCCTGAGACATCAAGTTTGACGGGTATGTTGAGGACTGCAATATCAAGACCATCTCTCAATGCCAATCTCAGCACATGTTCCACCATCGGCTCAAACCGTTCTATTCTCAATGGCAAAACATCACGACAGATAAATGGGAACTGGAAATTATAGCCACGGGATACACGATTCCCTTACAATCACTACCGCCACCGAACTCTCCCACCCAGTCCTTCCTCAAGGACCCCTCTCATGAGACAAGGTTAAAGCAGGAGGTAGACCATCTCATGTTTATAGGGGTGGTGGAGAGAGTACCAGAACCATTCCAAGGGAAAGGTTTCTACTCACGATATTTCCTAACAGAGAAGAAGACAGGAGGCTGGAGGCCAATCCTGGACTTACAGGCCCTCAACCGACATTTGCGCGAACAGTGTTTCAGGATGACTACAATTGCCTCCATAATCACAGCACTGGACGATGGAGACTAGTTTGCAGCCCTCGACTTACAGGATGCGTACTTTCATATAACAATCCACCCGGCACACAGACGTTTTCTCTGCTTCAAGGTAGGCAGGGAGCATTTTCAATACAGAGTTCTTCCATTTGGTCTCTCTTTGGTGCCCAGAGTTTTTACCAAAACACTGGCGGTAGTATCAGCTTACCTACACAGGCAGGGTGTGTTCATTTTTCCATACCTGGACGACTGCCTACTGAAAGGGGTCTCAAAGGCAGAGGTCCTACGCATGATACACATCACTACAAACACACTGGCCTCGTTGGGTCTAGTTATCAACCTCTCGCAATCAAAGACCGAGCCCACGCAAAATATAGAGTTCATAGGGGCACGCATAGACTCTATTACATCAAGAGTATACCTGCCCGATGCCCGTTTCCACACCATCAAATCCCTGGTGCAAGTAAGGACATACAGCCCCACAGTGCCAATCCTAACATATCTACAACTGTTGGGGCACATGGCGACCACCATGTTTGTGGTACAAATGCCAAGCTACATATGCGAAGCCTGCAGCATTGGTTGGCGAGCGTTTACAGACCAATAGTCCATACCATCCACAGGGCAGTAAGGCCCACAATGGAGGTGCGAAGATCGCTGGCATGGTGGGCAGATCCCAAGAACTTACTAGTAGGGGTGCCCTTCCACCAACCACAAATTGCGATGTTTCTTACAACAGATGCATCCCACATAGGATGGGGAGCGAACATCGGCAACACAGTAACTCAGGGGTTATGGTCTCCGCGGAAAAGATATTGCACATAAACATATTAGAACTCAGAGCAGTGTTCAGTGCGTGCAGACACTTTCGAAAATACCTGCATGGCAAAGTAGTCGGAATCAGTACCGACAACACCTCCACCATGTTTTATATCAATCGACAAGGAGGGGCCAGATCCCATGCACTATGCGCAGAGGCAGTCCAGTTGTGGAACTGGTGCACTGTCAACCATATAACACTAAAAGCCTCATACTTACCCAGTGTCCACAATGTGAAGGCAGACCAACTAAGCAGACGCTTTGTGCTCACGCATGAGTGGCAGATCCATTCCTATCTGCTCTGACAAGTATTTCACAAATGCGGGCTTCCCCAAATTGATTTGTTTGCCACTCACAACAACAAGAAATGCCCTCAGTACTGCTCCAGAGCAGGCAGAGGACAGGGATCCTTGGGGGACGCCTTCATGGTTCCATGGAAGGGCCCTCTACTCTATGCGTTCCCTCCCACAACACTCATCCACAAGGTTCTAGAGAAAGCCAGAAGGGTGAGAGTACGCGAAATACTTATAGTCCCAACCTGGGACCGACAGCAATGGTTTCCTTTGCTTCTGCGCATGTCATGCCGCCCGCCACTCCCCCTACTGGTAGTGCCATACCTTCTCACGCAGGCTCAGGGGTCCATAGCGCACCCACATCCTCAAGGACTCCGCCTACAGGTGTGGCTAATCCATGGCTCAGCGCCTTAGAGAGCACGTGTTCGGAGGGAGTAAAACAAGTCTTGGAGTGCAGTCGAAGGACTTCCACCAGAAGGACTTACGCAGAAGTGGAAACGATTTATCTCCCGGTGCTCTTCCAAGCAGTTAGCTCCTCTGGACGTCCCTACAACTGTAACTCTAGAATACCTGCTGGAGCTAAAACGAGACGGACTCTCCCTATCCTCACTAAAGGTCCATCTCGCAGCTATATCAGCGTTTCAACACAAAGAGGAAGGGCCAACCATATTTGCCCATCCTATTGTCACACGGTTCCTAAAGGGGCTGGCAAACCTGTATCCCCCTCGGAAACTGCTATCGCCATCATGGAGTTTGGACTTCGGCCTCCACACACTGTCAGGACCACCCTTTGAACCACTGGCCACGGTACCCATCCGGTTACTTACCATGAAGACAACCTTCCTTCTCGCGATTACGTCAGCCTGCAGGGTGAACGAACTTGCAGCAATAATGGCAACGCCGCCCTGCACGGTATTCTTAAAGGAAGCGGTGATCTTACGATTACACCCACCCAGGTCGAAAGGGGAAGGCCTATCCTCACAAAGAATTTCACATCACATTGTATCCTGCATAAGACTGTGTTATGAGCTCCGTAAGACCCCTCTGCTAGTTCCACCCAGGGCTCACTCCACCAGAGCGATGGCGGCATTGATGGCGTTCTTCAAAGGAATTGCGTTAAAAGACATTTGCAGAGCGGTGACTTGGTCATCTTACGACACCTTCGCCAAGCATTATGCCGTGCACCGGGTGTTCGATGAGGATACACGCCTATTGACAGCAGTCCTTTCAAGGGCAAGCTGCACATAAATTGGATACCTTCCTCCTTATTTGGGGTCACTGCTGGGTAGTCACCTACTGTGGAGCACCCACGGGGACCACTGGAAGAAGAAAGAAGTTACTCACTTGTGTAGTAATGATGGGTCTTTGAGATGTGGCCCCGTAGGTGCTCCACTACCCACCCGTTCCTCCCCACTTCGGAGCTCTGTTTGGTGTTTTTCAGGAGCATCCGGGGCGGTTGGTCAAGGAACTGGTGGGGACTGGATCGCGCACATGACCAAAAGCGCATGAAGGACCCGACGGAGACTGTGGAGCCACCCACAGGGACACATGTCGAAGAACCATCATTACTACACCAATGAGTAACGTCTTTTCTAGTGAGCATGTACAAACGGGGTTTCCTCTTTTATTGTTTTTCACAGACTTGTCAGTAAGCCCATTTTTCATGGGTGGCAAAAGTTATACCCCTGGCACAAGGCCAGCACCAAAAAAAACATTCAAGAATCCATTCCAAGGCACGGGGATGCTGGAGCATTTCAAAGGGAAAAAAAAGTCTCAGAAACTTAACTAACAAATTAAACATTTTACCTAGTCTTGTTCTAGAAACAGCTGAACCATTCTGGCTGACATTTCAAAAATTCAGAGGCAGACACCCAGCACAGAAATCTTCAGACCAGATGGTCTGGTTTTCATAGTTAGATGATACAGAAAACCAAGCCCTACAATGGGAAACATTGGGCAGTGTGAACAGGGTTGCTACCAGCACCATGTGTAATATGTGTTTATTAGAAAATATTGATGGGGTCAGTTTGGCCCTTTCTCCTTGGGCAGGAAAGGAAGGTTTCAAGGAGCCTCTCAGTTCTTGCTCCCTTCCTTGCCCTTCTTGGTAAGTGTTTTCCAATCTGAGTGATGGGGGGAGTGTACATACACGTACATCTTCCATCCAGATAGATATGATATTCACAAACCATCTCCTCTTGGAATGGAAAGATAACTGAGAGATGTCAAAGCCTTACTCCTTCTCCATAAAGCTGGATGGGTGCAGGAAAAATTCTCCCTAACATCAGGAAGTTAAGTGAGGGAATGTGTTTTCTGGAACATAATGCCTTCAGGCCCAGATTGTGATGGGGATGGTATACAGCCATCCAAGCTCTTGGGAACTAAATAGTTTTTGTTTTGTTTTGTTTTGTTTTAAAGGAACACAAAGCATTTTAATTTCAAGCAGTCAATTTTATATTTTACAGTGAACCTCAAAATGACATGGCTAAAGGGAAAGTACTGCCCAACATGCCCCCCCTCCAACTTTCATCAAATTCTTGATATGATCTTGTGGCCCATAGTTGGTCCCCCAAAAAGCATTCAGTTCCATCCTTCAATTAGCGTTTCATCATGTTAGTTTTGATCTCATCATTTCCATTCCAATTGGCATATTCTTTTCTTTATATAGGTACAGAAATGCTCGGTAAACCCCTGTTTCTCAGTCTGAATCACTTGAGATTCTTTTTTGTTTGTGCAACTCATTGTTTGGTACTATCCAGTAAAACCTCCATGTTTCCAGCCAGAATGGTATCTAATCCAGTTCCCTGTTCAGAAAGACTATAGGTGTATGAGATTTCTCATCTGTCCTTCAGGATGAAGGGCACATAAGGATGTGGCTTGTTCATAATTTTGAACAAAATGTTATGGTTTTTTTTCCTTTAAAAGTTTACAAAATTTATTTCTGATGTAAGCTCTGAAACTTAATTATGCAGAAGACAAATGCTGCTTTTTAACATTCTTAATGTAAATGAAACAAGCACAAAGCTTTCAATTTAAAAAAATTTCCTTTATTTTTAATGGCTCCAGTTTAACACAGTTCAGTACTATACTAAGGGTTTTTGGCAGTGTGGGGGGAGGGATCATCTCTGCTGCTGCTTGATTGCATTCTTCTGGTTCCACATGAGGAAGTGTGTGGTTAACTGGCCAGTTCATTCACAACTCTGGTGTTCGTAAGAGCATTTCCCACTGAGAACAAACTGGCCTTTATTTACATACCTAATGGGAGCAGAGCTTTTTTGAAAATTTGGCCACTATCTGCACACCTGTTGATAGCTCAGCTCGTTTGCATTTCTAGCTTCAAACTGAACAGTGAAAAGAAATTTAAATGTATAAGTTGAAGTTACTTCAAAAAGGCAATGCCTTAAAAGTTTACTTCCTCCTTTACTGCCTTAACTGTTTTGTTAATTCATACAATGCCTCTTCTTCAACTTCTGATGAATTAGTAACACTATAAAGTATTGTTCTTCAAATGATCTCAAAGCAGTTTCCACATATTTTAATTTTTGCAACACCCAAGCAAGGAAGGCATGTGAAAGTATTGCAATAATATTTGGAAATATCAAAATTACTAAAGTAAAAATGGATAACACATGCATCAGAGAGGTTCCTAAATTATATAGGACAAATGCTTTATGAGCCAAAGAGGTGAGACTACAGAGAATGCCCTATGGATATATTTCTTACCAATATAGAGGAACTGGTGTGATAACTTGAATATAGAGAAGCTCAGAACCACTGAGCATGAGCTATTACCTTCCCTTGGACAGAATAAGTACTTGTCAGCTGTACAACACTATCCTTACATTAGGCAAATCAGTGATTTGTAACCGACTTTTGAGCAATACAGAAATCTCTCATGTGTAAATACTACATTATTGATATAGAGAAACGGAACACTACTGTATATTGGGTAGACAATCAAAAGCAAAGTCCTGAAGCAGAAAGAATGTTATACATATACATTTGAAAATGGATGCTCTGACATTGTTCTAATATGAAGGGTACATAATACGAAAAAAACTTGAAATCCTCTTTAGAGCAGATAGTTATTTTTTCAAATTTCCATATACAAACAGCTGCTCACTAAAGGCTGGTCTCCCTTATTTTCTGTTACCACTAACAAAATGGGCCTATTCATGAGCAGGAGTTCACTTCTTTCACCATGAAGGTCTAAATAGCCTTTGTGTACCATATAGCAGCAACAATGAAGCCACAGTTGGCAGATGTGGACACCAATAGTGTAAGTACTATAACACATGACAGACATTTCTAAATGTTTGTAAAGCACTTTGAGCTCAGCGAGAAGGCACTCTAGAAGTTCTGAATGCTGCTATATTATTGCTACCAATGGATCTCCACTTTAGCTGCGTAGTTTTTTTGTCCCAGCTTCCTGGTTGATTTTGGATTCCATTCATAGTGTCTCCTTTAATCTACAAAGCCTTACAGGGCTTTGAGGCCAAACTACATCACTCTTCCAATGGACTGTCTCAGCGGCTGATATCAGCAGTGATAGTCTGTGCGAAATGCCAAGATCTCAATTCCTGAGGAGAAGAGAGAGAAAGGTGTTCTTAGAGAAGGTTCTCTACTGGGGAACTCATTTCCTCCAAGTCTGCAGGAACTGAAATTTGACCTTCACTTAACAGTCTAGGTTCTGGAAGTGCTGGAAGATGGATAATAACCTAAGCTGCCTCTGACCTGCTCAGCATCTCCCTGAGATTTTTAGTGTTTCCAAGCAGGAATTTGTCATGTGGCATTTATCTGTAAAGCCTGATGCAGTCATGGTATCCTATACAGAAAGGAAATACTCTCTTCATTGAAGAAATTGACTTCCTTTGTGTTTGAAAATACATTTGACACATTTTGGTCACCACTGCATCTAAGTAATCAACAGATAATTCAGAATGAAATACAAAGTTGTAAAACAGCCACTCAAAACTACAGTAGCTTTTGCTGTTACATGCATGTGGTGGCCAACCAATATATGACTCTACTGTTAACCAGTTTGATCAGGACTTTTTTTTTTAAGGGTCTATCAGGCATCTAGCTGCAACCCCAATAGATATATTAATAAGAGGCATGCAGGAAGACTCGTTTCATTTGAAATCTACAGTTAGTGGAAGAATAAAGATGCATTTGTTCACACATTTCATGCACTTTGGGAGCTTGGCAACTCTTAACTTGTTTTGTTTTTCTTTTCTCCTGCAGCTCCATGCTCAGGCAACACGTACTTTTGCCATAGCAACATGTGCATCAATAATTCTTTGGTCTGCAATGGCATTCAAAATTGTGCATACCCTTGGGATGAAAATCACTGCAAAGGTGAATATAGTGCAAAGCATAACCATGACGACTAAATAGTCTGCCTTTTATTTAAGAAAAGATTCATGAAATGTTTTCTTGCAAATGTGCTGAAGATGGCTTTGCTATTAGACTCGGAGAGATTCCAAAGGACTGGGAGCAGGGTTCTAGAATGTACCTGCCCTATAACTTAAACATCTCATGTCTTTCACAAACTGCAAACAGAACACTGACCTACTGTATTTAGCCGGCTTTTACTGCTACTGTCTATTCTTAAACCTTGAGGCCTTTGTGAGGAAAATCCTTGTTTTTTGAGGGAGTACTCTGTTAGTGTGAAAATAATATAAATGCAATTACTAAGCTAAAATGTATCTTGTCACAGGATCTTTGTTTTATTTATCCCAGTTAACAAAGCTCCCAAGGTGCTCCAAGTTTCCATCATAAAAATCTGCTCCACCAGAAGCGTTACCTGTGCTAGTATCTTACACATTCCTAAGAGAAATGGGTTTCTAAGAGGTTTGCTTTGACTAAGTGTTCTTTCTAGGAAAAGAACATTATTTCATAAATCTTTCATAAACCCACTGCAATGGGTGAGAGTTGCTTATGAAATATATAGCAACAAAATACTACCCTGCCCAGCATTTAAGTGTGTGCTGAACTAAATTACACATTATATTTTAACTTTAGACATGAACAGAAATCTTAGTACCTAACATCAATGCTCTCCTGCCCCCCCCCCAAAAAAAAATGGAAAGCAGTAAATATTTTTACACTTTGCTAATGAATATTATGTTCTATTTATACATGTATTTTTTAGTCATCCAAGGCACATACTTTTTCCAGGGCAAACAGTTGCTAGAAATTTGTCTCTGTGGGAAAGCTGCTGTAATGAGATGCTGCCATCGTCTGTACTTTCACAGGAACTGCTATCAAGTCATTTTACGTAAACATCTTCTGAAATGGCCTGTTAAATAACTTGCACTGCATTATGTAGGTACAGTTCAGTCCTGTCGTGAAGCCATGCTTGGATTTTTTTTTATATTATTGCTGTTTTGCAAAGGACTAGTTAAGTTTGGGACCTAAATTTTCCTCTATTCAAATCAATAGGAGTTTTGCTGTCTGCACCAATGGAAGACCAACTGGGCCCTTGTGAGTGAGCAGTTGTAGCTAGGCAAGATGAAGTAATGATATGCAGTTTAGTTAAATTTTAGATTTCAGAATGTAAAATGATTACCAACAGGGTCAGAAAAGAACCCACACCCCAACTGAGTAAGTATGTAGCTGTATAGGGGTGCTCCCACCAGCCTCTGAAGTATCAAGTGTTTGCTATTGCTGAGAGCAGGGTATTGGATTTCCTGAAACATTGCACTAATTCAGTATGGCAAATCCCAGAAAAAAGGTAAGTTAATTACATTTCTAAGGTTGTTCTAATTTAAGTTTCCCAAAAAACTAAACAATATTCTGCTCTTCGATGTTTGTGTGAACCTTAGGGGAAAATAGTACACACTTATCTGAGGACAAAGCATGGTTCTATGCACAGCAAACTTGCCAGAAATAGCAACCCGTGAAATGGGCTCAGTCCTGCAGTCTTTGCCCAGCTCTTAAGAGCCACAACTCCATTCTAAATTATGAGTATCATCTGAGTGGAAAATAATACTTAGCAGAATTTGGCCCTGTATGTTCTATGACTCCTAAGGATTCAGTGCCCATTAGTGGAGTCTCTGCTTAATTAATTGATATTTGTGCCCGTATGTGTGACATCAGCTGCTCTGTCACTTGCACTTTTCATTATCTTAAATGTTTGCATACAAAGTTGAACCTCAATTACTACCAAATTATTTCTGATCAGTTGTTTTAGGCTCAAAAGCCCACTTTTTTTTTTCCCCCCCAGAGAAGAAGAAAACTGGGCTGTTTGAACAAATCACCAAAACTCATGGAACCATCATTGGAATTACTTCAGGGATAGTTTTGGTTCTTCTCATAATTTCAATTCTGGTGCAAGTAAAGCAGCCACGCAAAAAGGTTATGGCTTGCAAAACTGCTTTTAATAAAACTGGCTTTCAAGAAGTATTTGATCCTCCACATTATGAATTGTTCTCCTTGAGGGATAAAGAGATTTCTACAGACTTGGCTGACTTATCTGAAGAACTTGAGAACTATCAAAAAATGAGACGATCCTCTACTGCTTCGAGATGTATTCATGACCATCACTGTGGCTCTCAAGCCTCCTGTATAAAACAAAGTAGGACCAACCTCAGTTCTATGGAACTTCCTTTCCGCAATGATTTTGCACAACCTCAGCCAATGAAAACATTTAATAGCACCTTCAAGAAAAGTAGTTACACATTTAAACAGGCCCATGACTGCCCTGAGCAGGTCATAGAAGACAGGGTGATGGAGGAGATTCCTTGTGAAATTTATGTGAGAGGACGAGAGGATGCTGCACAAGGCTCATTATCCATTGACTTTTAATTGCCTGCTAAAGATGAAATTGGTATGTGTATATCAGACACACAATGTGTGTGTATATAAAAATATATGTAGTGTGTATAGGTATACACACTTTTTAGCTTATTGTATCCAATTCATTTTTTAAAAAGACCTTCATAAACAATAATTGTTGCAGTGGCCACTTTGGATGAGCAACAAAACAGAAGGTTTTGCATGGAACTATTAGTTAAAAATATTTTTTCCAAATGTGAAAATACTTAGATTTTTTCTGTCCTCGTTTTCATATTTTGTTTCCCTTTAGTTTTCAGACCAACAATTTTAATTAGCTTAAGTAAATAAAAGTGATTTAGGTAGCACATATTTTGATAAAGATGTCCTATCATACTTATCAAACTGCAGCTAGAGTTACTGTGGCAAGTGCCAATTAAGACTAGTAATGTTGCATCCATCTGTTACATCTTGACGAGGTTTTTATATTGCAACCTTTAATTATTGGCTCCTTAGTCACTGTGTTCT
Organism: Carettochelys insculpta; assembly: GCF_033958435.1. Classification (NCBI taxonomy): domain Eukaryota; kingdom Metazoa; phylum Chordata; order Testudines; family Carettochelyidae; genus Carettochelys; species Carettochelys insculpta. The sequence continues at coordinate 19,248,440 of NC_134150.1, forward strand.
GTGAGAAATGAGTGAAATGGTCTATTGCCTTTTAACAGTATTTTATCTTAGCTATATTCATTTTAGTATCTTTGGGAATATAAGACCTTTTCAGCCTGTGGATAAAATTTAACCCAATCCACAAGTGTCTTTCAGACTTTAGACACTGACTTTACACAGTGGCTTCTTTCAGGAAGATTGTAGATTTTCAAAAGTATAGGGTAGGTCAATTTCTGCCATACATTACAGCCATGCAACTCCACTGATTTCATAGATCTGTAAATCTAACCTTTGGGGGTTTTTTCCCCTACAGCTTCTATAAAGACACTCCATTATTGACTGTCTTGTGTATTTCTGTCTCCTGTAGTGATCCTAGTCCCATATTTTCCCTATTGAAATCCATGTCTGATACTATCAATTGGTGTCTTAATTGCACGACAAGTACAGAATGAAGCCTGTTATATGTTACATTTTGAGATCTATGTTGTAAGTGGGGTGTATGAATTGGCTGGGGGACAAAGAGAAATCTGAAAATAATGGAATGAGCCTTTTAGGGCTTCTTACTTGAGATTATTACATTTTTCTGCTACTTATTTCCATGCTGCAAAATTGCACATTTTTGTACTTTTTTTTTTTTAAAAAACTTCAGGTTAGACTTCATGTGTTTGGTTTTTTTAACAGCACAAGCCAGCCTGTAAAATTACAATTATCATGGTTTTTTTTAGACTTTTGATATAATTTGATACTACACAAACTGTTTGTTAAATCAAGATTTAACACCTGTACAGTTAGCCTCTTTCAGTGTCCTTGTTAGCAGCATCCAATAATAACTCAGTGATTGGTGTTTACATTGTAACTTGTAAAGAAGACTTAATGATGTACATTTAGCCTTTTTACTCCTTGATTTGTTTGGGGTTACTTTTTGTTTTTTGTTTGTTTACAGGAACCATTACTATTTCACTAACTGTGCCCTTTCAGCTCTGTTATTGGACATAGCCTGTATTACGAAATATACATAAAGACACATTATCATACGATTTTGTTGTTGTACTGCCTGCAATGAAATTTAATTCAGTTTCTGGAGGGTTCTGCACTAAAAGGACATAAGTTGCTGGGAATGTATGTAAAATTGACTTTTCTTTAAGATTAAAAAAACTGTAGTTTTAATTGCTAGTATTAGTTAAGGGAGAAGCAAAATGCTACTGTCATTCTTAGAACATAATGTGTAAAATATTCAAAAGAATTGTGTCTTCACTTCGTGTTGACTGTAGAGATTAAGGTTACTTGGTCCCTTGCAAGATCTTAACCATCAGTTATAAACCTGTGCCAAAATCCATGTCTTTTCCACACCAAAAAAAATTCCTTGAAATATGCAGATTTTTTTTCTGAGCTTTTTTCTTAAAACTGACCAAATTGACTGACTGGCTTCACTCCCCATTTTTCAACAGGTGAGAAATTCCTTGCAGTGATCTATGGCATGATAGGGGCATTTAGGACCCAATCCATCACCAAGTAAATCTGTTGATTTTAAATGAGAATTAATTACATGGTTAAGGCTTGTTCAGGTAAAAAAGGATCACTTTGGCTGCAGGATGGAGTCTTCCCTACAGTCCTGTAGCTTTGTACCACTGTGGCAGCATAAAGTAATTGATCTACAAAATCCCCAGAGGTGTGGGGGGAGGAATGTGACTTTTTCTAAAAGTTATCCTCCAGTGCAGCGGCATACAAACTTTTTTCAACCACAACCCTGAGTTCAGCCCCATAAGACGTATCACCCCACACCCACCCCCTCCAACAACAGGTTTAACCCCTACCTGCTCTCACTAGCTCAAGATTTAACCTGCCTGAGAGCATGAGTGTAGCTCTCCTCCACGACCACTGCCTCCTCCATGCTGTTTCCCGGGCCGCCTGCTTCTCTGCATGGCTCCAGCAGGCTCAGCCGTCCCTTCCCCCAGTTCTCCCACAGGCTTGCCCCACCTGCACAGTGGGCGGCTCCCTTCTCTGCCAGCTTTCTCCTCTGGGGCCCCTTCCCTGCTGGCTGACTTCTGCACGGCTCCCTGCTGCAGCCGACTGCTCAGCAGCTCTGTAGGCTGCCAGTGCTTAAACAAAATTCCATTTAAGCAGCAGCAGCCTCCAGAGCCCCAAGAAGAGTCACCAGTGGCATTTTAAAGAGCCACTTGTGGCTCTGAGCAAAGTCCCATGTGGCTGCAGAGCTACAACCCCTGGAAGACATCCTCAACTCCTAAGGGAGTCATGACCCCACAGGTTGTGCACCACTGCTTCAGTGATAATGTCCTCCCATTCCAGCCCCTTGTGTCTATGGGAACCCTGCTGTAAACTTTCCAAACCAGGGATGAACTGGGTCCTGAATCAAGGAGCTGCCAAGGTGACAAAGACACATTATGTCCCTATTCATCCCCATCTCTGGTCTTGCATCTAAACACAGCTCAACTGAACAGGAGAATCTGGGCCTGAGAGCCCCTCCTGCTTCCATCTACAGTTAATGGAGAAACTAGGCCTGATTTCAATGCAAACACGATCAAACCCTATGGTAATAACAACAGTATTATCTTTGAATCCTAATCAGATACAATTTGATGGTAGGGAATTAAGACTATTATTTCTGTCCCTTTATAGCAATGGGTGGTTTATTCCATTTGGAACACTAATTCTCTATTTGCTTTGTTACAAATAGGTCAAAGTTGATACTGAACCCAAGAATCAGAACATCTGTTAGAAATGGTGTTTGTCAAGCTATCAAAGCAATGAAATCAGGCTTAATTTACTTAATACAGATTTACAGTAAATGAAAGTGTGCAGATAATCAATGAAACGCTATCTGTATGATTTTCAGCTGTCTTAAGAAAATAACAGTAATTATCTCAGCCTGAATTCCATTTCCCATGAAACAAAACACTGCCACCAAAGAAAAATTCTATGTGGGTAGATTGGGTGATATCCTTCAGACTGCTGAGAAGAGCCCTTGGGAAAGAGAGTCCACCATCTTGGGTTAGGATTTTAGACTCTGACATCTTTGCTGATAAGCATATTAAATGCTACATTTAGGTTTAGTAGAAAAATCCACCCTTTCGGATGCTTCAAAATTCTAAGAGCCTGTAATTATTTCCACCTTTTCTGCCATCCACCAATGACTGCAGTATTTTCTCCTCAGTGAATGTGTTGGGTGCTTACAAGCAGGATCAGAATTGGACCAGATAATCAACAGTCATCACTAAAAAGCCAACAACCGTTGCTGAACACTGGTAGTTGTAATAGTGCCATCTATGCCGGGGTGGTCAAACTTACTGACCCCCCCCCCAAGCTGCATCTGCCAATCTTCAGAAGTTTGAGAGCTGGTACACATCTGCTGGGGCTCAGAACTTCTGCTCACTGCGAGGCATCTCATAGGGCTTGTCCCTTCAAGCCCTATTCCCACTGAAGCTCTGAGCGCTAGTAGGTGCACTCCACAGGACTGGAGCCCCAAACATTCCCCACACCTACCCCACCTCTCTCTCTCTCTCTCTCTCAGAAACCACTACCCCTCCCCGCTGCTGCAAGGCTGAGGTCGCAGGCTCCTGCACCACATGCCCCTGGCCTGCTAAGTGGAGAGTGGGCAGGGAGCTCCATAAGCTTCACTTTGACTATAAAAGCCACAGTGTAGCCACCCCACTGTAAACATCCCCTTGCCACAGCCAGTAGCATGAATTAAGTAGCTAACCAGTCATACAATTTTATTTACCTTTTAATAAATATATAGAAGATTTAGCAGGACAATCCAGAACTCTTGTGGTACAAGATACAGAGCTATGATGCAACATGGCACTATGCTAAAGTGCCATAGGGTTAACTCAAATTTGACACGCTAATTGGCTCTGAAATGCTGCAGAATTTCAAAGGTCACATGAATTTTTCTTTATGCAAGAAAAGAAAATTGTGATATTTTCTTGCTTTACAAGGAAGACTGTGGTTTTCATACTGTATGCTATGAACAAGGGACCCATGTACATCGTCAAATGCATTCAATACACACAAACCCAAGTGATGGAAAAGCTATCATGTGCATACCAAAATATTCTTTGAGAACGCCTGCCAAAATGCACATAATTCCTTGCACCAAGAAGCACCTTTTATCCAGCTAAAAGGACTACGCTATATCAACAGTACAGCTGCTCCTCACTCTAGAAGACACTGTGTTCTCAAACATGTTATTCTTTCAATAAGTCATACAGCACATCAGTGGTGAATTATTTGACTTCAGATGGAAAAGTGCTATCGCCATCATAGGCTCTATTGCCTTTATGCTCCACCAACAATCTCCAAGTAGCACTTCTCTATGGTACCTGAAAAGCTGGAATGAAGTTGGATCTAGAGCAGTATGAAATTGAGACTTCAATTCAGAAGGCCTCATGCAAATATTTTATTCAACTGTGATCCATGTTTCACCACTGAGCTTGCTCTTTTCACCAAATGAAAGGTTCCAATCTCTAACAAAGCTAACTATACAAGTTTTACATGGTTTAGAATCACACAGGGACACATTTATGAATGTTCTAATTGTAACCCATTGGTGCAGTTAAGTCATTTCCATGTGCTAATACTATATACATTTATCTATAGAAATCTAGTTCACCCTATCTATGCCTGCTTTGAACGTGATTATTTGTCATCAGCTTGTGAGCTGTGTGATACAAAGAATGAGAGCTACAGAATTTTGCTTTTGTGATCTTCTCTCTCATGCCTAACGGTCACAGTGGATGCTAAATGCTAATAAAAATGGACTCCAGTACACCATGTAGTTTGTTGCTAATACAAGACCAGTGTAGTCGTGAAAGTGAAAGGTTATTTTCATTCTGTTTCTTTTGCTACACTACATTTTGCAGAATCAGCTTAACTAAATCTGTTTTCCATCTGCTTCATATTGCCACTAACAACAATCATTTCTGAAGTCTCAACTTGTTCTCCCTTATCCAGCCATTGTTGCTAATCCAAAATACAGCAGATAAGACAGCTTAATTTCCAAAAGCCTATTTGATCCTATACACACAAGCCTGGACACAAACAAAGCAAAGACCCTGATGTCTCTGTATATCTTTTTATGACCAATGTGTTATTTCTACTAGTGGATTTTAATCAAAGAAATGCATGTTGTTTATGGGTCACATCTGCCCGGGGCAGAGAAGGGCTGTGACAAACCAACAAATAAGCACATACACAGGGCGAGAGAAATGTTAACAGGTGCTGGGTTCTTGAGTGGCAGCTGTCCCAGACCCAGTCAGCTACTGCTTCTGCCTCCTCTTCCATAACTGAGGTGGGGCTAGGTCTAGAAGCTGCAGCTGATTGCTGGCTATAATAGCTACATAAATGCAGGAGGCAAGATTCATTTTTACCCCACAGAGAATGGATAGATGATACCGTAGATTGTTGCAGAGCTAGTCTACAGAACCTAAGCCACTCCGCAGTGGACAGGGAATGATGGAAAGGAATAGTGAGAAAGGCATCAGACACCAACAGGCGCTGAGCCCATGGTCATTGATGATGATGCTGAGATTCACTTTTGTTTCAATTCCTTTGCACTGCACAAAAGGAGAAGTGAGCAGCAAGCACTACCCCCTGTACCCCTCCTTTTGGAATACCAGTTCCGAGGGGCTGGAGCCCTGCGCCAATTTGAAGAGAGCAAATAGTAGACACGGGGAATCTCTCTCTCCATTGTTATAGCACAGATTACTTGAGCTCACCTCCTGAACACTGTCTAGCCCAAGGGTCAGCAACCTTTCTGAAGCAGAGTGCCAAAATTTGACTTTCAACCGCTTTGTACAGTCCAAGTGCTGGTGATACTTTTTCAAGTCATTACTAGTCCTAATTACAACAGCTTCATTACTAAATTAAGTGGCAGAGCATCATCATTTAAGTGCTGGTTGATAGCATTAGCTGGCCTTTTGGTAATCCAAACGCAGCATGGCTTTGAGCAAGCGCCTGGCTGCATGGGGGAGGAGGGGCAGGGCAGGACTGACCTCCCGCTTCGCATGCTGATGAAAATTGGCTCATGTGCCACTGCTGACATCTATGCTGAGAGTGGGTGTGTGTGGGTTACTGACCCCCTGGTCTAGCCCAAAAGATTTGTTTCTGAAACGCACTTAGATTGGGTCACAGGAGCCATCCTCTCAGGTTTCACTTCAGCTTTAGAATTGATGTGTCCTAGCTGGGTCAGGTGTCAAAAAGATTGAGAATAGGCTTGTGCGCCACACTGCAACAAAGCAAGAAAGACGCACAGCAGAGGGAACCAAGGGAGCAGAGAGAAATGTGAGGGGTATTATACAGGGAAAGGTAAAAGAAAAAAAACCAATCTGGAAGCAGGTGGCTGTAGAGGGTGGAAAAAGGACAAGCTCAGGGGGACCTTGAAAGGGGAGAGCCACATGATAAGTGAGAAGGGAAGGAAAGGCATACAATGGCAGCCCTCCCCCCTACCTCCACCCCCACCCCATGATTAAGAGAGGGTTAATGACTCCCCCCATGCAGCAGGCCTTCATACTTGTGTATGTTATTTTGGTAGACTCTGAAATGCTCATGTACCACTTGATGGCAGGCAGCCTCACCTTAAAAGACTGAAAAACCTAGCGCTAATACAAAAATAAGTCATCTTTATACTCATAATTTTAAATCAATATTTAATTTTGGAGTCTGACATTAAGTTTGAATGCTTGAGGCCAACAATGCTGCCAGCAGCTATAAAGATAATGAGCAACAAGCAAGCTCTCTGCATTTCCTTTCTACTGCCTCAAAAAACAGAGTCTGATGATTGCTAGAAGCCTGAAATATTAGACTGTATCCTCATTCTGGCCAGGCCAGCGGCAGCTACATAACCGCAGTCCCCCATCCCCATCTCCCCCTACAAATTACTCATTACTCTGACCTGGAAGGATGGGACAGGGTTGAAGACATCTCAGGATATGAATACTAATAAGTCCTGGATGGCACTCATAGGCCCCCAAACCCCATCCCACTACATGTTGGCCCTCCCTGGTTTGGCACCCAAGAGATCCCAGTCCTGGGTTTTTGCCAGACTGGCTGGGGGGAGGGGGTTAATACCCCCTGTTGCTGGGCTTTCCTCCAAGCTGTCACCCACGGCTTCCTGACCCTGCCCTGCAGGGTCCCCCGCCACGGCTCAGGTGCCAGCCACCATTTCCTGTACCTAGCCATGGCCTCCTGGCTGCCAGGCCCCATGCATCCACCCCCCAGCTGCAGCTCCCACCCCCCAAGTCCCAGCCATAAGCTGCCACTCCCCAGCGTAGGCTGCCAGTGTCCCAGGTCTGGCCACTGCACCTGAGTTCCCTGGTCACTGTTGCCCCCCCGCCCACGTTGCTGCCAGCCCAACTGTGGCTGCCCTGCCCTGCGCTGCTGTCACTGGTCTAGCTGGCCCCTCCACTTCCTCCCAGTCTCAGGACCATGGATGTTGCCAGACAAGAGAATCACAGATTTTGGAATTTCAGCCTGTACGTATCCTTCCCCTATGCACGACAGGCACAGTTTTTTCAGGCATTTGACAGTGTTTAAAAGCACAATGCTAAAATTCTGGTTTCAGAACACCTTCCCACTGCAGGTGTCAGCTAAAGAGCAGCTGAAAACTCCCCCATATTTCCCAGGTCCCAGATTGAATGGCTATTAAAATGTGTTGCTTTCTTAAAGAAAGGAAAGCTGAGATTCAAACTAAAATGAATCTAGTGAAATTAGTCAGTCTGGCATCATATTATGAGGAAATAATTTAAGTATATTTGCATGTGTTTTAACTTTGGAGCAAACTACACCCATGTTCTGTGCTACCAGGCTCATCTGTTCATCAGAACAAGTCAAAAACAGTTGATAATTAGTTCATAAATACTTGTGCAGGTTGAACCTATTTAACATGGAACTCTCTTGTCCAGCAAACTTTGTAATCCAGCATGATTTTACTTAACCAGATGACCTCATGTCAGCGGTGTCACCAAGTTTCCCACGGCCCCATAAAGTTTGCATACAGCTGCCAGTCCTGGCTCCTTGTGTTCTGTGCTGTAATCTATCCCTAAATGTCTTCTAAGAGCCCAGGAAGCAGTGGAAGTGTTGGTAATATGCAAGTAAATATTGACCTGTCATCCAGCAAGTTCTCTCATCCAGCACTGGTCGGGTCCTGAGGGTGCCAGGCAAGAGAGGTTCGACCTCTAGTTCCCAAAGTCTAGTGTTGTAGAAATGGAATACAACAATCCAAAGTATTAATTGTTTTTTCAGGTCTCTTGGCAAAGCCAGCCATCAGCCTGAACCTTGAAGAAGGTTAAAGTCCATGGGGGGAGGGTGGGGTGAAACTGAATTGTGCTTCATTCTAAATGTGAAGTAGGTGACAACTCATAACCACTGAATTTTGTCCTGTCTCATGTGATGGCCAATTATCCCTTGAATCTCATGATGTTGTTTGAAGGTAATAAAGCATGCAATTCTATTTAAGCAATATGTTAGGTTCCCTCACTTCATTAAATACCTTGAAAACATACAGTAATGTTGAGGGTGCCAGCTGTTACTACTGAAGTTACTGAAAGAGAGTCTCAATTACTGCCAGATTAATGCCTGAAAAGATGATTCAAAGACTCATTTGTGGGAGAAGACTCATGAAAACATTTTGCTGGATAAAAGAGGTTCTTAAAAATAAAATGAAAAATGAATAAATATCAGGTCTCATGACAGTGAAATATGTAGTTAGAGTGAAGACAGGGTATATGCCCAATAGCATTTGCTATTTGGGTCTGTTGTATGTTTAATAAGCCAATAGGCTAAATCAGGGACTGACGGTGATGCCAAATCATTTTTATGTTTCCTGTTGTGATGGAAAACAAATTAATTTGGTACAGCAAAGATATTCTGTTCCTTTTCCTTTAACTATAGTGAACAGAAGCTATATGGGCTATTTTTTAATCATCTCTAGTCCTTAACATTTGCTGCTGATTGTGACTGGAACTCTGCAAGCTACAGTGACAAGACAGGAGGTCTAGGTAAATATCAGACGTATCATAAATTAATTAAAAAGTAGCTCATACTTGAAATATTTTTGGGTAGGGCTTTAAAAAATCCAGTTTCTGTCCCAGAGGTTATGACTTTCTCCCAGCCACTTCTCCATTTAGGTCAGGCTGTCACACTTTAGCTGCATCTACACTAGCCTCTTTCTTTCGAGAGTGACACGGTAATGAGTGAGGTTGAAAGATACTAATGAGACGCTGCCATGAATATGCAGTGCTTCATTTGTATAATGGCAGCTGCAGAGATTCAAAAGTGCTGCATTCAATTCGCGCGCCACCTGTGTAGACGGGGGCCTTTTGAAAGGACCCCTCAGTCTTTGAAAGCCCCTTCTTCCTATTTGGCTTTAGGAATAGGAGGCTTTCAAAGACTGGTGGGGGTCCTTTCGAAAGGCCCCCATCGATGCAGGTGGCGTGTGATTTGAACGAGGCACTTTCGAATCACTGTGGTTGCCATTATGCTAATGATACACTGCATATTCATGGAAACACCTTTTTAGCATATCCCAAAGTGTTTCATTAGCATCTCCCTTTCAAAAGGTGGGGGCTAGTGTAGATGTAGCCTTTGTGTGCTAACTATCAAGACTTTAAACTGTTTAGAATAAATGTAATAATAATGAAAACATGAGTTATACTCTTTCTTGAAAGGCTTAGGAGCAGCGATCAATGCTGCAAGCTTTGCAAGCCTGCACAGTTTCGCTCATCACAATGGTAATGGAGACAGACAGATATGTGTAGGAACTACAGCCTTTTAGGAAACTAGTAAAGTGAAAATTCCAGAGTTTTTTAAACACATACAAGCATTCATTCTGCATGCTGACATCTAAAATGACTTTGCTTAAGGTCTCGACATCAGCTTAAATAACAAGGGAAAGCCTTTTGTGAAAGCAAATGTACACATTTCTCAGTCACAAAGCCTCTAAACAAAAAGGACAGGTTGATTTAAAATGCCATGCACTGTTTAGGATTGTATTTATATAAGCCCTGGTTTTGAATGCTGATTTATATAGCTGGTCTGTCACTGAAGTCTGGACTTCCACACATGGCTGCATTTAGGCAGAATACCAGATGCATAGCACCAGGAGGAATTAATGACCACATTTCAGCAGAGCCAGTGTTGTACAGTAGGTGAATGCTAATGCCCAAGAACAAGAGAAACAACACAAAAACACTTCATTTTCAATAACATTTTCCCCCCTTAAGGAACACAGCTAAAGGCAGCTAACTAAGGAGATACAGATGCTGAACTTAAAGAGCAGCCTGCAAGTTTTACCGTCTTCTTTTGTGAAGAATTAATGAGTAAATTTTCTTTAAAAGTATTTCCAGATTAATTGTCTTCTTCCTAAAAAGCTGCATCTATGAATTCAGACCCAGAGCCAGGCAGTGCAGGCTTCACTCAGGGAAAATTCCTCACTGAAGTCAACAGAGATTTTCCCTTGACTAAGAACCCCAGCCCCATCCTTGTATGTCTAAAAATAGGAATTATTTAGTGGGCTGGATTACAAAAAAGGTCTTCACTGAAGTCAGTTAACTGATTGACAGCATTGCCTATAGGCCTGGGGCAGCCACGGCAGAAGTAACTGAAGCCACAATTCTATTAAACAAAAGCATGGATTCTACTCCTTTCTCTTGCCCCACAGAGCCCACTAAAGTCAGTGGTGAGTAGTCATAGACCAGCAGCCCCCTGTAAATTGAGTCAACTATAATAGCAGAGAAGGGCAAAGCAGTAAACTGTATAGCTGTAGTGGGCAAACTTCAGGTGGCCCACTGGGCTCCACCTGCAGTCTGCAGACCTTATGGCTTCTCTCACTCTCCACGCACCTCTCACACACCATGGCACCGGAGCCCCACAAGTCCTACACCAGTCCACTCCCTCCCAGCACTTTGGGAGCATGCAAATCACACTCAGTCGCCACTCCTCTCTCCCCCTCCCAGAGCGGAACGCTGCAAACAGCTGATTTGTGGTGTTCCAGCTCTGGGAGGGGGGATGGGGAGCAGTGATGGAGTTCAGATCAGATAATTTACATACTCTGAAAGTGCTGGGAGGGAGGGGGCAAAGCAGGTGAAGTGAGGTGGAGGGGCTGTGTGGGCCGCAGGCTGTAATGGGCCTCTGAAATAGAGGGCCACTCATGCAGCCACCCTCTATCTGCGGTTGCCTGTACCTGGTCTATGGGCTTGTCTACACTTAAATCATGACAGCATCAAAATTAGCACTTCCTTATGCCAATGGGAGGGATTCTTCTGTATGCCCAAGTAACTAACCACTTCAACAGGCAGTTGCTAGTTGAAAGACAAGTTCTTCCAATCTCTACTTGGGGACTTAAGTCATCTTAACTACCCTGTTCAGGGTGTGGATTTTTCACACCCCAGACCAATCTTGTTACACCAACCAATAATTTTTTCATGTAGACCAGGCCTTTGCAGTTCCCATAGTCCACACGCTTGAAGTCAGGATCCCTCAGAGATTCTTTGGGCTCCACGCAATTAGAAATCCATACTCCCTGCGCCTCTTACTGTGGCCATCAAATCCATCTAGGATGGGAGATTGCATCAGAATGCCACACAAAACCTAGTATAGAGAAGTTACTCACCGTAGTAATGGTGGTTCTTCGAGATGTGTCCCCGTGGGTGCTCCACAATAGGTGACGGGCTTGCCCGGCGCCGCAGATCGGATCTTCCAAGCAGTTTCTGCCGGACCGCGCATGCGCCGGCGCGCGCCGCTCCCTTGCGCGCTCCTGGCCATGTGCGCGATCCGGTCCCCGCCAGTTCCTCGACCAACCGCCTCGGGTGCCCCTGCAAAACACTAACAGAGATCCGAAGCGGGGAGGATGGGCGGGTAGTGGAGCACCCACGGGGACACATCTCGAAGAACCACCGTTACTACGGTGAGTAACTTCTCTTTCTTCTTCAAGTGTCCCCTTGGGTGCTCCACAATAGGTGACTACCCAGCAGTAACCCAAGATAGGAGGTGGGTAATCGGATTATGTGCAGCTTGTCCCCGAGAGGACTGCTGCAGAGAGACGGGTATCCTCTTGGAATACCCTGTGAAGGGCGTAATGTTTGGCGAAGGTGTCGTAGGATGACCAGGTCGCCGCTCTGCAAATGTCTTTTAACGCAACGCCCTTGAAAAAGGCAGTTGATGCCGCCACCGCCCTGGTGGAATGAGCCCTGGGAGTGGCCGATAAAGGAGTCTTTTTGAGCTCGTAGCACATTTTTATGCAGCATACAATGTGCTTTGAGATTCTCTGCGAGGAGAGACCCTCTCCTTTCGATTTGGGAGCGAGGGAGACTAGGAGTCTATCCGTTTTCCGGAAGGACTTGGTCCTGTCTATGTAGAAGGCTAGCGCTCTCCTCACGTCCAGGAGGTGTAGGCGCGCCTCTTCGTTGGAGTTATGAGGTTTTGGATAAAACGAGGGTAGAACAATAGGTTCGTTGATGTGAAACTCGGAAGAAACTTTGGGAACAAAGGCTGGATGCAGCCGTATGGTTACCGCCTCCTTGGAAAAAACAGTGCAGGGTGGCGTTGCCATGACTGCCGCGAGCTCGCTCACCCTACGAGCTGACGTAATTGCGAGAAGAAAGGTCGTCTTAATCGTAAGGAGGCGGAGGGGAACCGTGGCCAAGGGCTCGAACGGTGGTGCCATCAGTGTGGTAAGCACCAGGTCCAAGTTCCACGAAGGTGGAATCGGTTTCCGAGGGGGGTAGAGGTTTACCAACCCTTTGAGGAACCTGGTAACCATAGGGTGGGCGAACACCGTGTGCCCTTCCTCCTCATGTCTGAACGCCGAGATGGCGGCAAGGTGGACCTTTAACGAGGATAGCGAGAGTCCTCCTCTCTTGAGGTCCAGTAAATACTCTAGAATTGTAGGTATAGGCACCGAAAGGGGGGCCAGCTGCTTGGTAGAACACCAAGCCGTGAAGCGAGTCCATTTTTGTTTGTAGGTCTTCCTAGTGGAAGTCCTCCTGCTACTTTCTAGGACTTGTTGTACTGCCACTGTGCATGTGCTCTCTAGGGAGCTGAGCCATGGATTAACCACGCTTGCAGTCGCAGGCTTTGGGGGTGCGGATGCACTATGGACCCCTGGGCTTGCGTGAGCAGATCCGGCGCCACCGGAAGAGGCATCGGTGGACGGTCCGACATGCGCAGGAGTAGGGGGAACCATTGTTGGCGATCCCACGTTGGGACTATCAGGATCATCCGGGCCCTTTCCCTCCTGGCTTTTTGCAAAACTTTGTGCATCAGCACTGTGGGAGGAAACGCATAAAGCAGGGGGCCCCCCCACGGGATCGCGAACGCGTCCCCCAGGGACCCCCATCCCAGTCCTGCCCTGGAGCAGAATCGTGGGCACTGCTTGTTGTGCTGAGTGGCAAACAGATCTATTTGGGGAAAACCCCATGCGTGGAAAATCGGCCGTAGCAGATCGGGACGGATCTGCCACTCGTGTGTGAGCGCAAAACGCCTGCTCAGCTGGTCTGCCTTCACGTTGTGCGCACCCGGCAAGTATGAGGCTTTCAAGATTATATCGTGGGCGATGCACCAGTTCCATAAGCGGATTGCTTCCGCGCATAAGGCACGGGATCGAGCTCCTCCTTGCCTGTTTATATAAAACATGGTGGAGGTATTGTCTGTACTGATCCCAACGACTTTGCCTTGTATGTGGTCTCGAAAGTGTTTGCAGGCATTGAACACTGCTCTGAGCTCCAGTACGTTGATGTGTAGTGACTGTTCCGTGGGTGACCACAGTCCTTCAGTCACCTCTTCGCCCATGTGCGCTCCCCACCCTATGAGGGAGCCATCTGTAGTGAGAAAAACCGATATTTGCGGCTGGTGGAAGGGTACCCCTGTTAGCAAGTTCCTGGGGTTTACCCACCATTGCAGGGATCTGCGCACCCCGGCTGTGGGCGACACCACCCTGTGAACGGTGTGTACTGCCGGTTTGTATACACTCGCCAGCCAGTGCTGCATGCTGCGCATGTGTAACCTGGCGTTCTGCACTACAAACGTCGCCGCTGCCATGTGGCCCAGCAGCTGCAAGCACGTCAGGACCGGCACCGTAGGGCTGAAGGTGATGACTTGCACGAGGGAACCGATGGCTCGAAAGTGAGCCTCTGGTAGGTATACTCTCGCTGTAACCGAGTTTATGCGAGCCCCTATGAACTCTATGTCCTGTGTGCGGTCTATTTGTGATTTTGCCAGATTGATAACCAGGCCAAGTGAGGAGAACGTGTTTGCTGTGACGCATATCATGCGCAGAACCTCCCCTTTCGAGGCCCCTTTGAGCAGGCAGTCGTCCAGATACGGGAAAATAAATACCCCCTGTCTGTGCAGGTAGGCTGACACCACTGCCAAGGTCTTGGTGAAGACTCTGGGGGCCGAGGAGAGGCCAAACGGTAGGACCTTGTATTGGAAGTGTTCGTTGCCTACCATGAACCGGAGGAATCGCCGGTGAGCCGGATGGATGGTTATGTGGAAGTACGCGTCTTGTAAATCGAGGGCTGCGAACCAGTCTCCATCGTCCAGAGCTGTAAGGATGGAGGCGATCGTGGTCATCCGAAAACGTTGCTTGCGCAGGTACCTGTTGAGGCCGCGAAGGTCTAAGATGGGCCTCCAGCCTCCTGTCTTTTCCTCCGTGAGGAAATACCTGGAGTAGAACACTTTCCCGTGCAGTTGCTCCGGCACTCTTTCCACCGCCCCTATGAGCATGAGATGGTCCACCTCCTGCCTGAGCCTCGCTACCTGGGAGGCCTCCGGGAGGTGGGGCTTGGGTGGAGGTCGTGACGGTGGGAGCGACTGGAAGGGGATGGCGTACCCCGTGGCTATGATCTCCAGCACCCATTTGTCTGTGGTGATCCTTTGCCACTGGTCGTAGAATGGTCGGAGGCGATGGTGGAACAGCTGCTTCGGATGACCTTGTGCGATGGTAGTGATGGCGCAGCCCTGGATCTGTATGTCAAACTTGTGGCCTTTGGCCCCGCCCCGAGGACGCACGGCTCTGTTGTGAGCGTCGCCTGGGAGTTCTGTACTGCTGGTGCTGTTGATGTCGCCCTTGCTCGTAACCCCTGTGATGCTGGGGGCGCTGTTGCTGGTACTGGTACCGCCTTTGCTGAGGGTAGTACCTTTTCTTTGTGTATGGAGGGGTGTAAATCCCCAGGGTCCTGAGTGAGGCTCTTGAATCTTTACTGGAATGAAGGACCGAGTCAGTTGATTCAGCAAACAGCTTCTGCGAGTTGAAGGGAAGGTCAACTATCTTCGCCTGCAGATCCCTCGGTATACCCGAGGTCTGGAGCCAGGACTCCCTGCGCATCACCACTGCGGTTGCTGTGGAACGTGCTGCTGTGTCCGCAACGTCCAAAGCAATCTGAACTCCCATCCTCGCAGCCGCGTAGCCTTCTTGCACTATGGCCTTGAGGACCGGCTTTTTGTCCTCTGGAAGCGAGTCCATGAGGGAAGTTAACCTGGAATAGTTGTCAAAATTATGGTTCGCTAAGTGCACTGCGTAATTTGCCATTCGCAACGTTAAAGTGGAGGAGGAGTAGACCTTTCTGCCGAACAGCTCTAGCTTCTTGGCATCTTTGTCCGTTCCCCCTATTTTAAATTGAGATGTTTTTGATCTTTGTTGCGAAGACTCTACCACCAGGGAGTTTGGCTGTGGGTGGCTAAACAGAAACTCCATGCCCTTCGCCGGCATGAAGTATTTCTTATCCGCTCTCTTTTGGACAGGCGGAATAGTTGCAGGGGTCTGCCATATCCTAGTGGCGGACTCTAAGATCGCTTCATCAAGCGGTATTGCTACTCTGGAAGAGGCCGGAGGTCTCAGATTTTTGAGGAGCTTATGGTGTTTCTCTTGCACCTCTGCTGTCTGGATGCCTTGCGTGAAGGCCACCCTCTTAAACAGCTCCTGAAACTGTTTGAGATCGTCCGTAGGATGGACATCCCCCAGGGCCGTAGCCTCGTCCGGGGAGGAGAGCGAGGAACCGCTGGGGTACATCTCTCTGGACCCTTCCGGTTCCTGCTGGTGATGGTACACCCTCTCGCTGGAGGTTTGAGAGGGAAAATCTCGGGGTTCCATGACCAGTCCCCCTTGAGATGCTTGAGTCTCTGTCCCCGGTCGCGATTGCCCTCGGGGGTACGAGATAGTTTGTGGGGATCTTTCCCTAGTAGATTGCCGATGGTGTGTATGCCCCGCGTGGTAGGGGCGACCATGGCAGTATAGGCACTGTTCTTGGGAAGGTGACCTAGACCACTCCCTTGGTGCGTACCCTCTGCGTCTGGGGGAGGGAGATCGTCGAGACACTGGAGAGAGCGATTTCGTATAATAGTCCAGTGGTTCAAACCCCAGGAAGGGTGAAGGTGGTGCCAGCCATGGCGAGGCTGGTTGTAAAAATGGAGAAGGGGGCTCCGGGTAGGCTAGGGGAGACCCCTGCCTTCTGGTTGGAGTCTGCAACATAAGCGGAGGGCTGTGAGAAAGCAGCTCCACAGCCCTGTCCGGAGAGGGGCTGCAATGCCTCCTCTTGTGTGCAGCCTTCCCCCTCCCTGGAGGAGGTGACTCCACCCCCTGACGCGCGGGGGATCCCGGCCCCGTCGGCACCGTGCTAGGCACGCTCGAAGGCGGTGCCGCACGTGCGGTGTCCTTCTGCGCCTGCAGGCTACGTGCCTGCGCGCTCTGCACCGCCGGTTCCGTCGGGGTCGGTGCCCCCGCCTGCGGTGCCGCCGGTACCGGCGCTTGTTTAGCCGCCGCCCTGCCTGCGGTGCGGGGCGGCTGGCTGGTTATCGGAGGCTGAGCCACTTCCACGTCGCTCTCCGTGCCGCCGCCGATCAGCTGTTGCTGCGGCTGGGGGCTGCGTGCTCCTCCCGTCCCGCTCACTGTTGCTGCCGGCAGGGATCGGGCTGGAGAGACTTTCCTCCGTTTTTGCGCTGATGGAGTGAGGGAGGCAGCTTTCCTTTTAAGGGCCCCGGAGGGTCCCTCCTGCTGCGGCCGCTCCGGCACGTCTGGCTGGAGGGCCTTATCAAGAAGCAGCATTTTAATGCGCATCTCCCTGTCTCTCCGTGCTCTGGTTGTTAATTTAGCACAGAAGGCGCATTTCTGTGCCACATGGGACTCCCCCAGGCACCTTATGCATAGACTGTGCCCATCGGACACTGGCATTGCCTCTCGGCAGGACTCACATTTTTTAAAGCCTGAAGAGGACATTGTTGGTGAGTCTTTGAGTTTTTAAGCGGGTACTTAGCACCTTCTTTGTGCTGTTTTCCCCGTCCGACGGCCTGCCTCAGCAGGAGGGCTGATGGCCGTAGCTCCTGGCCTCCGGCGCTTGTTACTGGGACTGGCTGAAGCTGTCCCGCTGGTAGTTTGTTTGTTGTTGGTTTTTTGTTTTTTTTTTTGCAAAATAACAACCGGCTAACTCGTAGTAGCCTAAGTATCTGAAAAACTTTTAAAGAAAAACAGATAAAGTCGTTGAACACGCTATTTGGCCTTAGCCTAGTCGGATTTCGTCTGCAGCCGACGGCGGTTAAGAGGAACTGGCGGGGACCGGATCGCGCACATGGCCAGGAGCGCGCAAGGGAGCGGCGCGCGCCAGCGCATGCGCGGTCCGGCAGAAACTGCTTGGAAGATCCGATCTGCGGCGCCAGGCAAGCCCGTCACCTATTGTGGAGCACCCACGGGGACACTCGAAGAAGAACTGGTTTTCTTCCTTTCTTCCCCCCACTTTTTCTGGGTTTTTCTTCTGAACAGTGTGGTATGTTAGGGCTGCTTCATGGTTTGCATGCTATGTTTATGTACCCTGGAGTCTTTAAAGGGAAAGACACACAAAGCTCTTATGGTGTTATTTTATCAGCAAGAGGCTCTGTCTTCAAAACGTCTAAGGCTGATCCACATTTCAAGTACTTGGAAAGCTGAAGGGTGGAAAGGGTGTATAATTTATTAATTATTACTAATATTGCCTCATGATTTTTTAAAAAAGTCTGACTAGCTGCTGATCATTTGTGACATATTTACCAGAACACTTAAGTGGATCCAGTTACTTAGAACATTGTATAGAGATCTCTGACACCACAGCAGAATACAGTCATACCCCGAGATACAAGCATTTGAGTTATGAGAATTCAACTTTATGAGGAGTTTCACTTAATACCACTGCTTCAGCTTAGGAGACATTTCTTCACATTTATGAGGACCGATTTGGAGGCAGGCGGCTCTGCTAGGCAAGCACCGAGGAGATGGAGTCATCTGCATTGGTCTTGACGAAGAGGCCGTGCAGGGGGGCGTCGGCGTCCTGCAAGAGGGCAGCAGTCTGGTGCGGGGAGGTAGACTCGTCCGAGTCCCGGCAGTAGATCACACCGCTCTGCGAGATGTGGATGCTGGCTGCGCAGCCCATCCCGGCCCCGCTGCTGCCGCTCACGCCCCCCCCGGGTGGCTAGGGAGCCGCCACCGCCTGCCCTGCGCAGCTGTGCCTCGGGCGCCACTCACCATCTATGGCGCTCCCTCCCATTTAGTACCTGACTCGCCTGCCGCTGCCGCCGGTGGGGCCTATCTGCCACACAGCCCCACACGAGAGAGGCATCGTCCCTCGCCAGCCAGGGGCTCCCTGTGCCTGCCTAGCTCCCCACGTAGCCAGCCCCTGGCAGCGCCCCCTCTCCACTTAACCTAAGTTGCGCTCAGGCCAGGCTGCCTCCCTGTGCCTTGCTCTGCCCTGCCCGCCCCCTTACACCGGATTTAATGGGATTTGGTGGTGTTTTAGCATAAATGGGTGTACGTTTTGGGGCTCAGGAACGCATAACATTTTTTCCCATTGAAATTAACGGTAATTACATTTTCAACTTACGAGAATTCACCCTAAGAAGGGTTTTTCAGGAACAAATTACCTTCGTAAGGTGGGGGAAGACTTGTAGATACAAAGAGAATGCCTAGCCCTGTGAGGTGTGCACAATCTCCAGTGAGATACAGGACACCCTCAGCACCCAATACGGGGCACCCTTGTGGGGGAAAAACTGCTGTAAGGGTTAAAATTTTTCTTTTCCACAATAACAGACCCCACTCTGTAAGAGGATACTAGGGGGTCATCTGCACCTCTTTGATGTCCCTACCGTGTCCCCTAGAGACAATTTATCCTGTAGGCTCCTCTGTCTGTGTTATCATGCACCTTTGTTGTGTAAACTGGCCTCAAGCACAGCTGGTGTTTGCAGACACATCTCAGGACAATTCTGCTGAGACTTTCATATGTTAAAGAGGACAATTAATGACTAGACTGTCTAAACAAACTGTGTGGTAGCAGTTTGTAGTTTGTCTACTGTGTGGTAGCAGACTTAAAAGTAGCTATCCTACAGCAAAGAAATTTCAGGACCAGACTCCAAAGAGAAATTTCTGAGCTACAATTCATCTGCAAATTCGACGCCCTCAGCTCTGGCTTAAACAAAGACTGCGAATGGCTGGCTAAATACAGAAGCAGCTTCCCCTCCCTTGGTGTTCACACCTCCAGATCAACTGCTGGTAGTAAGCCTCACCCTTGCTGACTGAGCTAACCTTGTTATCCCCACCCTTGCTCTGGCTTATTTATACCTGAAACTGTATAAAGAGTCCTGAGAACTGATTCTCAGGGCTCCCACTTCTTTGGAAGCTGGTAGCCTGCATGCATGCAAATAAATTTTCCTTTTAGATCTCACTCTTGCCTCACTGCTTTGACCTCCAGCCTTGGACCTTTGTGGACACTGTACCCCAGGGGAAAGTGGCTTCCCCGACACCCTCAGCACCCAACCAGAAGATCAACCCTTAGCTAGTCTGTGGACTAAGCAAGTTTGAAAAGAGCTGTCAGTAGCAGAGGCAGCTAAGAAAAAAGAAGCAGGTTCTCCTTGGTGAAAAATGTTAGCTGCTGAAGTATACCTCTGAAACAATGAATTGTAGCTCAAATCAGAGATTAAAGCTGAGCATGTCTTCACTCCGGAGAAGGTTGACGCTGCTGCAGTTGATCTTCCGGAGTTTGATTTAGTGCGCTTGGTAGGGACATGCTAAATCGAACTCACAGGCCACCCATGTCAATGCCAGTACTCCTGCCTCTCGTGAGGAGTAAGGGAACACTCCTGTCAACCTCCCACAGTGGAGACAGTGCGGAAACGCCAATTAAAATGCATTGACTCCAAGTACTTAATTAACATAGCTGGAGCTGTGTATTTTAATTCAGCCTTCCCCTTTAGTGTAGACTTGGCCTGGGAAATAACTGAATAACAGCCTTCACTGACCTGCTGCTGTGGACACGGTTTACAGTGATTGTGATCTAACACATTTTTTTAAAATCTTAATGTGACTCTGGGGGCTTAAACCTCCTTAACCTCTGCAGCTGCCACTTCTCCCGCCACTGCACCTTCTTCCCCACCTCCTTCTCAGCAGGGCTGCACAGCGCCAGTAGAGGCAGACTAGGCTTGTTCTCTCTATACGCTACCACAGGCATTGCTCTCAGCTATGTCCTTTGACACCTGTTCTTAAATTATTTGTTTTAATCTCAAAGATTTAGATAAAAATATCAGGCCTTAAAGAAACTTAGCATAAAAATTACCAACCAGGATCACAGCATAAAATGCCATTAAAGCTTCACTACTGAAGTACTGACCAAGTTAATTAAAAAACACTTCCTCTCAAGAGCTTTCTTCCAACTTCTTTCCTTTGGCCCCTGTATTATTTTTTCCTCATGCCTCTTCGGCATAGCAGGAATAGATGGTTGGTTGCAGCATTCAGCCAAAGGTACCCAGAACTACATGCTGCAAGCCACACACACCTATAAATATTGAGTCTGTTCTGGTGTGGCTATGATCTGAAGAAGTGGGTCTATCCCACAAAAGCTCACCACCTAATAAATTATTTTGTTAGTCTTTAAAGTGCTATTGGACTGCTTTTTTGTTTTTCATAGCATATAGACTAGCACGGCTATTTCTCTGTTACTACACACCTATAGCTTTTCAGAAAGCAGGTCAAACCTGCACTAAAGGAACACCACTTTACAACAATCACTTTCAGAGCAACCCTATCCTGAATGCCAGCCAAGGATGGTAAGTTTGTCAACCACTGACATCAGCATGTCAGTCACAAGAAAGATGGACAGATTACAGCAGCTAGCTTGATCTGTTGAGGTCATGCATGAATAATCTGTTTGGGGCATGTAAATCCTGTTCTGTTATTTCTCAGGCATTCACTTGGGTCAGCAGAATGAGATGCACCTAATGCCTAAGCTCCTGCATAGTTTACTTCAGAGATTTTTCTACATAGCCCAAACGTAGCACAGTGGAAACACCTAGGACTAAACAATTCTGTGCAACCTAACGCATTGTACGTTTACCAGTAAGTTACCGCCCTTGTGACCTCTGGGGAGGATTTGTCTCTTCCTTTCCCCCTTAAAACACAGGTGAGCTCAAGAACCCTCTATTCAGACTGGCAACATTAATTTTCTATTTTTGCCTCAGAAAATGCAGTCACCTTTGAACATTTTCAACTGACCTGGCAATACTGCTGCCCAGAAGAGAGTAACTAATGCACAACTGAAAAATAGCACAACCATCTGATAGTGTTAACAGCCTTATATTCACCAACTGCCTCATACCAGAGAGGAGGGAGAAGAGAGTCCTTAAACATTGTTGCTTTCTGTAATTTTGTTGGCACTTGATACCAAAATGAAGAGCCCATTAGACAAGGCAGATTAATGTGTTAATTAAAATATCCAGGAGCCTTACTTTCTTACTGAAGGGGCATGAGTAACTCCCACTGATGTCAGAGGGACCTGCAGGACAATGAAGCACTTTGAAAATCTATCCCCTGCTTGTGTCTTAGACACCTAACTTTGGGAAAACCCTGACCTAGTGCCAGAAATGGGATGATTAATGAGAACCAGGGAAAGGCGACCCAAGTGGCACCTTGGTAAAGCCATTAATTAATTCTGATTATAATAAAGTTGGATTTGCCAAAACGCTGACCTGCCAGGTGTCCTGTCTGGCTTACCACCTCCCCTTTGCTTGGTCATATCATGACACAACTGGAGAGAATGAAAGTGATGCTAAGGAACCAGTGTATTCTGCCTCCTTCCTGGGACCTTCGCTGGCAGCAAATAGTGAGGGCCATGTTGCCTCTTTCTGCCTCACTGATCCAGTGGAGTCCAGAGCACAAGAATACAATCTTAATCCTTGTCTGGTAGATAAAGAACTGAGTTTTGTTCTCTGTGCATACAGCTCCTAGGAAACCGAGCTCCTGGTCCATGACTGGCTCCATGTGCTAGGGCAGCGGTCTGCAACCAAAATAGTGAGAAGAGCCATTTTTTTCAAATTCAGTTCCAAAGTCGATACTTCAAGAGCCACCATGCATGTGAATACGAGACAGTTCCTACTAAATAACGTCAAACCATGCTTTATGTCACCCCTATTTTAAGGCCAGCACACACACAATGATTTGTACCAGATAGAAGGAGGTTACTCCCACTCCAGGCTTAACCTTTCTCAGCCCCAAACCACTCCCCCCACATCCCCAGGCTTAACCTTTCTGAGCCCCAGACCGACCCTAACTCCAGGATTAACTCCTCTGAGCCACAAACCGAGCCACTGCCATCCCCAGGTTTAACCTTTCTCTCAGCCCCAACCCTGCCCTGCATCTCGAGGCTTTACCCACCTCAGCCCCCAAATCCACCCCCACCATCCCGATGATTAAGCTGCCTCAGCCAACAAGCTCCTCCAGCAACATGTGCACTGCTGCTGCTCCTCCACGGCCACCACCTTCCCCCCCTCCCCGCTGCTCCTCCCATCTGCCTCCTTCTCAGCAGGGCTGCGCTGCTCCAGCAGAGGCAGACTATGCCACCCCTCCCCCCAGCTCTCCTGGCTCACTTCCCCCACCTGCAGTGTGCGTGGATCCCTGCCCTGCTGCGCTGAAATAATGGAACCAAATTTAATTAGTTTAAGGGCTGGATCCCTCCTGCCGCCCTGCCCACCGTGAAACCAATTAAACTTAGTTCCATTATTTCAGCTGCAGAAGGGCAGAGAGCCATAAGAAGAGACAGCGGCCGCAGCACATGGAGCTGCAAATGACTCCTTAAAGAGCATAACTGGGACATTCAGGCAAATGGCAAGTTCAATTCTTTCCCACCCAGGTGTGCACACCACCTGCAGAGTGGAGAACTGTGATGAAGAACCATGAAGAAATCAAAGTGATGCTCTAAGACATTCTCTACCAAGGGAATACAGCCAATTTCTTTTCAGAAGTACAAGCTGTCATCACTTCTCCACAAAACCATGTACTGTTGAAATATTTTAGCACTCCTTTTTTTAAAATTGGAACAGTTACTGTAACATACACAATTATGCTCACATCATGTCTACCCAACAATGCTACATGCTTGCTGAAAAATAATTTAAAAAATAAACTACTAAAAGAAAAGCATTAATTTAGCAAAGAGCCACAAACCAGTTTTAACAAATATTAGGATATTATAGTATTGGCGTGGCCAGTCAACACTAATAAAAGCTTTCATCCCAACATACAGAAAACTATTCAAATATTTAAATGGCAAGATGGTTCCAGCAACGTTTCCCTGGCAGATTGTGTCACATTCAAAATCCTCCAGGTTGCTTTTGTTAATCAGAACAACAGTCTATTAATATCGAACCAACAAATCTGGAGTGTGTAAAAAAATTGCCAGGAATAGTTCAGACCTGAACAAAAGTAGACTAGTTACTGAAAACCACAACTTCATCAGCACCATGATTTCCCCTCTTATCTGAGCCAAGCTCTCTGCATTAGTTGGAAAGGTTTTCCCCCCCCTCTCTTTAATAACCAGCAGTGTAAGTTAATATATAATAAGAATAATATTTAACACCTGCATGGTGTTTTTCATCCACAACTCCCTGAGGATAAGTATCATGATATCTATTTTACAGCTGGGAAAACTGAAGCTCAGAGAGTTGCAGTGGCTTACCCTACTGCATGCCAACAGCAAGGCTGGGAATAGAACGCCCTTTGCAATGTTCTGGCATCACAAAGGGACCACACTGCCTTCTTACCAGGCACTCTGAAGAGAGCCTAACATGGCAGCCATGGACATGTCACACCATTTCCTAAAACAGGGGGCTTTGAGTCACACATTTAAATGATGTCACAGTTGTTGGAAAACATTTTTGAAGGCCACAACCATGTAGTTCCCAAGAGGTCTGAGGGCAGAGAGGGCAGAGATAAGGACAGGAAAAGGTGTGTGGAAAGACAGGAACAGAGACCCCCCAAAATAAGAAAATTGCATCTTTCCTTTTCACTTAATTCCAAGTGGATTTTAAAGTATGTGTGCTATAAAAATAGGCAGTAATACAATACAGTTATACTTGGCACTTGCTTTTATTTTCACTGGACAAACCTTATGGTCCTTAACCCAATTTTCATTCATTCCTTATTCAGGCTCCACAGATTGCTAATGCAGGGATGGGCAGCATGTATTCTCATCTGGATCCAGATCCCGAGGCTCAGGGCTCCCTTCCATAGAGTCCCAGCCTGTGGCAGGTGAAGAGTGTAGAGCCCCGAGCCTCGTGTGCCAGATCAGACAAGCTGCAGTCTAGATCCAGACACCGGGATTTGCCAGGGGCTGGGGAGCCGGCAGCAGCTCGGGGTTCCACTGCTGATCGCGGCTGTCCCCTACGGTGACCATCCATCCTGTTTCTGGAGGGACAGTCCTGTATTTTGAGCAGCAGGAAGGTGCCCGATTTATTTTCAAAATGGGGCTAATTGCCCTATATTTGCAGGGGGAGCAGCTGCTACCCGGTTCCCTCTGTGCACCGGCATGGCTGCATGGGGCCCAGCTCCCCACTCCTTGCACCTTTCCTCTCCCACAGCTTCATGAGAAACATATCTCCATCCCCAATTAAATGTTGCTCTAATTGCTGAGAATAAATATGTTTATCACCATTTACACTTTGATTGTCAGCTTTAAGGTTCTCCAGTCTCTTCTCCTTGCACTCTTTTCCCTACACCAATCCCTGCATTACAACTTCACATTATTAAAAGAAATCAAACCCCACAAACACTTTTTAGCCAAACACTATAGATTAAAAAATGTGTTCCCTTGGCCAAAGGCAGCTTGTAGTCCCTGGAGCAATTTTTATTCCACTGATACCTTAATCAACTTTTCTCTCATGCTATTTTCCTCTCCTCTTATAGTCTCTAGCACTCTTTAACTGTAAAAGAGAGGCAGGAATGGTCACGTGGCTGAGTGTTCAAATCCCAATACTCCCACTGACATACTGTGTGAGCTTGGGCAGCTCTCTGTATCAATTCCTCTATCTACAAAACAGAGATAATAACCCAACTACCCATTAAGAGCGTGATGCTGTTTTACTATTTAAAATGTCTGTACAGTGCTTTGAAGATATAAACTGCCGTACATTCTTAATATTTTAAACATGTTGAACAGGTGTTCAGGTCCTGCAACGTTCACTGTGGGAGCATCACAGGCAGCTTGTTCAGCCCATAAAAGACCATAATTTGTAAACAAAAAAGTGGCTACAGCTATGGAACTGCAGCTGTGAAACACAGTACTGTAGCGCAGATGCTTCCTACACTGATAGAAGAGGTTTCTCCATCAACATAGATAGGGTCATTTACAGTGGGGGGTAAATTCACCTAGTCATGCCCCAAAGGGCATAACATTTTTCATGGCCCTGAATGATGTAGCTAGATTGCCAGACCAGACCAGACCAAAATGAAGTTTTAAAATATTCAGTACAGCACTTATAACAAGCATCACAATTATCAGCTGAAGTTCTAGTGGTCATTCCAGACTCTCTCCCAAAAGTGTTAACTAGGTCATTGTCATGGGACTGAAAAATGAAACCTCAAGAGATACTATTTTGGCCATAAAAATAGTATTCCCTGAAGAACAGGTGAAGTTTCTTTAAGCTGAACTGTTTGAAAATGTGAAGACAAGATGTTTTCAGAAGGACATTGGGCCAAATTCGACTCTCAGATAAACCGATGTAAGGATTTAGCCTGGTGTATCTGAAAGCAGAAACGAGCCAATTATTTGTATGCAGTTAAGTTCCAGACATGTCCCTCAAGGAAAATCTAGTGAATTTGAAATCCTAGGGCAGAGTCCAGAAGGAACACAGAGGGATGCAAACGTGTCCACACAGTCAGAGGAAGGGTACGCTGTTGTGCAGCTAACATAGGGATTGCCCAAAATGGCAGCCTTTGTGCTAGGGTTTGCATAAGGACTGCTACCAAATTGCTCCCCAGCAATTGACCAAAATGTAGCAAGGAGTGGGTGGCATGCAACCCTGACTCAGTTTCCTTTCTGCCTCACAAGAATCAGTGAGCAGAACAGGCCAGCCACACAGGGAGGCATATTCTGCACTCTTTAAAAGAACGGTCCCAAGCTATTCTCCCCATAGTGAAGCCAGAAAGCTCCTTTTCTGCATTTTACTTCTGCGAGGCAGAGTGTTTCCCAATACCCCCTGCAGACAACTTGGCACTGCTGTTCACATAGGCTTTCCAGGTGTCTGGTTTCTGACCGGACATCCAGTCTGTGGCTAAGGCAGGCTCCCCACCTGCTCTGGGTCTGTGTGTCTCCTGGAAGCAGCTGGCGGGTCCCTGTGGCCCCTAGGTGGTCAGGGTGGTTCCATGTGCTGCCCTCATGCCTTGAAGCACTGTCCCCACTGTTCCCATTGGCTGGACCATCGCCAATGGGAGCTGCAGGGAAGGTGCCAGCAGGCATGAGGCCGGTTTACAGAACTTCAGTGGCTGCCTATGCAAGTAGGAGTCACAGAGACCTGGTGGCTGCTTCCTCGGAGCCATGGCAAGCCCCAGCAATACTCCACATCCTCTCCTGCCTCAGCCCAGACCCCCATCTGCACACCGAACCCTGAACCCCTGGCCCTACCCAGAATCCTCCTCCACAGCTGGAGACCTCACTCCTCTCCCACCCTGCCCACACACTCCAACCTCCTGCCCCAGCCTGGTGAAAGTGAGTAAGGGTGGGGGAGAGTGTGCAGCAGGAGGAGGAAGATAGAGCAAGCGGGAGATGGGGTCATAGGGAAGGGGCAGGGCAGGGGTCTTTGATTTTTGTGTGACTAGAAAAGCCTTCAAAAAGATTACAGGACCTTATTCGTAACTCTTAAAAACTAACCAATCAGGGACAAATTGTCATCTCCATTTTATAGCTACGCAAAATGAGACAAATGAAAGATTACGCCGGGTCCAAGATCTCACAGTACATCAACAGAATAAAATTCCCAATTTCTTGCCTCTTCTCTAATTGCTCCAGACTGCTACTCTCTTCTAAAATAATACATCCTCAGTATTTTTTGGCCAAGAATCATTTCAAATCAGGACCTGCTTGCACATTGCAAGCAAGATGACATGGCCACCACCATTATGAAAAGATGCTGGAGATGGACTGGGCACGTGCTCAGGAAAGATGGAAGCTCCACCACAAAGACTGCTGTGCACTGGACTCCTGAAAGGAAGTGGAAATGAGGATGACCCAAGACAACATAGTGCCAGAGTTGAACAGTAACAAAGAGGAAGCCATGCTAGTCTATACACTACCAAAACAAAAACGAGGCAAGTAGCACTTTAAATACTAGCAAAATGGTTTATTAGGTGAGCTTTCGTGGGACAGACCCACTTCTTCAGACCATAGCCAGACTAGAACAGACTCAATATTTAAGGCACAGAGAACCAAAAACAGTAAACAAGGAGGACAAATCAGAAAAAGATAATCAAGGTGAGCAAATCAGAGAGTGGAGGGGGAAGGTCAAGAATTAGATTGAGCCAAGTATGCAGACAAGCCCCTATAGTGACTCAGAAAGTTCCCATCACGATTTAAACCATGTGTTAATGTGCCGAATTTGAATATAAAAGCCAGCTCGGCTGTTTCTCTTTCCAAAACGGTGCGATAATTCCTTTTCAGTAACACACATACCTTTACGTCATTGACAGAATGCCCCATTCCATTAAAATGTATATTGGACAAACTTCCAACTCCCTTAGACAAAGGGTCAATGGGGACAAAACAGACATCAAAACACTCCAGATCCACAAATCAGTTAGTCAACATTTTAATGGAATGGGGCATTCTGTCAATGACCTAAAGGTATGTGTGTTACTGAAAAGGAATTATCGCACCGTTCTGGAAAGAGAAACAGCTGAGCTGACTTTTATATTCAAACTCGCACATTAACACATGGTTTAAATCGTGATGGGAACTTTCTGAGTCACTATAGCGGCTTGTCTGCATACTTGGCTCAATCTAATTCTTGACCTTCCCCCCCACCCCTCCACTCTCTGATTTGCTCACCTTGATTATCTTTTTCTGATTTGTTCTCCTTGCTTACTGTTTTTGGTTCTCTGTGCCTTAAATATTGAGTCTGTTCTGGTCTGGCTATGGTCTGAAGAAATGGCTCTGTCCCACGAAAGCTCACCTAATAAACCATTTTGCTAGTTTTTAAAGTGCTACTTGACTGCTTTTTGTTTTGATAGTGCCAGAGTGTTGAAGTAGAAATGAACAGCATGAATCACACTTTGGGTAATATTGAGAGGCTGGCCAGTGAAAGAAGTGGAGAACCTTCACCAATAGGCATAAAGGACGACAACGATGATGATTTTTCACTTGTATAGTGCTTTTTAAGAGGGTCAAGTACATACTAAAGAAAACAAACATTGGCCAGGTCTGCCACATTGTTAAGAGACTGGATGTTTTCCATCTGAAACCATGTGCCATCTATTCAGGTGTAATGAAGTAAAAGAAGGTCAAAAAGGCCCAAAACAAAGGCTTGCTCTCCCCTCGAAAGAGATGGAGGCCTGAACTTT
Source organism: Carettochelys insculpta (assembly GCF_033958435.1). NCBI lineage: Eukaryota > Metazoa > Chordata > Testudines > Carettochelyidae > Carettochelys > Carettochelys insculpta. Next base: position 19,277,268 of record NC_134150.1, read on the forward strand.
TGAAAGAAAGAAGAGTATTTACTAAGCAGAGCTGTTTTTTTTTTTTTTTTATTAAAAGCTGGACCTTTACCACTGACAGAAAGAGAAGTTACTCACCGTAGTAACAGTGGTTCTTTGAGATGTGTCCCCGTGGGTGCTCCACAATAGGTGTCAGGCTCGCCCGGCGCCGCAGATCGGAAATCTTCCAGCACTTTCTCCTAGATCGCGCATGCGCCGGCGTGCGCCACTCCCCTGCACGTCCCTGGCCACGTGCACGATCCGGTCCCCACCAGTTCCTTGACCAACCGCCTCGAATGCTCCTGAAAAACACTAGACAGAGATCCAAAGCGGGGAGGATAGGCGGGTGGTGGAGCACACACGGGGACACATCTCGAAGAACCACTGTTACTACGGTGAGTAACTTCTCTTTCTTCTTCGAGTGTCCCCGTGGGTGCTCCACAATAGGTGACTACCCAGCAGTAACCCAAGAAAGGAGGTGGGTAATTGGTTTATGTGCAGCTTGCCCCCGAGAGGACTGCTGGCGACAGACGGGTATCCTCTTGGAATACCCAATGTAGGGCATAATGCTTGGCGAAGGTGTCGTAGGATAACCAGGTCGCCGCTCTACAGATGTCTTTCAACGCGATGCCCTTGAAGAAGGCTGTTGACGCCGCCACCGCCCTGGTGGAGTGAGCCCTAGGCGGGGCCAGCAAAGGAGTCTTTCGAAGCTCATAGCACATTTTTATACAGGACACAATGTGCTTTGAAATTCTCTGTGAAGAGAGGCCTTCCCCTTTTGACCTGGGAGCGAGAGACACTAGAAGCCTGTCTGTTTTCCGGAAGGACTTAGTTCTGTCTGTGTAGAAGGCCAACGCCCTCCTCACATCCAGGAGATGCAGGCGTGCCTCCTTGCTGGAGCTGTGAGGCTTTGGGTAAAACGAGGGTAAAACTATTGGTTCGTTAAGATGGAACTCTGAAGAAACTTTTGGAACAAAGGCTGGGTGCAGCCTTAAGGTTACCGCCTCCTTTGAGAATACTGTGCAGGGCGGCGTTGCCATCACTGCTGCGAGCTCACTCACCCTGCGAGCTGATGTAATTGCAAGGAGGAAGGTTGTTTTTATTGTAAGGAGACGTAGGGGAACTGTGGCTAATGGTTCGAAAGGTGGACCCGTTAGCGTGCTGAGCACCAAGTCCAAGTTCCACGATGGTGGAAGCGGTTTCCGAGGGGGGTACAGGTTTACCAGCCCCTTCAAGAACCTGGTAACGATAGGATGGGTGAATACTGTGGGCCCTTCCTCTCTATGCCAAAAGGCTGATATAGCGGCAAGGTGGACTTTTAGCAAGGATAAAGAAAGCCCACCCCTCTTAAGGTCCAATAAGTATTCTAGTATTATTGGTATAGGAACGTCAAGGCGAGCTAACTGCTTGGCAGAACACCAGGCTGTGAATAGAGTCCATTTCTGCTCGTAAGTCTTCCTGGTGGAGGTCCTTCGGCTACATTCCAGGACTTGTTGTACCCCCTCCGTACATGTGCTCTCTAAGGAGCTGAGCCATGGATTAGCCATGCTTGTAGGCGCAGACCCTGAGGGTGCGGGTGCACTATGGACCCCTGAGCCTGCGTGAGTAGGTCGGGCGCCACTGGTAGAGGGAGCGGCGGGCGGTCCGACATGCGCGGAAGCAAGGGAAATCATTGCTGCCGATCCCACGTTGGGACTACGAGTATCATGCGGGCTCTCTCCCTTCTGGCTTTCTGCAAGACCTTGTGGATGAGCGCTGTGGGGGGGGGAACGCGTAAAGTAGGGGGCCCCTCCATGAAATCATGAATGCATTCCCCAGGGACCCCCGCCCCACTCCTGCCCTGGAGCAGTACTGGGGACACTTCTTGTTGTGCTGGGTGGCAAACAGATCGATCTGGGGAAACCCCCATGTATGAAAAATAGGCCGAAGCAGATTGGAGCGGATCTGCCATTCGTGCGTGAGTGCGAAGCGCCTGCTCAGCTGATCTGCTTTCACGTTGTGAGCGGCCGGCAAGTACGAGGCTTTCAACGCTATACTGTTGGCGATGCACCACTTCCACAGTCGGACTGCTTCCGCACATAGGGCATGGGATCGGGCTCCTCCTTGTGGATTTATGTAAAACATAGTGGAGGTATTGTCGGTATCGATTCCAACTACTTTGCCTTGTATGCGGTCTCGAAAATGTTTGCAGGTGTTGAACACTGCTCTGAGCTCCAGTATGTTTATGTGCAGTGCCTGTTCCGTGGGGGACCATAGCCCTTGCGTCACCTTGTCGCCGATGGGCGCTCCCCGCCCTATGTGGGAGGCGCCGGTAGTAAGAAAGATAGAAATTTGTGGTTGGTGAAAGGGCACCCCTCCTAGCAGGTTCTTGGGGTTTTCCCACCACGCCAGGGATCTGCGCACCTCTGTCATGGGCGACCCCACCCTGTGGACAGTGTGGGATGCCGGTTTGTAGATGCTCGCCAGCCAATGCTGCAGGCTTCGCATGTGCAATCACGGCAGGACTCACACTTTTTAAAACCTGAAGAGGCCATCGCGGTGAGTCTTTTACTGTTAATAGGGTACTTAGCACTTAGTCCGTGCCTGTTTACCCGAATCGCGGTCACCGGCCTGCGGGGCAGCGGGCGGCCTACTGGCCTTACGTCCACACCTCTTCTCCGCTTCTCTCTCTCGTTATATTATATATATATATATATATTTTTTTTTTGATATTCTCTTTGTCCTCTTTTTTTTTTTTTTAACCGGAAAAAAACAACAATTTACACGTAGAAAACATTATCTAATCTGACTCTGGCCGTAGCCTGAGCCGATTCTGTCTGCAGCCGATGGCGGTTGAGAAGGAACTGGCGGGGACTGGATCGTGCACGTGGCCGGGGACGCGCAGGGGAGCGGTGCACGCCGGCACATGCGCGATCCAGGAGAAACTGCTGGAAGATTTCCAATCTGCGGCGCCGGGTGAGCCCGACACCTATTGTGGAGCACGCACGGGGACACTCGAAGAAGAACGTAGATATTTGCTACATTTTATTTGAGGACTGTGACAGCGTGAGTTCCATAATAGGCTGCCTTTTGCCATCTTGCAATGGCTTATGTGTACACTGTTCTATGCTCATGAACTGAATGTCATTCACACTTCTGCAGGAACAGATGGAGAATTAAGCAGCTGACGTGCCTGGTAAATGGAAGACCAGGCAGAACGGTCTGTTAATTCATATTCAAAATATTCTTTTCCTCATGGTAAAGTTATTTGGCTGATGCAAAACCAAGTGGGAACAGAGGCAAAGGTAAAGTGGTGTGCCCTGGCACGCTACTTCAACAAGAAGGAGCCAGCAGGCTGAGGTGCTCTGCTGCAGGAGAAGGTGCGTGCTCCCACAGCTCTCCCGCAGCCAGCCAGGTTAAAGAGAGTCACATTTCCACAGCTGTCTGGGACTGCCCCAATCCTGAGGGCCCCCCACCCCCAGGCACCACTTAGAGAGGGCAGGAGGGGCCAAAAACCCCTGACTCTGAGATTCATAGGGGGCACTGCTTACTGTTCGCCCTCCTATCAGGAAGCGAGGGGAAAGTGCAGAGTTTGCTGCATTCCTCTCACTCTGGCTGTGGATGGGAGGGGGGCAGATGAGCTGTGCCCTTTCCCCTCACTCCCTGACAGGGACAGGAAGGGGAAGACCAAGCAATGTCTTGGTATGAATCTCAGGGGGCTTTAGTCCTCCCTCTCCACCACCCCTACACATACACCCAACCCCCTGCCCAGAGCCCCTCCTCCCACTCCCACCCCTGCCCCCTGTATCCCCACAAACACACACCCCAATCCTCTTCCCTGAGGTCCTCCTCACATCCCCTAACCCTGACTCCTGCACCCCTCACACTGTCAGCACTGAGCCCCGCACACCTCGACACACAACCCACTGCCTTAAATTTTTTACACGTACTGTCACAACACTTCCCCAACCTTCTGCACTGAGGGCTCCCACAGGGGGTGTCTGTAAATGAGGCATACAATCTTTCAAACTTTGAAGCATCGTCCAGTTAAGACAAATAATTGTTCATCGGGTCCATAATACATGAATAAATACAGTAGGAAAACAGTAATAAGGGGCAGATAGAGGAAACATGGTGCAAGACAGGAATGCGGGACACAGACCTCATCATTTTGCATCATTCGAGTGATAAGAATCTGTACCACAGTCATGCAATGTTCACGGATACTCTATTTTGCCGTTTAGATGATGGCCCATACCTGGGAAACCTTAACACACAGCAAGCACATATCCAGAAATGCCCTCAATTGATTGTCATTGGCCTGTAAATTCCAACAGAATTATCTGGGAGGAAGTGTGGGCCTGTGGTGAAGACACAGAATGAGGAGTCAGGCAATCTGAACTGCTAATGTCCTCTCTCACACATTTCTCATATGACCTTGCCCATGTCACTTAATCACTACGCTTACGATAGTCTCATTCATTTTCATTGGTATTTTGGTTCTTAACTCCATCAGGCCCCTGTGAGTCCCCACCTCTGTATGTCTGTTTCTCCCGGTGTAAACTAAAACGCAAATTCATAAATACACTTTGAGTTCTATTTCACTAATCATACCCCTCTCCCTGCCTGCCTCCCTCCTTCAGGGGATGTGTGATGATTAATGTAGTAAATATTTGTCCTGTTCCTGAGATCATCAGATTAGAAGGCTTTATATAAGTGCTAAGTCCTACTAGAGTTTACCAAGATTCAGTGCAGCTTAATGAAAGTTATTTTTCTCTCTGAAGATGTTTTTATTTCAAAATAAGACCCATAAAATAAAAGCTGAATATCAGAAATATCATCAATGCCGTTTTCATAATACTCCCATTTCCCCTTCCTTCTTTTGCTCTTTATTGTTGTAAGTAGAATGTTTCAAAAGCTACTACATGACCTTGGAGTTTAAAGTCCCTTTCCAAAATAGATTTAGGCATTTGGAAGCCTAAGTTTTGTTGAAAGTCAATAGGACTTATGCTTCTATGTCATGAAAGGTGCGTCTACACTGGGAACTAACTTTGAGGTTAAGCACTACATCGAAGTAGCCAGCAGAAAGTCTACACACCCTTGCCTTTACTTTGAAGTTAACTTCGAAGTAGGGAGCCCAACTTCGAAGTCCTTACTCCATTCCTGGGAATGAAGTAGTGACCTACTTCGAAGTTTAACTTTGAAGTAGTGTGTGTGTAGACACTCAACTTTGAAGTTGCTTACTTGGAAGTTGTACTTTGAAGTAAGCAACTTTGAAGTTATTTTTGTAGTGTAGACACAGCCTTAGGTGCTTTTTCAAAATTACCCTTGATTCTTTGCTTCACTCCAACTGCTTTATGGTGCTAGGATGGCACAAGGAAGCACTAAATTGAGCTGAGCTGGCCCCTTCAGAATTCCCTCTGTCCTGCATCAAACTTGCAAATTAATTCCAATTCAGATGTCTCCCTTTCTAATCTGGTGTTAAAATCTCTTTGCAATAATACACTTAACTTCAGATCCATTATAGTGTGTCCAGCGATATTAAAGTGCTCACCTGATGGTTTATGTGTATTCAAATTCCTGGTGTCTGATTTGTGTCCATTCATTCTTTGGTGCACTGACTGTCCAGTTTGTCCAGTGTACCTGGCAAAGGGGCACTGCTGGCACATGATGGCATATATCACATTAGTGCAGGTGCAGGAGTATGACCCCTGATGGTGTGGCTAATGTGGTTAGGTCCAGTGATGGTGTCACTAGTGTAGATATGTAGACTGAGCGGGCAATGGGGTTTGTCGCAAAGAAAGGTTGCTGGGTTAGTGTTCCTGTGGTATGATGTATGGCTGCTAGCGTATATTCTCTTGAGTGTGGGTGGATATCTGTAGGAAAGAACTGGCCTGACGTGTCACTCAAGGCATGTTAGAGTGAGGGATCATGTTCCAGTATAGGTTGTAGATTGTCAGTAACGTGCTGGAGAGTTTTAAGTTTAGGACTATAGATAACGACAAGTGGTGTTCTCTTGTTCACCCTCTTGGGCCAATCTGGAAGTAGCTGGCTTCAGGGTACTCATCTGGCTCTGTCAATCTGTTTCTCTACTTCTCCTGATGGGTATTTAAGTTTTATGAATGTGTGGCAGAGATCTTGCTGTTTCTTGTCTCTGTCAGTAGAACTGGAGCAAATGCAGTTGTGTCTAAGGGCTTGACTATAAACAACAGATCATGTGATGTGTCCTGGATGCAAGCTGGAAGCATGTAGGTAAGAGTAGCGGTCAGCAGGTTTCCAGTATAGAGTGGTATTAATTTGACCATCAGTGATTTGTCCTGTAGTGTCCAGGAAATGGTTCTCTCGTGTGGAATGGTAAAGGCTGAGATTAACAGTGGGGTGCAAATTGTTGAAATTCCTGTAGAATTCTTCAGGGGTCTCCTTACCATGGGTCTATATGATGAAGATATCATCAATGTAGCGTAAGTAAAGGAGGAGTGATAGAGGACGGGAGCTGAGGAAAAGCCATAAGTCAGACATAAAAATGCTGGCACACTGTGGGGCTATGTGAATGCCCATAGCAGTGCTGCTGATTAGGAGGTATAAACTGTTCCCAAATCAGAAATCGTTGTGGGTGAGAACACAGTAGCATAGCTCAGCCACTAGATGTGCCATGACATCATCTGGGATGGTGCACCTGATAGCTTGTAGTCCAGTCATGTGTAATATTGTTGTAAAGAACATCCACACCCACAGTGGCAAGGATGGTATTTTCAGGAACATTTTGGATGTTCTGTAGTTTCCTCAGGAAATCAGTGGTGTCTTGAAGACAGCTAGGAGTGCTGATAGCATAGGGTTTGAGGAGGGAATCGACATGGATTCAACAGAGATCTCAATTATCTTACATATTACAAGGACAATTTCCCCACCTTTGATATTCACAGGAATGGCACACATCCCACTTAATTTACTCCTTCCACAGGACCTATTTATGATTAATGACTCTTCCTCCACCTTGCTCTTTCCCCCACATTTTTTCTTCTTTCTTCCCTCTCTCCCCTCCCCCAGCTATATATATGCCCTGTACTATCATTTTTGCTCCAAATCTGAAGTGGGTCTTACTCACAAAAGCTAATTACCTAATAAATAAAATTGGTAGTCTTCAAGGTGCTACAGGACTGCTTGCTTTGTTCTGCTCGTTGCACACAGCAAACAGTTGTTCTACACCACCCTCAATGAAGAAGGTGAGTCAGTAGAACAGGACATCACTAACCTTGGTGATCCCAGGCAGCTGAGAAATCCCCCATGGGACTGAGAGTAGGTACCATTTATTAGAGAAGCCCTGAGCCTGCTCTAATTTGTAACATGATATGGACCAGCACAGACTGGCCTCCAGATTCAGAGGTCACAAAGTGATTTAAAATGACCTTACTCTCCACATAGAGCCTTTTGTAGGTCAGTCAGAACAAAGATCTGGTGTTATATTTTGCAGACAAAGGGACAGAAATGAAATGTAAAAAACAAGATTGAAAATAACCTAAATAAAATAGCACTTTTGTCATTCTTCCTCAGAGCTATTAAAATTGAACTATTTGAATAACAAAGACTTTGTTAATTTATGCATGCATAAATCAATCGTTAAGGAAACTGAGTTACAAATTTTCTACACTTTTTTAGACTGCAATAACCAGAAAATACAGACTACTTTTGTTAAGCAGAGTCACAGAATGAACTCTTTATCATCATAACTGCCGACAGAAACAACAGGACACAGCAGACTGTGTGTGTCATACTGGGATAATGCAATGATGCAAGTGAATTATATCACAGAAGGCAATCTTTGGTGGCTTAAGAAATGACACTTTTCCAGGGCAGGAAATGCCCTGTTGTGCACAAGGGCTTTTTGAAGCTATCACTATCTCAGCTAATTTACATCACTGGCAACTCCAAGAGGATAATGCTTGTATGTGCAGCATTTTGGCAATAGCTTCGGGCAGCAGCACTGTGGAACTTCAAAGCATTAGAATCCTGACAGACAAGTAAAGTGAGAGGATATGGAAAAATAAGCTCTACAGCAGATCAATATTCATACATTTTTAGCAACGGAGCTAAAATAAGGAGTAATAAAGAAGACTTTATAAGAAATAGTAATGGTTGTGGTGTAGTACTAAGAAAAAATATATGCCCATGAGGCACTCTGTTTTTCCAGTAGAGGTGAAGGTAATAAGCCTGTCTTTGACCTCATTCAGACCAATGTTAGGCCAGATCTGCACTACGGGGGAAAAAAATAATGGATTTAAGATACACAACTCCAGCCACATAAACTGCATAGCTGGAGTCAATATATCCTAAATCAATTTTTCCAGCCACAGTGAGAGGTAAATAGGAAAAACTCTTGCACTGATTTCCCTTACTCCTTGTGCTTGCGAGGAGTACCAGGGTCAATGTTGGAGCCTTGATTGTTCAATTTAGCACAACCACACTAGTGCGCTAAATCAAACCTCAGAAGATGGACCACCACCATGTCAGTCTTTCAGTAAGTGTCGATGTACCCTTATTCTGAACTAACCCCTTCCCTAACTCCAGTAAGTGAGAGCAGAAATTGGTTTGGTTAGTCCAGTGCCATTGTGGACTCATTAATGGATGAAGTGTATGCGAACGGAGCGTGCTAGTACAGAGGAGAATGTGCAGCATGCTGCCTTTCAACTAGGAGGAACGTACAAATCCTGCCATCAGCTTTTTAATGAATTTTCAGTGCTATCATAACCTTACAAAGTGTGGATGATAGAAGAATGTCAGTGGGATAGATCTCATCTGGAAACAAAATGGGAGGGAAGTGGAAATGCGACAAGAAACTGCACAGGAAAGTGAAAGTTCTGAGCTTCAGGCATTCACCCCAAGACCCATGGGGTATTTGTATGCATGTTGGTATTTTTCCTCCCTGGTAGTTTTTCAGACATTTAAACATCTATCTGGTTTTCTCATGGATATTCGTGAGGAGAACAAGTTTGAAAGAGGCTACCGTGTGACACAGCAGCGATGAAAGAGAGCAGTCACTGCTACTGAAGGAAGCCCATGCCGTACAAAATAATAAATAGCTACAATTGGTATTTCCTAAAGCTTTAGGAGGAACTGATCTCTGCTGTGATGGGTTGGGTCACAAAGATCCCCTTGAGATTGGCACCCCAAGTACCAATCATACCACTGAACTTGCATAGCTGCCCTCTGGGGCACCCCACCACCTTGTCCTGCTGGGCCAGAAGCTCTAATCCTCCTAGCAAAGGCACAGAGTTGGGGTAACAACCCACCAAGAGGGTAACACAGACACTGTTAACACATCAGCTCTGGGAGGGCTCAGTTGACAGTACCCATGAGCACAGTCTCCCAAAGGTATCAAAACCCCAAATGAATCCAGCTTACTCTGTATAAACGTTTTACACAGAGAAAGCTCTTAGAGTTCACACCCTTTATGAAAAGACATACGCATGGCTGTTATTCCCCCATGCCCCAAGGAACAATTATTTACACCAGGTTTGATTTTCAACTCAGGTGACTTTATTAAGTATAAAAAGGAGAACTGATGTGGCTGAAAGTGATGACAAACCAATCAAAGTAAGCTATGCTAAAATAAACAACACACACCAGCTAAGTCTAACACACAAAAAGAAACTGTAGCAAATCATAATTTCTCACTCTAGTCCTTATTCAGGAAAAGTCATTCTGCCCAGAGTTGATCTTTTCTGACCTGGACCCCACTGCTTCTCTCCCCCACTTTCCTAGAGTTCTTTGTTTCCAGGTTTTTTGCATATTTCCTCTTGAGATGGAAGCAGTCTGTGAAGCCAGCTGACGACAACTGTTTGCTTCCCCTCCCTTAAATAGAACTTCTGCAGGACAGGAAGTCTTTGTTCCATTGTCACCACCTCAGCGGAAAAATAAATTCAAGATGGATTTCAGCACCAGGTGACATGGTCAAAACCACATTACACCTTTACAGGAAAAACAAAGCCATTCACAGATTACTGCCATGAGCACTGGGCCATTAAGTTCCTTAAGTACTACTAACAGCTTTCACTAGAAGACTTAGATTAATAGACATGTTTACACTACGTATTTCTAACTTCACATGCAAGAAGCCACAGGCACACAAACAGAACGTACACCTTCAGAGAATTACCAGCACTTGAATTGTAGATCACTTGTCCCATTTTGCATAAAGCATACTTGAGCTATGCATATTCAAAAACATATTTCCATAAAAATACGGGAGGATAATGTCACATGTGTATCTTCCTTCTAATTCTGTCCTCTCTCTTTTCCTCTTATTCTAAAATGGTTATGTTCTTTTTATGGTCATTTTATTTAGTATTTACTGTCCTGTGTATTACACTCATAACACATGCACATAGTTCCTGTTCCAGCTGAAATCACTGTCAAACCTTTTATTGACTTCAAGAGAAGAATTTGGCCTTTTGTAAGTATTAGAGTCAGAAAATAGCTGCACAGGGCATTACAAAAAATCCTCCATGCCCACACTTTTCGAGTTCCAGACAAGTTTAACCATCTGCAGTGCTGTCATGGACAATAATATATTAGGTAAGTGACTGTATTGATTACAAAGCAGACCCAGTTAATAAGGTGAGATGTGTTTATTGATTTCTTAAGGGAAGACCTTGTCTCACTATTAATAGCTATCGCCCAGCACGCAGCATTCCTCTCTAAAGGAGCCTTCAGCAAATCAAATTAAACAAGGTTCTCTTCTTCCCAGCAGCCACAGGAAGGCTCTCTGACCAAAATGCCACTTCTAATCTTAAGGTTTACTTCTCTTGTGTACAACCCTTTCAGAGAGAGCACAGCTGGATATGAGAGAGAACTTTAAATTCACAACTGGCTGAACAGATAGATACACAATGAAACTATGAAAGGGGTGAAAAATTCAATTGTAGTTATAACCTAAGGCAATATGCCTTTGAGTCTTACTAGCATCCCATATAAGGCTGAAAATTGGAAATAACAGACTTCTTTTGCTATAGCTCAAATTACTTTAGTGTCATTGAAATACTGCACTGTTTTACAGCAATGTTTGCCAGATTTGTTACCAGTGGAGTTTATCACCCATCTAACGATCTAATTTTCTTATATTGATGCCATAGAAATGTTTTATTCTGTAACACAAGAACAAAGAATTGAGATCACTTGGGATTCTGATGTTGTTTAGAAGACATGAAGGAATGAGAGATCAGAAGCACATTTATTTTGAAAAGTATTTTCCTGGCCATCAGAGATGGAGTTACCAGAGATGGAGATAGCAAGCATGACAAACTAGTGGGGAAGAAATAGGAGCCTATGTAAGACAAAGCCCCAAATACCAGGACTGTCCCTATAAAATAGGGCCATCTAGTCACTGCAGTCATAAGCAAGTCTGCTTGCATACATCTATGACATCCTTTGACTGTCTGTTCTTCAGCAGAGATTTAAATAAATAAATAAATAAATAAGAAGTCCATGTGAACACATTAGAAACTGCTTCCAATGAACTCAACACGTTGTACATGACTAAACTTTTCTCTGCATAGAGTTTGACTTTAAAGATAACTAAAAAAAAAACAACAGAAGAGGATATAAACCTCAGATTCAGCATTCTACCCACGCCTGGTTGCTCTTAGGCTAGAGCCAGACTACCGCAGAAGATTGACCTGCTCAGGGTCGATCTTCTGGGGTTTTGTTTCATGTATGTGTGACACAGCGCTTCTGGGGTCAAAGTTGACCTCGTAACACCTCACAAAACAGTGAGGATTAAGAAAGGACAAGGGGAAAAACGCTCCCGTCAACTGTCTTCCATTTAGACAGACAGGGAGTCAAGCGCTGATAAGTCAATTTTAGCTCTGAAACTTGTGTAGCTAAAATTTCACATCAGCAGTCGACTGCTATGTCTAGTATAGACATAGCCTTAGGTTCCTGCTGTCTCTGAGAACAGGTCTGATGTCTCTGCTACATGTAACATGGTTTTCCTGTCTCTGCACCTTGCTTTATTTGAACAGAGGCCAACACCATCACTTGTCCTGGATCTTGGCATCCTTAACAAGCTCATACAGCTGTAAGGAAGGATCAGGCCGTTAGCAGTCTCCCACACCACCCAGCCAGAGGAGGTGATAGGGCTATCTTGCAGATCCCATACAGCTGCTAGCTTTTATTCCGATAATGCCTGGTCCTGCCCACCAGTAGAAGAGGAGTAATTATTATGATGAAACTCCATAAATATTATGGATATGTTTTAAAAGAAATGCTACTAAGTTGTGTCTGCAGAATTATGCATTATGTACTGAGGAATAGAAAGATGATCTCTTTAACTAACTGGAAGGAAAAACAACCTGGCAGCAGACATCACTGTTTCCATTTGCTCTTGCAGCTCATGGAAGAAGTGCAAGTTTAAACCCACCAAATCAGCATCAAATTTTCCAAAGAAGGCTTGTGTAATTCTGCATGCAAAAATCTGGATTTGTGTAACAAATAAGGAGACACACTCTGTTAAAAGTGTGTCTATAGACCTCCAGAGGAAATTTCCACATGCAAGTAAGGAGGGATGCTTTCAAAAATGTGGTCCTTGGACTATCTGTTCTATCGTGTGATTTTTTAAAGAGACATTTCCAAACAAACACTTTTCATGTATTTTCTAATAGGAAGTGAAGTAGGTTTCAAAGCAGGGATCTTTGAAGAGCCTAAAATCCATAGCCACAAGCTACTGCTGTGGGAAGTCAGAAAAAACATTTTCCTAACAGTTTAAAATCTGCCACAAGAGTTACAAATACCTTCCTGAAGGAAATGGCAATGTTTTGTAAACAGTCTATTGTCTGAATTCAAGACTGACATATTTGGACTTCCAGGAAATTAATAATTCAACAGGCCGCTGTGGATAACCCATCATTTCAAACATACTGGAAAATGTGTCAAATCTGATTAGAGCAGAGATGCTGACAGAATTGTCCTGGAGGCAGGAGTAAGAGACAAGGGAGCCATGCCTCAAATAAACATGCCCTTTGAGAACTACAGCCCTTTGGAGAGTGTTGTGGCAAGCCTGATCAATTCCCAGATCCACTGAGTTCTTAGGCTCTGGTGAGAGGGGCAGAACAGAAAATAGTCCTGATCTTGGAGAAAGGCACATTACATCCACTCTCCAGTCACACTCATTAGGTTCCCACCTGAAAGGTGAAAATTCTGTATATTTACTGCACATGATGCATTCCTGCTACAAACTGGAGTGAGGCATTATAGAGCAAGGGGGCCCACTATGCCTGGTTCTGACCTTACTTTCAGAACCTGTACACTTACACATAAGCTACTATATATTTGAGAGAGTTTGTCCATCTGTCCATGAGTTAGTCTGTCCATTTGTTCAAGAAACCCTCCTGAATGGTAAGAGTTAGGACCACCAAAGTGGGTATGCAGCTTCCTCTTATAACTTAAAGCCAGGTCAGGGTTTGGTTGCGCCAGAACCATGGGATGTGCCTGGAATGTGATTTTTTTTCTTATGAAGTGCTGACCCAGGCGGTTCCCAAGGAGCAACACTGGCCACCCCCATGCCCTGCTCTGAGCTCTCATAGATGTGAAGACTAATTAAATGCTGAGCCAGAGGCTGATTCAGAGACAGGGAAATCTACAAGAAAGAGTAAAGGGGAAAAAATCATTTATCAGTGCCACTGGAGAAGTCTACACCAGTTCAAAATACCAAATAACCTGATTGCGTCTAACTAAACATTTCCTTTCTACTTACATATCTATGGCTGACAATGAGATGGCCAGGATATTTACTGGATTCATTCCAGCTGCTTAGGAGCAATCATTTCCCTGTGTGTCTCCTCTGCATCAGCCCCACAGAGAAAGTCCTCTCAGACTGCAATTGTTCTCAGTTCAAAAAACAAATTATTTTGTTAGTCTTTAAAGTGCTCCTTGATTGCTTTTTTGTTTTTTCAGTTCAATAAAGTTTCTCTTCCTCTGAATGGCTTACTTGACTGCCCTCTGCTAAGGGTTAACGCTTTACAGGCATTCATTCATGATAGCATCATACATACAGGCATATCTACAGGCATTCATTCATGATAGCATCATATCTACTTGCTATCCCTTGTATCGCTATACTTTTTTGAATAAACTTTTCCTTGTTTTCCCTACAAACACGTCAAGTGCTGTATGGTAAGCAGAGCCATGATCTCACATGTAACTGGCAAACTTGAGCACACTGCTTCTTTGGGAGCAGCAAATCTGTGAATAGTGGCAGTGTCCAGTAGAACCGGGGATGGACAATGCAGGGAGATTCTGGGAAGGCTGCAGGTTTATCGCTAACCTGCAGAGAGATCACAGCCTGCATAGGCCTGGAGGGGAGTGCTTGCATTGCCCATGGTTGGTGGATTTCAGGATCTGAAGGTGGGAAGAAGTGATTTACCTCTCAACTCTGGGCTCTCCTGCGAAGCATCACAGGCACCGAGAGGGGCTAGACAGGGACTGACATTGTGAAACACTATGAAGCTCAAGGAATTTCTGGCACACATCCACACAGCACCAAGTCAGTGGACAGTGAGGATGACCCACCAGAGATTTTGTAACATCAGTGAATTCTAGAAATTCACCTCTTTAAGGGGGAGTGGAACACTTTTTATAGTGGGGGTGCTGAGAGCTTTTGAACACAACTGGAAACCCTGTATATAATGGAAACATCTTCAAGCCAAGGGTGCTCCAGCATCCCCTCCACACATGCCTAGTTCCAGCACCTATGCCTCTAGAGGCCCAGCATGTGAGTGCACTTTTTTTTTTAGATCAGAGGGTGCAACTGTTTCAGTTCAGCTCAATACGCACAACGGAATTCATCTATCAAAGCTGCACGGCCCTCAAGTCACAAGTTAGCTCTGACTGAATACTGCTGCATGGAGGCAGCCAAGATCCATTAGATAAGAGCACCAGACTTGCTGTACAGAGACCTAGGTATTACAGCCCATTCTGCCATTGACTCACCGTGTGACTTTGGGCTAGTAATGACAATATTTCTAGAGGAAATGCAAAATTATCTCATTTGTTTTTGTACATTTGGTTATGTTCTTCATACTTACTGCATTATTAATAATAACAAACGCATTGCTCATCTTACATTTCACTGTTATTTTCATTCTCTCCATGTGTAATGACACACTTTATAAACAGCACCAGTAAACAACTTAGTACAATGAAGCATTTAGTTGCAAAATTCTCATACAGAACATTTTAAAGCCATTGTGTTTACAGCTTTGATTCATATTTTAAACCTAATCTCAAAGTGCTAGATTTATTGTTATTCTGACATTTAAAGCAGATGTTAGCCATAATTATGTTTTAAAGACGCAGCATTAAAATGTTAACTCTCACTGTGTACATACCCTGTACTTTACAAATGTTTGACAGCACTTGACATTTCGTGAGCGATGCTGTCCTCTGTTCACACATTACATTCCAAACTGAAAAGGATCCTACTTGTTCTCTCCGGTTTTAGTACATATCATGTTTCTAGAGAGAGAATTCAAACTATTAAAAAAAAGAAAAAGAAAATTTGCCCCTGCAATTCACAGAAACACACTGATCTTGACTAGCCAGAACTACTTCTGTAGCACAGACAAACACGAGGGGCAAAATGGTGAATTTGGGACCACATGCAAAATAACTGTCCCACCTTTACTGACACATAAGGGAAAGCAACAAGCAACAAGCAGTCCTGTAGCACCTTAGAGACTAATGTATTAGGTCATGAGCTTTTGTGGGTAAGACCTAATTCTGATGATTGGAGTAGAAAAATAAAATACAATCCAGGGTTTATGTATAGAAGGGAGGGAAGGAAATAAAAAATTACCTGTCACTAGTTGGTCCAATTGATGAAGCACATAAAGCAGGATGTGTTCCATTCCTGCAACTACCAAAGGTGTGGAAATTGTCCTTGCCTCTCTGAAACTACAGGAAAAGTGGGAAAAAATATACTTCTCCACATGTATAAACCAGTTCTTTTCTGGTAACATATCCTTTTTCAACTGCTGAACACTTGCTTGTGTCACGGGGACAACTGCTGCCCCTTACTGCTACAAAAAGCTTTCACCTTGCAGAAAGGTGAGGGTGTAAGAAAGTGGAAAAGAGCCTTTACTACACACACCTTTACTGATACTCTGAGGGGAGCCTGCAACATGCTGCCAACTCAGATGAAAGGTCACAACTGAGAGACTCAAAAATGCAGTATTCAATCCACACCAGTTCTTTCCATTAGACTGAACTGGTTCAGACAAAGACAAACAAAATGGTGAGCAGGATGCTGGGATTCCTTTACAACCAAGGCTAGAGTAAGTGAGCTGGGAAACAGAAAATGCTAGAGGGATCCTGAGGTATAAACACAAACACAAAGGCCTTCAACCCTGCCTAAGCTGTTTCTCTTTCTTTGCCCACATCTCACAATATGAAAAGTAAGAGGATACTTGATTAAGTTTAGAACCAATAGTAAAAGGAACTACACATGCACAGGGAAAAAGCCTGCCCAGAGTGAAGTTTCAATGTCCTAAACTCACAGCCCACCAAGTGTCCCAAGGCTGGAGGTATAAACCAGGACAGACTTGTCTTCTGAGCGGCCTGGGGTGGGAGGTGGTGCTGATTCAGCATATTTATCAGCACCTTCTTTAGATGGGTGTCTTATGGCATTCAGATCACAAGTTTAAGCTACTCTTTCCTGGCAGAAAGACATCTGTGATGAGCTCCTTGAGGCACCACTCCTCACATGGATAGGTGTGAGCATACCCCATTGCCCCTGATGGGAATAATGCTTTGGTGGGGCCACAGAAACCAGATGAACTATCTTCACACAGAAAAAAGGAGATTAGTAACAGAGAGAAAGCTGTGCTAGTCTATATACTATCAAAACAAAAAAGCAGTAAAGTAGCACATTAAAGACTAACAAAATAATTTGTTATGTGAGCTTTCGTGGAACAGACCCACTTCTTCAGACCATAGCCATACCAGAACAGACTCAATATTTAAGGCATAGAGAACCAAAAATAGTAATCAAGGTTGACAAATCAGAAAAAAAATTATCAAGGTGAGCAAATCAGAGATTAGAGGGGCAGAGGGGGGAGAGTCAAGAATTAGATTAAGCCAAGTACGCAAAAGAGCCCCTATAATGACCCAGAAAATTTGCATCCCTGTTCAAACCACGTGTTAATGTGTCGAATTTGAGTATAAAAGAGTTCAGCAGCCTCTCTTCTCAAAGTAGTGTGAAAATTCCTCTTCAGTAAGATGCAAACTCTAAAGTCATTAACAGAATGGCCCACTCCATTAAAATGTCAGCTGACCAGTTTGTGGATCAGGAGTGTTTTTATGTCTGTTTTGTGCCCATTAACTCTTTGTCTAAGAGAGTTTGAAGTCTGTCCAATATACAAAGCATGTGGGCATTGTTGGCACATGATGGCATATATGACGTTTGCTGAGGAACGTGAGAATGTGCCTGTGATTCTGTGAATAACCTGGTTAAGTCCAGTGATGGCATCCCCAGAATAGATATGTGGACAAAGCTGGCAGTGGGCTTTGTTGCAAGGAAAAGTCCCAGAACTGGTGTTCCTGCAGTATAGACTGTGGCTGTTGGTGAGAATCATCATAAGGTTGGGAGGCTGTCTGTAGGAGAGAACAGGCCTGTCACCTAGGGCCTTCTGGAGTGTGGCATCCTGATTAAGGATAGGTTGTAGGTCTTCAATAATGCACTGCAGTGGTTTGACTTGGGGGCTGTAGGTGATGACCAGTGGTGTCCTGTTCTTGGCTTTTTTGGGCCTATCTTGGAGTAGCTGGTCTCTGGGTATTCATCCAGCCCTGTCGATTTGTTTTGTTATTTCTCCTGGCGGGTAGTTCAGGTTTATAAATATTTGATAAAGATCTTGTACTTTTTGGTCTCTGTCACTAGGATCAGAGCAAATGCAATTGTACCTAAGGGCTTGACTGTAAACAATGGATCTAGTTATGTGTGCAGGATGGAAGCTAGAAGGGTGTAGATAAGCATAGCTATCAGTGGTTTTCCGGTACAGTGTCGTACCGATCCGGCTATCCTTCATTTGTACTGTAGTGTCCAGGAAATATCTCTCTCGCATGGAGTAACTGAGGTATAAGTTGATGGTGGGATGCAGACTGCTAAAGTCTCTGTGGAATTCTTCTAGAGTCTCTATACCATGGGTCAAAATCATAAAGATGTCATCAATGTATCTTAAGTAGAGGAGGGGTAATAGGGGACAAGAGCTGAGGAATCGTTGTTCCAGGTCAGCCATAAATATATTAGCATATTGTGGGGCCATGTGGGTGCCCATAGCAGTTCCACTAATCTGGAGGTATAAATTGTCCCCAAATCGGAAATAAGTGTGGGTGAGAACAAAGTTACAGAGGCTAGACACAAGATTGGCTGTGGAGATATCAGGGATGGTATTCCTGATCGCTTGTAATCCATCTTCGTGTGGAATATTAGCATACAGAGCCTCTACATCCATGGTGGCAAGAATGGTGTTGTCAGGAGCTTTTCCGACATTTTGTAATTTCCTCAAGAAGTCAGTGGTATCTCAGAAATAGCTGGAAGTGTTGGTGGCATAAGGTTTGAAGATACAGTCCACGTAACTGGATAGTCCGGTGGTAAGGGTGCCAATACCCAAAATGATAGGTTGTCCGGGTTTCCCAGGTTTGTGGATTTTGGGAAGTAAACAGAATAATCCAGGATGGGTCTCAGATGGTATGTCTGAGTGAATAAGGTCCCGAGTAGCAGCAGGGAGTTCCTAAGTAGTTGTTGTAATTGTTGCTGTTGACACATTAACATGTGGTTTGAACAGGGATGCAAATTTTCTGGGTCATTATAGGGGCTCTTTTGCATACTTGGTTTAAGCTAATTCTTGACTCTCCCCTGCCCCCACCCCTCTACTCTCTGATTTGCTCACCGTGATAATTTTTTTTCTGATTTGTCAACCCAGTTTACTATTTTTGGTTCTCTATGCCTTAAATATTGAGTCTGTTTTGGTCTGGCTATGGTCTGAAGAAGTGGGTCTGTCCCATGAAAGCTCACCTAATAAATTATTTTGTTAGTCTTTAAAGTGCTACTTTACTGCCCCCCCCCTTTTTTTTTTTTAACAGAAAAAAGGAGAAGCAGGAAATGTGCCCTGGAATGGACCAGTAGCTTATTAAAAGGTAAGTGAATTTCCTTTGCTTTCTAAAGAGAAGGAAGGACAGGCACACTGGCTCCAGGGAGGGAAGGACTGAGAGTTCTGTAGGCAGCAGGAATTGTGGACAGATATAATAACGGGGGAAAAAAAGAGGAAGGCAAATAAAACACCTGTATGGCATGAGCATGGGTTTGTATCAACTGTGGGTTTTACTGAAGCTGATACAAACACAAAACATAAAACCCAGGTCAGTACCTAACAAGCACTGAAGACATTATTTTTATACAAGTTACTTTATGCCTTTTAGCTTATCTGCAGTTTACAGAGTGAAACCTGCATCTACTGTATAGATCAGGGTCAGAAACCTTTCCAAGGTGGAGTGCCAAAATTTGACCTTTTGTCCTCTATGTATGGTCTGAGTGCGGGTGATACTTCTTAAAGTCACCAACAGTCCTACTTAGAACAGCTTCATTCCTAAATAAATTAAGATACAGAACTTTACCATTTAAGTGGTGGTTGGTAGCATTGTTAATCCACAGGCTTTGAGCAAGCTCCTCGCTGGATGGGGGAAGGAAGAGGAGCAGGGCTGAGCTCCCACCTCACATGCCAATGAAAATGGGCTTGTGTGCCACTCTTGACACTTGTGATGGAGGGTTGGTGACCCCCGTATAGGTCATTGGAACTTTAGAGCAATAACCAAAGTCTGATGACAGTGTGCAGCAACACTAAGGAAATGTGTGTTTGACCTTAAACTTGCTCTAATAATCACCAGAAAAGGCTCCCAGCTGGAAATTTCTGATCTGGATCAGTATTTCCCCCAGACCGAAGATGTTTAAGTTTAAAGTTTTGGTTCAGTACAATCTCTGTTGTTTACTGTATATTAAGCAGTGGTTCCAAGCTTTTCTAGGCAACAGCAATGGCTTATAAGAGGTAATGTCCCAAGCTTTAATAGCTGGTGCTCAACTCCCATTTAAATAAGAAAGCTCTATTCCATAATGGAAGCTGAGTTATTGCAACCCTCAAGCTTGTGTTTGTAAAGTTGGAATTTGGAGCAACCCAAGTTCTATACTGAAAGAGGCAGTACCCAGTTGAGAAAAGGGAGGGTCTCTTAAGAAAGCCCCAGACAAGAAATGAAGCTTTGAGCAACTGTCACAAAAGCATGAGGTGCCAACCACTGCTGACTGGGAATTATGTATTATGGACTTGAAAACTGTTATCCGTCTGTGAACAGTGACTAATCTACAGAGTGGAAAGTGAAAGGAACAATGCCAGCAAGAAGGCAATTTGCAAGCCCCAAGTTACTGAGCTATACAAGATAAATGCACAGTCCCTTTCTTGATGAAACAAAACCTATGGCATGTTTTTAGATAAAACATTACCAAAATAATAACTTGTTTAAAGCCTCTAGGAAATGTCTGCTTTGATGAAAACTAGGCAGAAAATTACAGAAAATGGAAACAGAGCCTTCATTTATACCTGGTGGATATAGAATTGGGAGGCAGGATGGGAGAAAGAGAAAGAGAGATCAAAGGCTGCAAGATCCATTTTTGATCATCCTGAGCCATAACAGGATGGGGAGCTCAAAAGGTTATACAAGCATTTTTACTCTGAATGTAAGACAGAGGAAAAGAGAGACTAGAAGTTCTAAAAATATAAATACGTTCCCCCAATCCTTTCAGCAGTGTGTTTGACAACAGACTTACTTTAATAAGATGACAGATGAATAGAGCCCTGCACAGAGACAGAATGTCTATCAGCAGCTGCAAAAAAAAAACCAAAAAAAAAACCATGGATTTCCATATCCACAGCCTCACAGATATAAAGTCAACATCCACAAAATTGCAGGGTTCTAGGTACAAAATATGTCGCCCCATCTGTATCTGCAAAATATCCACCTTCAGCTTCCTGAAGGGGGCCCTAAACAGGATGGAGAGAAGCTATTCTCAGTAGTGATGGATGGGCAGCACGAGGAACAACGGTCTCAAGTTACAGAGTGGGAGGTGTAGGTTGGACATTGGGAAAAACTATTTCACCAGGAGGGTGGTGAAACACTGGAATGTGTTACTAAGAGAGGTGGTGGAATCTCCATCCATAGAGGTTTTTAAGTCTGGCTTGACAAAGTCCTGACTGGGATGATTTAGTTGGGGGTGATCTTGCTTTGGGCAGGGGGCTGGACTTGATGACCTCTTGAGATCCCTTCCAGCCCTAGGAGTCTATGATTGTATGCAAAACTGAGCCATAAATGTGGATATCTACAGATATAAAGCGGATACCCATGGATTTACAGAGCTCTACGGAAGAGTGCATGTTAGTATATGAAGGATTTCTAATGGTCCCCCACATACTATGTACACTTGAGGAACTGGGTATTAAAAAAAGAAAGCAATTCATGCAGCATTATATCAAAGGTAGTGTGAAATGTTTAATTCTCCAAGCAGTCTGCTCCATTCATTGCTATTGCTGGAAGAACTAATCATGAAAGGGGACTAAAATGTTCAAATGGGGCCTACATGATCACAATAGTTAATATTTCTGTAGCACCTTCCAGCTGAAGATCACAACACACTTCACAAACCCTAAGGGCCTTACTGTGACTCTCATGTACAGTTGAGCAGATGCGCACAAGTTGTCCCCCAGCTGCTTTCAGTAAGACCACACCAGTAAGTGATCACTAACTGATTAAAGCTTCATAATCATCAATGGGGGTAAGGGGGGCAATTGCCCCAGGGCCTGACAATTCAAGAGGGCCTGGAGCTCCTGGTTGCTACTGCACCAGAAGTGGCAGCCAGAGCCCTGGGCCCTTTAAATCACTGCTAGAGGCCTGGTGGTGGGAGATTATCCCCAGCTTTTCTGCCCAAGGCCCCACCCCTTTTAGAAGCATGAAGCAAGCCCCTCCCCTCACCCAGGGGCCTGGCAATTGCAATCCCCCTTTAAAGTATGACTAGTACTTTTATAGGCAGGGACACCGAGGAATAGGATTTTCAAATGTCACAAAGTAAGTCCATGGCAGCTCTGGAGTCAGAATCCAGGTTTCTTTTCATAATATCACACTGCTGCACCAACTTGTATAAAGAAAACAGCAAGTGAAAAAGGTTATGGGTTTCACCAAGGTGCAGCTAAGTTCCAATGCAATCAATGCGCAGATGGTACATTGTACAGAACACTTGACTGCGATTTAAGAGACGCAGATCAAATTCCCTGATCCATCACAGCCTTTCTGCATGACCTTTGGCAAATCACCTGCTCTGTGCCTCAATTCCTCCACGAAAAATGAGTATCATTCCCTACCTCCCAGTCATATGGGGAGGCACTGAGATGCTCCAGGAATGGTGGAGACATTATGTAAGTCCCTTAGATAGGCAGGTCCAAATTCTGCCTTCAGATGTGTATAGAACTCCCACAGGAGTCTGAAAAAAACCCTCCCTATGTAATTAAATGCTACATAAAATTAAGCTTTTTATTTTAGCAGCAAAACAGAAAATTGAAAAACTTTTAGGTGATCTCATGTATTGAATTTACCTAAAACAGAAAATACTGCAAGTCCAAGAATTGCTCTCATAGCAAACCCTGGGAAACACACCAACATAGCTCAACAGATTACACTTTGAATCCATATCCTACCACTTGGCTAAATTAAGAGCTACACCAGATTGAAGGAGAATTGTGAGAAGATGAATAAATAAATAGCAAGACACCAGTATGGATTAGGGCTCCTCTCAGATTACAGTGACCAAAGGCTCTGTGTCAAGATGAATTAAAAACCTGGATTGAGGAGTAAATAAAGAACAAATGTGCAATAAAGAAGAAACTTCCCTTAGGTTTAGTTATTAAGGTATTATTCTTCCTACCTGGGGGCTTGACTCTGGTAAGCGTTGAACACTGGCTATGTCTACACTAGAGGGTTTTTGTCTTTTTATTTTTAAATATATGGATCTACACATCTCATGGACCTGGAAGGGACCTCAGGAGGTCATTCAGTCCAGTCCTGTCCCCCGCCCTCTTAGCAGGACCAAGCACCAGCCCTGACAAATTTTTTTTTAAATCCATTTGCCCCAGACCCCTAAATGGCCTCCTGAAGGATTGAACTCACAACCCTGTGTTTAGCACGTTAATTCTCAAACCACTGAGCTCTCTCTCCCCACAAAAAACCTGTGGAGCGTCCACACTAAAAATGTGTTCTGGTGACATACTGACAACACAACTTGACACTTGTCAACAGCCTTCTGCCTCTACCCATTGAGATGTAACAACTTTCTCATCAAAATCTAATAATAAAAAACACCACGTGGACACTTCGGAGGGGCCCTCCATCAACAGACAGAGCTTCCGGGTCACCAGGCAGCCCTGTCTGTGGTGCTTCTGACTGGCCATTCTGTTGCAAGACTTTCGTATGTGGCCACAATCTGTCCACAGATGTTTTGTCAGCAGATACCTTGCAACAGCAACTTCTGCCCACAGATCGGTGTAGTGCAGACATAACCTCTCAGTTTCCGCTAATGTCAATGGAAGCTGAAGACTGTTTAGAGCCTCTTAAGAGGCACTCAACATTCTGCACAAATCATTCTCTGTTTTTCCTAGGTTTGTGAAGGGGATGTGATCCAGGCAAGCCTGTCCCTCCTATTCTCAGCGATCCCAATAAAGGGGTCACTCAGTGGACTGTCAGTTTAATGTAGCTACACAAAAGAAAATCCTGCACAAAAAAATTAGCTCAAGAATCATATGTACAAAGATACACAATATGGGCAAGATCACACTGAAAAAAAAAAGTCTGCAGATGGAGGTGCAGAAGGATGAATCACTTTTGTAGCTGTGCTCTTCTGTCACGAAAGAAAAAAAGGTTCAATAAGAAAGCAAAATCACAGAGCACTAAACAAAAAACTAGGAGATTTGACTTGAGAGGTCATATCGTATAATGCAGTACACCTTCTAAGCAATGGCAATAAACTCAAGCTAAATTATTTTAAGACCTGTCTTTCATGCAATAGTTTTTGTTAATACCCAATAATTACACCACAGAAATAATGTTCTGAATGCCCCATGGAATCCTTTCTGAAGATAACTCTGCCGTCTATGGTATCCAAACTCACCCATCTACAGCTACGGCTACACGAGAGGCTTCTTCTGGCAAAACCGGGCTTTTGTCGGAAAAAAAAGGCAGACCTCCTACATGCAAAATCTATACCGCTTGTCGACAAAACCCAGCACATCTACCGATAACGTTATACCTCTCCCAGTTCAGGTATAACACCTCTCCCTACAGTGTTCTGTCAAGAAAACAGCTATGTAGACGCTCCAGCGCCCCTTTTTTCAACAGAGGGGTCCTCCATGGCACCCGCCTGCCAGAGCTGGGAGGCACTATCCCCACCACTAGCATGGCTCTATGGTCTGTACTTCTGGCCACTTTTAAAGGTACTGGGAGCCCTAGAAACCCTGTGCAGGCAGCTGGAGGTGTATCTGCAGACTGGCAGCACGCTGCCAGCACCCCACCATAGCAGCCACACCCTGCCTTGGAAAAAATGTCCCAGGCTGCCTGAGACCCCACTGCCCCTCACAGAATACTGGAGAGGAGTCTCAGGACCCCACCCCAGGTCACCAAAAAGCAGGCCCCCTCATGGTCCAGCACCAAGCTCTGGGGCCTGCTGTCCCTCTGGGGCGATGAGCTGGTCCTGCTGGACCCCACCGCAAAGCACCGCAATGCCCCAGGCTATGCCCACCTCTTCTGAGCCCTGGCAGACCACAGTCAACCTGCCCACACCCTGGCGCAGATGCAGTCTAAGTTGAAAGAGCTCTGCCAGGGCTACATGAGAGCCCAGGACGCATCCACCACCTGCCCCAATTATGAGCATCTGGACCACCTCACCGGGGCAAAGACGGCACACTCAGCCACAAAACAGTGGACACTGGGGAGAAGGCCCCCTTCCCACGCAGACAGTGACCCAGGACCTGGAAACCCTGACAGAGCCTTCCCAGGACCCACCCTCAGTCCTCGAGCCCACTATGGGGACCCTAACAATCACCCTGGATTCAGAACCCTCCAGCAGCATGACACTGGCACAGGCATCTCTAGACTTGTTCATGGGACCATCCAGTGACTACCTCCAGGGTCACACACCCTGGACTGGGGTGGGGTGGACAGATCAGCTGTGCCATGGGCCCCACCAGGACAGCTCAGACAGGAACTCATGCCGCAGGCACAGGAGATGTGCTGAAATGAACATGGCAGTGCGTCCCACCCAGACACAGCAGGCAGCCCGTGGGCACGGGTGTTGTCCCACTGCCTGCACCACAGGGAGCTGCATGAGCCCCAAGGTCCCAGTGGGAGCCGGGAAGGCTACAGGTCAACCCCACACTTATCAACAAGTACAGCTCTCTGCTCATGGGCATGCCCACACACAGCAGGCAGCAGCTGCCCCCTTGGACAGCACTGCGAGTCACATGTGTGTGGAAGAGCCAGGCTGTGCCTGGCTCACCCACCACCCATGCAGGGACCCATCAGTGGCTGGCCCCACCCCCAGGCCACTAGCCCATAGAACCGGAGGGTTGACCTGTGGTCAGGCTGGTCCATGCAAGGGGGCATGGGCAGGTGAAGCCAGGACACCCTGTCTCACAGCCTGGCTGTGAGGGCTGCTGCCTGTAGGGGGCAAGAGGCAGGGCCTCGAGGGGCTGTGCTATGGGAAGGACTCTCTGTCTCCCCCCATCTCCTTACAGCTGCATCATCTGAGGGCCAGGCCAGGCCAGGCTAGGCCAGGTTCCCTGGCTCTGAGTGCAGCCGGGCAACCCCAGGGAGGAGCCAGAGCTGGCACAAATGAGGGACACACTCCCAAGAGATGGCACCCCACCACCATCAGGACATGCCCATGGTTGGAGGGGCCATCACCATCCGGATGGGGACAGCCTTCGGGCTAACACAGCCACCCTAGGGCAACAAAACGACATTGCAGAGCAATGGTTACGGCAGGAAGAGGAGTGCCAGTGGAAGCGGGCCTCAGACCAGCAGCTGGAGGTACTGGAGGCTTGGGTGGCCCAGGCTGCCACATCCATGGTCCCTGCTGCTCCCCTCACACAAATCAAGGCACTACTGTACCTATTTTAACTATGAATCATATTAAAGTATACATAATTTTTTTAAATCATCAGTTTTAATCGTGGTTTGTTTGTCCTTTTTTAAATTCCCGAGGAAAGTTCATTCTGAGTGGTATAACCCATCAAGACATGTTAATTTGCAGCTTACCCAATCTTTATACTAAATTTGGTACTTTTGCCAATTAGGAGAATACATGATATCTATACACTCTTATTTATGCAATTAGTTTAAGACACATTTATTCAAATTCTTGGTTTTGGTTTTGTTTTGTTTTTTTATTGTTATCCCTTTCTTAGCCCGACAGGTCAGCCATTATTCTGGGCCTTGGTTTAATATGGAGATACACACACACCTCACAGAGCTGGAAGGGACCTTGAGAGGTCACTGAGGCCAGTCAGCCACCCTCATGGCAGGACCAGCATAATCCACCTCCCTTTTTTTTTTTTTTTTTAAATCTATTTGTCCTAGATTCCCTAAATGGCCCACTCAAGGGCTGAACTCATAACCCTGAGTTTAGCAGTCTAATGCTCAAATCACCGAGCTATTGGCTTCTTTCAGGAGGACATACTGATAAGCCTCAGCTGTTTCCTTGATACAACCCTGTGTATACATTCTTTGTAATAAAAGATCATGATTCCTTGAACACAGTGGGACTCCAACAACAGGAGACACTTTCTTGCTCCTGATTCTAAGCTTCTTTCTAGCCAGCATTCTGATCAAAAATCTCTTTCTCAGGGTTACACTAAAAAAGCTTTTCTTGTTGTTGCCTTGGCTTTCTGCTTCTCTGTGTGCTCTGCAATTGTTTCCAGCTCCCACAAATATAGACACGAAGCTGCATTAGCAGTTGGTCTTGCAGGGAAACTCCTTGGATCACCTGGCTCATCCACTGCCCAAATCTTCCATATGGTCTAGGCCAAGGGTGGTCAATGTTTCTGCATGGGGGGCAGGGTCATATGGAAATTGTTTACATGTTCCAGGGGCCCAACAAAAATTAGCCCCAAACCCGCCCCCAATCCCAGGATTATCTCCGCATCCCCAGGATCAACCTGACTCAGATGACTAGCTCTGAATGCTGCTGCTGTTCTTCTGCAGCTGCCACCTCCCCGCCTTCTCAGCATGGCTGTACAGCTCCAGCAGGGGAGAGGCGGCCACCCTTCCCTCTCACTTCCCCCACCTGCAAGACAGGCGTCCCCCTGCCCTGCCACACTGAAATAATGGAACTAAACGTAATTGGTTTAATGTCCTTTTCCCTCCCACCTCCTTGTCACCTCTTCAACCAATTAAATTTATTTCCACTATTTCAGCAGCGGCAAGGCAGAGAGCCACAAGTGACTCCTTGAAGAGCTGCATGCAGTTCTGTAGCTGCATCCTGACTACACCCGTGCCCCACACTCACTTTAGCCTGCTTGGGTAAAATGGTGCCACTGTTGCAGGAAAAGGCTTTGCAGGTCAGATGAAGAGGCTTCAGCTCATAGGCCACATGCTGGCCACTTCTGGTCTAGTCTGTGGGAGGTAGCCTCCACCATTTGAGCTATCATTCAACAAAGACACATTTCACTGCTCCCTCATTGAGCCTGAAGGGAAGGTGGCTCTCAAGCTCAACTGCTTCAGAGAGATAATGTGATTGCCCATAGATCAAAGAAATGCTTGTAAGACAGCCACCTAATCTTCCTAACTATTAAAAAACAGTCAGTGAATTTTTCTGATTTACTAGTAAGTCATCTCCCCCCTCCAAACAATTTGTGTCAAGCGACATTTAGAAGGAAACTGGAATTAATTCAATTAAAATGCATAAAAACAGAATTTTCATATTGTTTTATTATGTAACTAAAACGACCTTAATTGTATTGGCTACATAAAAAAACCCAACCTTATCAAACTATAACTTACATTTAAAACTAACTGATTTCTTAAACTAAAGGCAGTACTAATTATAATTAGTGAATTATTATTTCTGATCACTATAGTACAGATTTTCAAAGATATTTAGGTGCTTAAAGATACAAGCAGGTGCCTACAGGATTTTCAGAAGCACCTAATGAGGTTACATGTCTAATTTCTCTTCCACCTAACCTGCTTAGGTGTTTTTGAAAGCCTCACCAGATGCCCATCTGCCTTTTCAGGTGCCTAAATAGCTTTAGAAACCTGACGACATATCCCTCAGGATTTTAGATTTAGTAGGTCTCATCCCCTTCCAACTGATTAATTTTAATTCCACATCGGAGAGCAAAAAAAGCTTTTCTGCTTTTACACCTTCTAATTGAGGTATCAATTGTGAACAAACTAGTCCTAATGAAAATATTGTCTCTGCACCTGCTAACTAAACTGAAACCCAAAATAGTTATAGCAAAATATTTTTTTACAAGCCAAACTGAAAGTACTTACATGTGGCAAAATATAAATACCAGTGCTGGCTCTGTTGCAAAGACTTAAGGCGGTATATGACATTGTGGCCTATTTATATAGCTTGAGCTGCCATCAGAAGATAAGACAATTCTGTACATAATTTAGAAAGCAGCAACTTTTAAGTTATTACCATTTGGAGGGCTTACTGGTGCTAATTTTTTTTAAATATTTAAATTATTTCGATTAACAGAGTAAATCTGGCTCATTAGCATATGTTTTTAGTTTTCAATTTATTTTTAAAAGAATAATTTATGTAACTGTGTTTAAATCAGATAGTTTAAACTCATGGATTTTTATCCATTCTGGCATTACTAAATCTGCAAGTGCTTTTAATAACCTTACATCAAGGCCTTCAAAGGAGAATTTCTTATTGTTACTTAAGTGTGCCTGAGTTGACTTGATACAATTTAGTATGGTTTCTTTTATGTTGTTCTTCCTGCAAATCTTCTCAGTAGTGGTTTTATACCAAATAGGCAGGAAAACTAGATGGGCTATTTGCAATTTTATATGGCATAGAAAGAGACTGCACATTACTTCCTGAGGTTTGGAAATAGTAAGATTTCATAGACACTCAAAACCAAAGTTCTGCAGGAGAAAGGAGAGAAAGAGGATACTGTTTGTTGATCTATTTTTATTCTTTCCACGCTGATTTGTTGTGAAAAACAATTTGCTCCCTCAGGAGATCACATAAGAGCCTATTAAAGGATCGCTCTGGAAATATGAAATAAAGAGCTACTGACAACATTGGCAAAGAGGCAGAATTCTCACTGAATACCTGAATATTCAGAATAGCACATTTTAACATAGGATTGGAGGATGATAATATTAAGAAAGGGGATTAGCAGACAAACATCTGTTAATTTACTCTTTCTGGATTCATACTTGCACCTAAAAATCTGACACATCTTTGACACAGTCTCAAAAAAACCTAACTTGGCAGCCAGGACACCAAAAAGTAGAAACAAGACAAGTGAGCTCCCCTCTCTCCTCTATGTCTTCTTCAAACCCTCCCAAATGCATACTTCAGGATTTTACACTTTAGAGCCGAGATCTCAAAGATAGTCAGTGGCCTCTATTTGCAATAACTACTGATAGAGTAGATGGTGTTGCACATGTCGTCCTATAATCCAGATCTAAACTGAAGATGCCCTCAATATTGTTATCATTTTCACTTGTACATTGTTTATGGAGCTGCCATTACAGACACTGATGCACCAGTTCATATGTTCCAAGTTAACAACTGACCCAGTTATTAGTCTTTTAATATACATTACACCAACAGAATTGATTCTCTGGCACTGACCTAAGAGCACAGAACTTTACTGATTTGATCTTTAGCTGTGGAAACGTTGATGGCTTTTGGCTCACCCAGTCTTAGTGTCAACCATGGGCGAGCACAGCCTCCTGTATGCTCCGGTAACCTAGGATAGCACACTTCTGCCTTGTCTCCTTAACCACCAAGCTTGCTCCCAGAACGCCACTTGAACTTGGGAATGCTAGAAATAACTAGCACAGACTTAGCTAGGGCATCTGGAAAATCCCCTGTGTAAGATGACTCCCTAGATGCCCTGTTAAGGCAGCTTTCCAACCAGTGTACATCAGTGTGAATGGGCTGAGAATCTCACCCTGAGACCATCATGAGCAATAAGAAAACAACTTATCCTTCTTAACTTATTGATTTCACTACCGATGCCCATGTAGCTGGGCATTGTGAAGTCTAAACCTACCCTAACCAGCTCAGCAACAAAGGGAATCAACATACTCCAACGATGTGTCTATAAACTGTGAGAAGCATCTATAAATAGCCTAGGTGTGCAGTAAGCAATAAATCGACTGTCATTCTAGAATCTAGATGTAGTGGACCCATGTCCATGGTAATATGCCTAACGCCCAAAATGTTATTAGCTCATCATTAAATTTTTAATGAAGATGAGATGGATGTGCAGGAAAATGTACTACATTTGAACCTGTGTACTCCAGGTATCCTTAATCTGGGAACAACTGTGGTACAGAGGAGGAAGTGACTCTGCGCACTACCGCTGCCACCCCCCCTCAGCTGGGGGAATGGCAGTGCTCAGAGCCACTTCCTATAGCAGCAGGGGAGGGGGCCTGGGAGCTATGCCCAGGAGCAGTGGAGCACGTGGATTCAGGTGTTCCCCTAGAAGCAGGGCAGCAGGTAAATGACCCAGCCCCGCAAACCCAGATCCCACAGTGTCCTCCTTGGCCTGGCAAAATCTTTAATCTTGTATATTTTATTTACCAGGGCTACCAGATTAAAGAGATTCTAGTGGATTTATATTTTAATTACTATGTTAAATGTTATTAAGTCATATAAACAAACACTAAAATATCGATCAATATTGATTATATGCAATAATATGATTTTTCCTATTCAGTGCTCTCCACTTCCTAAAGATCTGCTCCTCTTACCATTTATTCTGAGCATCATCTAAGTAACATCTGGGAGAGGGATAAAGGAGCCAGTTTAAGAAAAGCAAACGTGACAATGTTTCTGGCACCAGACCACACTCCCATTTCTATGGTGCTTTTCATGTGAATGTATCCCACACATCTACATGTGGTTAACTGTCGCATGTAGTTGCACCTAGACCACTTCACAAAAAAAGTGTCCTCTACAGCCTAAGCTGAGAGGCAGCCAGCCTTAAGTTCAAGTTTTAGAAGTGCCTGCACTAAGCTCCAGACGACCAAGGTTTGAGTCTGTCTGGGGCAGTTACATGAACACTTGAGGGCAGCACTTTGAACAGAGTAAGAGGAATGTTTTAAAGCATATATTGTATCAGCAATTCTAAATCCAGAGGTCTTGCTTCAATTTTTACTCAGCAAAATTCCCATTGGCTTCAATGGAAATTTTGCCTAATCAAATAATAACTGGATTAATAATTTAATAATTTCAACATCTGACACCTGAGCTTTTAGATTGGATGTAAAATTAACAAGCCAGTCAACTGGGATAACTTCTCTCTTCACTCACACCTTTCTGACTACACTGACATATGTAACTGGTATGGCATGGGATGAAGATCAGAGCAGTTTTCGGCCTCCTGATCTGAAGCTTCACAGGAACATCCACCAAAAGATAAGGTGCTCAAGAAGCAAATCATAGTGGGCCATGTTCCCCCTGGTGTAACTCACTGGTTTCAGCAGAGCTACAGAATGGATGACTTTTACTCATTTTATTTAGCTGAGAGAAGATTTGTGTCTTTAAGGCACTGTCTCAGAGTGGGGACAGTGCAGAGCTGAGCTGGTAGGAGCTCCAGGAGACATTATGCTTCTTTGAGGCAAGAGAGACTGCAGACATGTTAGCAAAGAAAGCTTCTCTGACTTTCTCCCCTACTTTGTTCACTTGCCTAAGCGCTATCCACAACCTTACCCTGACTAGACAGTTGAAAAGTCCTTCGTGTCAAGGTCACAAGCTCCTTCAAGGGGAGTTTTGGGGCCTGCCACCATCTTATGCTGTATGGCCGTGTCTACACTAGCCCCAAACTTCGAAATGGCCACGCAAATGGCCATTTCGAAGTTTACTAATGAAGAGCTGAAATGCATATTCAGCGCTTCATTAGCATGCGGGTGGCCGCGGCGCTTCGAAATTGACGCGGCTTGCCACCGCGCAGCTCATCCCGACGGAGCTCCTTTTCGAAAGGACCCTGGGAATAAGGGGACTTCGAAGTAGGCAGGGTCCTTTCGAAAAGGAGCCCCGTCGGGACGAGCCGCGTCAATTTCGAAGCACCGCGGCCAGCCGCATGCTAATGACGCGCTGAATATGCATTTCAGCGCTTCATTAATAAACTTCGAAATGGCCATTTGCGTGGCCATTTCAAAGTTTGGGGCTAGTGTAGACGTAGCCTATGAGTAGCATAAAACAAGGAATACAACTGTGCTGCTGCAGTGCAAGATGCCTCTGGAGTTCTCCCAGATTACAGTAATATGCTCACTGATCCTGGCCCCATGGAACATTCTAGCAGGGTTTCTCCACAAACAGCAAATGCCTGAGGCACACTCATACAGCAATCCAACTATGGGGGAAAGCATATAAAACATCTGATTGTTACAAATGGAAAGCAAATAATACTTTGTAAGCAGAAGTCCCTAAGAGGAAAATCATATATTTACAACATATTTACAACAGGTCATAGGTATAAGGGAATTTTGATGTTTGCGGGGTCCTTTTGAAAAGGGCCCCAGGTAGACAAGCCACGTGTGAGCAAAACATGGCACTTCTGACGTGCTGTTGCCTGCAGCATGCTAATGAGGCACTGAATATTCATTTCAGCACCTCATCAGTATTCTCCAATTTGGCTATTAGCATGGCCATTTCGAAGTTTTCCCCTAGTGTAGACATAGCCTATGTGGAAGAAACTACTCAGGACTGTAGCTGTTTGCACAAGGTGTCACCCAACATTATCTCTTCCAGAGACGGACGAACTGACACATCAACACTAAAGGTAATTTTCTAACCTACCTCGTTAGGTGGCACTCTCACTGATACCTACAATAAACACACCATACTGAACAGCCCTGCCCATCTTACACCATGTATAATATGAACATTAATACTTAAAAAACTTAAGTGCCTGTTTCGCTGACTGTCTTATGTATAGCTGGAGAACTGGAGCACAAAAAAGTTAAGTGACCTTTGCAAGATCCCACAGCCAGTCAGTGGTAATCCTGGGATTAGATCCAGTTAGTCTCAGTTCTCCTATTAGGAAAGGACACCTGCATAAACAATACTTCAGCAACCAGGAATAACCACAGGTATACAAACACCTTTGCCTCAAACCCTTTTTTCTCTCAACATGCCGCTTGCACTGACTCCGTGTCTGTCAGACACTCCCCGCATGTCAGGAGACTTCCCAAAAGGAAACTTTATGGTAGCTTCACAGCTAATTTATGCTCTGACAGTCAGTGTAAAGTGGTTTAGGGACAAGGGTGAGGCAGGGTCATAGTGGCTGTGTCATTCCTGAAAAGTAATTCTGTAACAGAACCTTATGTTTTTAATCACCACATTTCTTTTTGTTTCTGTTATACATGCACATCTAAAGAAAAAAAAGAATACTTAAGGCAAGAGCTTTAAATATCTGTGTTATTTTCTTAATAAAGGTAGATTGATGACAAAAAATTGAGTTGAAGAAGGATGCATTATGCATTATAATCTTAGTGCTACAAGCAGTGAAGGCACAGAAAGAACAATATATCATAGGCAGGGATCAGGAAAAATATGAGAACAGGCTTCAAAACTAAAAAACAAGAAGCAAGATGATGTGAAATACTGTAACAATTAGGACAATTTAAAGAGGAGACAGAAAAGTCTGGATAAAAACACACAAAATAATGAATGG